>NC_143505.1:61314166-61628833 GCF_051622355.1 Phaseolus vulgaris | reverse complement strand
CTGTATGAAATGCAGAACGTGGAGCTTGCTAAAGTTGCTCTCAGACCTGGGGCTGGCAACATGGTCAATGGAATCCTCCGAAAGCTAGTTGTGCTTAAGGTTTTACTTTTTTTAGATTGAATGTCTTAACTGTAAGAGTGAGAGAAATCATGAATAATTTTATCAAATCCATTGATGTTTGGTTTGCAGGAGAACGGTACTCTTCCTTTGCCCAAAGTGGAGGGTGATGACCGTGCTCAAGCACGTGCTTTGGCAACTCTGCACTCACATCCAGTTGTGAGTGACTTACTGCTTTCACTTTTTCTATACCACTATTCATTATTCCAATTCAGAATTAGGAATCACTGCATCAGAGGCCGATAAGCATAAAAACTTTTATTTTGTGCTCAGCAATAACATTAAAGTATGAGCATGATATAAGCTTAAGATATTCAAAATGGCTGTAAACAAAAAATTCAACGAAGAAGAATTAGAACTATATGATCAATACTTAATTTGTACTCATTTGCTACCAAGCTCTAGCATACCTAAAATGCTATGCTATTGGTGTTTTCTTAATATTTTGTGGTTGTTATCAAAACATAATTAACAGGATAACGTTGAAAGCCTGAATTTTTTTATTTATTTTGGAGGTGGATTTTGTACTTCAGAATTCAGATCCAGTGCAATAATAAAATCTAATGTTTCTCACTTTGATTAATGTTACAAACCCAAAATGGAAATGAGGAGAAAAATTTATTGATTGAATTAATTTAACAATGAACAATTCCTTTTACCTTTTTTTGGCTCATAACAATTTTAGTTTCCTTTTTCTATGAATCAAAGCTATAGTAGGGATAAATTACTCCTATACTACTACCCAAGGTGCCAATGGCATGTTTGAGATCCTACAAGGGCAGGCAGAGAACCACTATATAATGAATAATTTAGTATTTTTTTAATCAAACTAACAATGTAAAGGTTAAGAGAAGGAATTATGCAATTTACTAAACTTGCTATCACCAAAATAAGATAAGTAAAATTTAATTGAAATTTTTTCTTATTTCTTCTTTTGCAGTGGATGGTAAGGAGATGGACAAAGTATCTCGGCCAGGAAGAAGCCATTAAATTGATGATATGGAATAACAGTGAGCCCAGTTTCAGCTTAAGGCTAGTGAATATTTCTTCTATTTTTCTGTGCTCTACCCAGGGTAGCATGTAAGACAAACAATAAAAAACTCAAGCTATATATCTATGATAATTTCAGAGCAGACCGTGCAAGTGGTTTTTCAAGAGATGACCTTGTGGCACAGCTTAATGCATTGAAGGTGCTACCACTTCCATGATTGAATGTTGCATTTTCTTCTGCTTATCACACTGTCTGCTTTTTATTTTATTTTTATTTTTTAATGTTATTGTAAATTTATAAAATCCTGCAATTTGTTTTTGAATGAATTCCTTTCTTTATCTACAAGTCTGAGCAGAAGCTCATGTTAATTTGCACAACACAATCGTATATTAACTTTTACCCTCTGTATCTTCTATGTCTTCCTGACAGATTTAAGTTTCTCATTAAATATCAGGTCCCACACAAGCTTTCATTGCATTTAGATGAATTTGTTCGTATCAAAACTGGGTTGCAGGTATGAATTTTCTAACAAGTATAATGAACACTGACTAGAGGAGAAAAGCCGTTTGGGATTGAATTATATACATATTTTCTACCTTATGTAATAATAGCTAATAGGTTCAATAGTGTGTAATTGTGCTTTAGCTGACTACTTGTTTGTTGTGGGTTATCTTTTACTTTCATTTCTTTTATATTTTTCACATGGGAGGCATTGAAGTTATGTTCTTTTTTGCTGTTATTATCTGTTATGAAGTAAGCATGATTTTCTCGTTTAAGTTGACTATTTGTAGGCTCATATTTCAGATTGTCATTCATGCTGGTCTCCTCAAGAAGGGTTTATGTTCAGTTCAGGATGAAAGTGCAGGTCTAGTAGTTTCTGTTGTGGATCCTCAACCTGGTGAAACTATCGTTGATGGTTGTGCTGCTCCTGGTGGAAAGACCCTCTACATGGCATCTCTTTTAAGTGGACAAGGTACTAATTCGTCTAAGATACTTTATTAAATCATATTGTATTCCAATTTCTTCAGACACTCTAATACATCATTTCTCGACTTTGTTTTTCGTCCGAGGATCTTCATTCATTTTGGCTACGAGACTTTGTTTGTCTCTACAATGTTGATATACTAGTTCCCTGCTTTTTTAGTTTTCCATTCAGCAGAATAAAAGGAAACCTTGTGTTTTCAGGTAAGGTATTTGCAGTTGATGTAAATAGTGGTAGGTTGAGAATTCTTAAAGAGACAGCAAAGTTGCACCAAGTGGATGGTGTCATTACCGCCATTCATGCTGATCTTCGTACATTGACTGTATGTTATGTTGTCCCTATGAGTGTTAACTCAGAAATTGTTATTTAATTATTTCTTATTAGTTTTCTTTTGGATTTCCCAGGATAATGGACAACTCAAGAGTGACAAAGTTTTGTTGGACGCTCCATGTTCTGGACTTGGTGTTCTATCCAAGGTGATTGTATTAGATTATGTTTCCTCATTGTCATTGTTATCACAAATTATTCAGTATATTCCCCTTTTCTTGTTTATTAATCTGTTTTTATTCCTTGGATTTTGAAGAGAGCGGACTTGCGCTGGAACAGGAAGCTAGAGGATATGGAAGAACTGACGAAATTGCAGGATGAGCTCCTAGATGCAGCATCCAAGTAAGCCAGAGATTCTCTTTGATGATCCCTCTGTGTTTGTGTACATTATTTTTTGTCCAGTGAATTCATTGAATGAAGTGACAAAAAGCTTCACATGCTGGTTGCTAATCGTGTAATCTATCAAGGCTTGTTGTTGTATGCTGATATGGAAACTTGAGTATTCTAATCTTGAAATAATTTCTGTAGTAGTAGATGAAACTAATGACACATTGCATTTTTTTCTGCACATTTAGATTGGTAAAACCTGGGGGAGTATTAGTTTACAGTACATGCTCCATAGATCCTGAAGAGAACGATGACAGGGTGGCTGCATTTCTTGTAAGACATCCGGTAAGAATGATCACTATTCACTAATCATATTCAAATATGCTATTTTTTTGTTTAAGATACTCTTGCCCTATCTGAATTGCACTACTTTAAATTACCTTTAGTTGAATTGTTATATGTCAGATGTTTTAAATGGCAAATCCTCCTTTTAAGCTTGGTGACGGGCTTCTTTGGAGAAACTAGATGCTATTTATGTTTCAGGGATATTGTTGCATAGCATTTGATTGTCTAATTCTATTTTGAGTTTTTGACACATAGCAGAATGGATTAAACACGAACAAAATATACATAATCTTTCAAGTGCTAATTTGCTACTAATTGAATTTCAGGATTTCCACATTGATCCTGTTGACAGATATGTTCCTCCTGATTTTGTGACAAGCAGTGGTTTCTTTTTCTCCAACCCAGTTAAACATTCACTAGATGGTTCCTTTGCAGCTCGTTTAGTACGTGATTCATAGAATAAATTTCTGGGAAGGAATCCTTTATGGTTCTATTCTATCCCCAAAGAGTTGTCATTAGATGAAAAATGAAGAAGCTGCTGCTTATGAGTTGAGGCTGTTCTGGTATATCTCTCTCCAATTCTTCATGCTTTGAAATCGAGCATTTAACCTGAAGTGGGAGAGGGATACTGCACTTCCAGAACAGACATTCTGATTTCTCTCCACAGAAAAGATTTAAATGAGATTGTCAGCAAGTTCTATTTCACCAAGAACTCTAGAAGAATGATGAACTGATGATCCTTAAAACAAGTACAGATACGATTTCTGAATGGAATGTCCAAGCTTCAAAGATTTATCCAGCATAATCACACATCCTGCTGCAGTTTCAGGAGATTCCTCAGTAGCTGTTAACTTGGAATGTTGTTTTTAAGGAGTGTTTGTAGCTTGATTTGGTTCAGTTTCATATTAAAAAGTCATTTGAATCAAACATCAAATATAATTTAGTTTGATTCGGTTTTAATTTAATATAAAATCTGAATCAAACCAAATCAATTTTTTGAACTACAGTTTAATTTGGTTTCAGTGGTTTATATTATTTTCAAATTGTTATGCATTTTATAACGAGGAAGTATATCATAAAGAGACATTTTTTATTATTATTGTCCTGTTTATAATTTCTACTTTTTCATATTCATAGCTAAGTTACACTGCAATGGTTATGCTTTGATAATTAACTATAAAACTTTAAATTTTATATATAAGATTGACCCTTGATTTTAAATCTGAATTAAACCGCATATTTAAGGGAAAAAATAGATCAAAACATCCAATAGAAATTGGTTTTGACCAATTTTATGATGTTGGTTTAGTTTTTAATACCCTTAACTATTTTTACTGTGACGCTACCATATACAGTAAAGAGTTATTTATGTTACTGGTGGCAAATGATACATAGGCACTTTTATAGCTGCAGTTGGTTTATAACACGATTAAATGAATGAACTACAACCTTAAATTCAGCTGATCTAAATTTGTAATTGTTGTCAGAATGATGATATGTTGTAAAAGAGTTTATTATTAGACCGTCTATCTTATGTGAAAAAGGAGATGAAATGTGTAGTAAAGACCGTCTAGTAGTGTTGAAAGGAGTTAAGCAGTGAAGTTCGTATTTGTTATAATTGTAACGTTGTTTCTTGTTTTGAACGAGGTTTTGTGATCTTTTTTAAAAATAGCTTTTTATATAGATATTCTTTTATCAGTGAAGTGTTTTCTTTCCCCTTATTCTTGTTTTTCTTGATTCCTTGGTAACCCAACACTTTACTTGGGCAGAACGTGCTTTTCTCACCCACGGGGTATCGTTTGGCAGAGTCCTTACTTTCGTTTTTGTCTTCCCCTTTTTTAGCTTTTACAGTAATGCAGATTTCAAGATCCCAAACTGATATTTATATATATTTTTTATAAAGTTTTCAATATCATTATGCAACTTAACAATAACAATCATGTACAGTTTCTAAATATATTAATAAAATGGTAATTTTTTAGAAGAAAAAAAAGTTTTGTAGGGTGAATAACATGTTAACACCTTGTTTGGAGAAATGATATGAATGGTTGTGATGAGTTGTTTAATGGAAAATGAAGATAAGGAGAAAGCTGTGACTGCGTGAGTACATTTGGTTTCTCTGAACTGTGCTATGCCATGCAGAGGCTATGACAGAGATGAGCATTAGCAATTGTTGTGCATGTCTGCAACGTGTCATGGAAACTATTATCCTCTCTGCTCTGCTCAGAAGTCACAAGTGAGAACAACAACCAAACCCTTCAGAGCATACATCACAGAGACACGCTCCATGGTCCCTCACATTAATTTCAAACACCAAAACAGGAAGACAGGTCCACATGATGGGGTTTTGGTTGGTTTCTCTCTCTCTCACAAGTGTATTCTCTTCTTAATACTGCTACCATGATTCAAGAAAATAAATGTTTTGATATCTGCAATTTTCTTATAATAGTAATAGTGAACCACTAATCATTTTGATCATCTGAAAATCTTTGCACTAATTGTTGTTAGAGAATTAACACATATATCAGATATAAACACATTTCATACTACTTGTTTCGATATTGTTAATATAATCTCACGTCGCTCATGAGTTACCGAGACGTCTTTCAAAGATAAAACCGTGACATGACACTAACTTTCCAAGGGAACAATACTAATTAACCCTAACGATATTACTTCTCATATGTGGAAAAAAATTGTCTCAAACTCTTAATAAGCTGATAGAAAAATCCTTATTTAATAAATCGATTTTATAAGAATATAAGTCTTAATATTGATTAACAATAAAAATGTGTAGAATGTTGTTAGTGATGAAAATTAAAGTCATTTGATTTTCAAGCAAAATGCTACCTAGGATCTTATTCAGCAGTGTAGTTCATTGGCTCCGTGCATTCAACTAACGACACAAAGGGCGACAGTTTCAGTCGAACAGTACAAAACTTTCACTGTCATCTTCGCACAAACCTCCACTGTCTCAAATTTGATGCTTGAATCAATTTACCCTAAAGGTCTTGCATGCACTTCTTTTTACTAGCAGTTGGTTTTCAATATTACTTTTTAAAATCATTTCTTAGAGTAAGAATTAATTTTTTATTTTTTCATTTCATTCTCATTTTTAAAGTTGACTATAACATTAACTAGTTTTTCTCAAATTCCATCAAATATTTAATATAGAGTGATAAAGAATAAAATAAAATATCTACTATATTTTTAAAAAAATATTACAGCTCTTATTTTCTGTCAAACAACTTTAACCAACAACACACAAAACCATAAAAGAAACAGAGGAAATATTAAATAGGAGACTTTGATCTCTTTATTTATAATTCCTTAGAATTAATTGTCATTATTTTCAAAAAAAAAAGTATTCAATAAAAAAACCCTTAACCAAACTAATTAATAATACATGATTGTAATTAATTACTTAGGTGATATTCCTAAGAATACATCTCTACATTTATTACACCTATAGAAGGTTAGATAGACCATATAGGCATATATATACATACATATATACATACATATATAAATACATATATAAATACATATATATATATATATATATAAAAATTGAATGAGTTTGATGTTATATAAGAACCTATCTTGTTGTGCAGTGACATATTGAGTTTTGATAGAGTTTTTGTTTGATACGTTTTTCTCTCCTCATTCTAGAGCCTTCATCATGTTCAGGAACCAAAAATGTGTTCATCTTTCCCTCTCCATAACTCCATCTTTAGAATGCTTTTGCTTTTCCTACCTATATATATTATGAAGGTTATCATGCATAGTTTTCTCCTACCTGTAGAAAGGGAGAAAAGCTTAAATTGGTGAGACTGATTTGGAATCAAAGAAAATCAATATGCAGGTGAATTCATGCTTAACTGTTCAATCCTATTATTCAACATCCATATCATGTACTAATAATCTCTGTGCATATATCATATCATTTCTAAAGAATTTATAGTATATTTAAACGAATACTCATTCATTATATTTATAATCAGCATCATATCTACATGTTTTTTTTCTGATCCTTTTGCAAATAAGATCCATGGTTGTTATAATAGTCTGCATAAATTATATAGGCTAAAAAGTAAAACATGAATTTACTTCTTTACAGATCAAGCAGATTTCGTTAAAACTCACTGCATTTCATTATGATTCATTCTAAAAGCATGGAAAGAGTTCATTTATGTATCTGTATATATCTATCATTTTATGCATTTATTTAAGTTATCTATATTATCTTGAAGTTGAAGCTGAATCAACAGGTTTGATTAGAAATAACATATATGTTTTCTTTTATTTGAGAGTCCAGTCTTGAAACTACATCCAACATTAAAGAAACATTTCAAAAAATGTGTACAATATTTCCCAGAATTATTTATGGCTTGGACCATTAGTTTTCTCAGTTTGGTATTGCTTTCAAATTTGACCTAATTGTGTGTTAGAGAAAGTAGTCTCACATCTTAATTAATATGCAGAGATATAAAAAAGGAAGAAACAAGTTTAAGTGAAACCAGCTTTCTTAATATAATCAAGTAAACAAGACTCAAACAAAACGAGTAAACAAGAAAAAAGTATAATCAGATAGACTTAACTGTATATTTATAAACTTAGTATATGATTGACAGTTGACAGATAAACATATTTGTTGAGCAGGAGAGAAGATCTATTCTTATTACTAGATTGATGTGCATTAAAAAAGTCTATTAAAAATGAGTTTCTTGAAGGGATCTGAACACAGTTTAAGATTAATAATGGTATGCATGTATGTATAGATGAAAAATGCAGAAAAGAGTGGCTAAATATGCATGAGGGAAAATAGAGTAGGAAGAATTAAGATGGTGAATGTGGTAGAGGAAAGGTGCACATGCAAATGCCGTATTAATAAATGTATATGTATGGTCTGATCGAAATGCATGATGGTTGACATGTAATGACAGGTACTGCTGAAGGGTTCATTGGTGGTTGGAGGGATTGTGATGAGATATCTCATCTCATGTTGACAGAAGAGAGAGAGCACAACCCGAGAATGGTTAAAGGAGTTTTTGCCTTTGTTGGGAGTGTGCTCTCTCTTCCTCTGTCATCATCACATTCACATGCCTTTGCTTTCTAGGTAGCTAAACTAGAACAGTACATGCACCACTATGTGTTATACCTTTCAAGGTATGTCAAGCTTTTCTTATCTCAGCTTCTATTGGTTATAAACATGTCCCTTTCAAACTACTCAGATATGGCATGTCTACCTCATGCCACTGATAAATTCTAATGCTCCTTCAAATCACTGTCATATGAACATATCACCTTTTTCATAACAACTTCAAATTCAAGATAAGGGAAATAAAAGTGAATACAACTAAGAAGATTCTCTTCATTGTTATTGTAATGTTTTGGAGGAGAAGTGTATTATCTAAAAAATACTATATATAAGAAATTTTTTGAAGATTAAAGTCTACACAAAGTCATATTTACAAAGATTTAAAAAAATATATTTAAGCCTATAAACTATTTTTCATAAATTAAAAAATATTTATTTATTTTTAGGTTTTAATTATAATTTAATTTGTGTATTTAAAAATGGTTATTCATCATCAACTTAATTTTATAAAATACATATTTATCCTATTTAGATTGAAACACTGGTTGTGACAAGTTGTGAAATGAGCTGGTTTAGACATAACTGGCCTAATGGGTCAATAAATTAACATAAATTAATTTATATTAATTTAAAAAATAAAAATATATATTACCAAAAGTTAAACATTATCAACTGTTTCTCTTTGAGTTTGAATTTTGGTTTCTCAAACTAAATAGAAAATAGAAAAATGAAATGCAAACAATTAATATAATAGTATTAGTAAAATTTTATTTTTAATTTATAAAATCATAAATAAACTATATAAAAAGAACAAATAAAAATTTGTGACAAACATATTTAAGAATTTTTATTATTATGGTTCCTCTTCTTTATAATTAAACTGTATTTTCCACAAGAAATGGCAAAATTAAAAATGTAATTCTTGTACTGAAAAAATCATTGTCACTAAATAAAAATAAAATTTAAAAAATATTAAATAAAAACTAATTTAATATACAAAAATAATTAATTATTATATTGATTAAATTATATATTATTTTAAATATTAAAAAATTATTAGTATTTAAATTAATTTTTATTATTAATATATAGTTTCTAACTTATTATCTAATTAAATATCAAAATTTTAAATATAAACATTAAAATCTATAATTACTAGCTAAAATTTAAATAGTTAATTCATAACAATTTAAAAATTATTTATTAATAATAAAAACTAATTTAAATATTAATAAAAAATAGTATTTAATTTAATCAATATAATAATTAATTATTATTTTTTTATAAAAGTAGTTTTGATTTAATAATTTTTTAATAGTATACTTAGATAAATTTTAGATTTGAAGTGCTTGAATTAAATATAGTTTCTTAAACACCATACACAAGTTGGTAGTAACATTATTTATCTGCTGGGACCTCTGAGAGTGGAAAGGAAGAACAATGTATTCACTTTTGGTCTTCCTTTTTCTATGAAAAAACACACTTTGTTGTTATTAATCCCTTTCAATAAACCCTAAAACCAGTATAAAGTGATATACATAGGAAATAGTGTTGCTTAAGTGATACTCAAGATTTTGCCATTATCACTCTGTAAAGGTCAGTTTTGGTCCATTTTGGAATGGATTTCATCCTCAAACGGATTTACTCATAAAGGTAACAAGTGATGGATTCAATTAACATTAATGATAAACAAATTTTAAAAATATTTCTAATCATAATTTTGTATGACTTGTAAATGTGAATAAGTATTCAAATATGGAAATTTGTGGATATATATATAAAGTATAAAGTGACAAAAATATACTATAAGGAAAATGTGTGACCCACTAAATAGATTTATGTGAGAGATATTGTTGAAAAAGCAGTGAAGGGTTTTGAATAAACTCAATGATGTTTTATGAGGAACACATGTCACTTATAAAACCTTATTTAGCAGTGATGATGACATAGAAAAGTTAATATATTGTTCAACTATGTAAGCAAAAGAGTTTGTTGCTTCAGAAAATCTTACCAGGTGAAGATACAAGATTACAAACAAGGCAAAGATGCACTCATTCGATCTGGATCTTTTCTTTATTTTATTTTTTCCTTATATATAGCATAAACATGATGTATAATTTTTAAAATATAGGATACGGGTACACGGATGTATATATTTATATAATTATAAATTATATAAATTAATAATAAAAATTTATGTGTATAAAGATGTTTCAATTTTTTTAACAGACAAATATTTTTATGACTAGTTCAAAAGAATTTGTTCATTAATCATAATAAAAATTTATATCATAAGTTTTAGTTTTTAAAAAATTAATGTATTTTTTTAAATTGTGTTAAAATCATGCTAAAATTATAAAAAATCTAACAAATATTAGACACTTCATCGATACGTATCCTATGAATGTCGTACAAGTATCGATGTTTAATACATATGTTCGACACGGACATACCATTTAAAAGACATGTACGAGCTTCATAATTTTTATCTTTAACCTGGTCAAAAATGCCTTATATAGAATGATGAAGAAGTTAATTAAGATTAATATGATACCAAATATAATATAATATAATTGTATTTTTCTTTTGGTTCTTGACGAAATTTGTTCTCTTTTTTAAAATTATTTATTTTAATTCTTATAACATATATTTTTAATTCCCATGATATTTTATTTATTTGAATTAATTCCTTTGGGAGATATTGGATTGGGACCCAAATAAATCATCTACGCATTATATGAATATATATAATATTATTCACGCTAAAAAATGAAATTAAAAATGAAATTATAATCATTTTACAAAATATCAAATTAAAACGATAAAACAAATCATAATAATAAAATCATTTGATAATTAATAGTTTTGAAATAGTTTTTTGAAATACTATACTCTTACATAATAAGGATACGCTTAATGTTGAACTTTCCATTTTAATTTTGGTGACACTCTTTTTAGTTTGTTTGATAACAGAATAAGAGCCCAAACTATAATTTTTCTTTTAAAGTCATCATACATTCACATTTCACTTTTTTTTCTACATTAACTCAACAAATTCTCATACTATTATTTTAATTATTTTTCACATCATTTAATTAAAAATTTATCTTTTATTATATATTTTTTAAACTGTTAAATCAAAGTTACTATGAAACTCAGACACTTCTCTTAAATGGTGTGTCACTCGTATGACACTTGTAGGACACGTATCCGTGAAGTGTCCAATTCAAAAAGTATTTGTTAGATTTCCAATAATTCTAATAGAGTTCTAACACAATTTTAAAAAGAAAAAATACATTAATTTTCTAAAAATTCAAACTTATTGTATAAATTTTTATTATGATTATAAAAATAAGAAACAAATTCTTTTGAATCTGAACAACATTTTTTTCTCCAAAAAATAATCTGGAACATACTTATACATATAAATATTTATTGTCAATTTATATATTTCATAATTATATAATATATAGATTCGTGTCCCTCTATCCTACATTTTAGATATTATACGTATCTTTGTGTTCATATCCATGTCGTATCAGTGTCTGTATCCATATGTATCGGTGTATGTGTGTATGCTACATAGGTTACAACTCTTTAATTTGTAAAAGTATAATTTTTCTTTTATAAAACAGGATCCTGATTAAGAATTGTGCATTGGAACATGACTGCATGATTGCTAAACTATGCAAACTAGGTTAACAGTAACAA
Organism: Phaseolus vulgaris; assembly: GCF_051622355.1. NCBI lineage: Eukaryota > Viridiplantae > Streptophyta > Magnoliopsida > Fabales > Fabaceae > Phaseolus > Phaseolus vulgaris. Next base: position 61,616,932 of record NC_143505.1, on the reverse strand, counting down.
CATACAAACTTGTGAGTCAATTGTTCACATTCCTCATTTTGTACACTTGCAAAATTGCAAACACCATTGTTATTGTTACTTGTTTGAGCCATGACCAAAACAAAACCAGCTTCTTCTGGTGTGCCCTCAGCACACACATGACATGAGAGTTCAGTGAATGAGCTATGAGTATGTATGAATGATGATGATCCCTGGAAAGGATTAAAGAATGAAAAGAATAAGTTGAGTTCAGTTGATTTTGATCTCACACATAGATTGGCTGGTACTGAACTCTTCACCATCAGACATGATGTCTTCAATGGTGAGGGGAAGGTCAGAAGAAAAGGTGAGTGTTGGCTTAACTTTTGGCACAAAAAGTGGTGGAGCTTCATTGTTCAGAATCTGAAGCACCCTTCTCATGGAAGGCCTCTCTGCACTATCAGGGTTAGCACAACTCAATCCCAAGAGCAAAAGCTTCCTCATTTCCTCTTCCTCAAATTCCCCATTCAACCTCTTATCAGCACCTTCAACCACCCTCCCCTCATGGTGCAGCCCCCAAACCCACTCAATCAGGTTCACCATCTTCGTCCCTTCTCTCTCAATTGGCCTCCTCCCACACCCCACTTCAAGCACCACCACCCCATAGCTGAAAACATCAGACTTTTCAGTGGCTTTTCCGTACTGAAGATACTCTGGTGCAAGGTACCCCATTGTTCCGGCAGTCAGAGTGGAGACTGGACTCTTGTCATGATCCATGAGCTTTGCCAATCCAAAATCCCCCAACCTGGGGTTCATGTTTCCATCCAGCAATATGTTCCCTGCCTTGATGTCCCTGTGAATCACTCTCTGCTCACATTCTTGGTGAAGGTAAACCAGAACAGAGGCCAACCCAAGAGCAATGTTCACCCTGTCGGACCAACTCAACAACCTCCCCCTTTCAGGTTCCTTGTAAAGCATCTTGTCTAAGCTTCCATTCGGCATGAAGTCATACACCAGCAACAACTCCCCCTTCTCGACGCACCATCCTTGCAGCTGAACCAAATTCTTGTGGCGCAAACCGGCTATGATGGAGAGTTCTGCCAGAAACTCTGTTTTCCCTTCGTGAGAGTGCCGCGACCTTTTCACTGCTGCAATGGTTCCGGAAGAGATAAAGAAAGCCTTGTACACCGTCCCAAATGATCCATGTCCAACAATCCTACTCGGGTGAAACTCTCTTGTCGCGGACTTCAACTCTCTGTAATCAAACGCCCTCGGACACGCCACGAAACCATTCTGAAAATCCTCTGCTCTCCCACCCCTCTGTCTCCGAACAAAAACATAACCCAAGATTGAAAAAACCACAAAGAAAGCAACAGAACCCGCAACAAGCACACCAATGCCAGCCCCCTTGTCACGCTTCTTGGAAAAAGTAGAGTTAGAAACGGAGGCAGAACCTGAGCCAGAAACAGGAACAGTTCCCACCACGGAAACGTTGTGAGGGGGCAACCTCGTTCTTGCGGGAGCAAAAGCACTGCGAAAGGTCCAACTATGGATTTGGTGAATCTCGGTGATTCCTGGAGTGGAAGCGGAGAATCCAACGTAGACGGGGTTTCTAAAGTGTTTAGAAAGATTGAACTTGACGGAGAGAACAGGGTCGACGGGTTTCGGAAGTGAATAGCTCAAGAAAACGGTGACCAGAGTTCGATCGGCGTTGTAGTCGATCCATGCAATGATGGTGTTGCCGCTCTTGAGGTCGATGCCGTGCAAGATGGGGTCACCGGTTTTGAGGGACTTCATGGCGTCGACGTCGAAGCCGACGTGGTTCTCATTGGGGTCGTCGAAGCGGGAGTCGAGGCGCGTGTCGAACTCGACGGCGACGAAGGCGGAGGGAAGCCCCAGTGGGGCGGAGAAGGAGAGGTTGGGGGAGAGGAAGAAGGCGAGGCCGTCGCCGGAGGAGGTGGGGTTGAGGTTGCTGATGGAGAAGGAGAAGGTGGTGGAGAAGGAGGCGAAGGTGGCGGTTGGAGGGTGGAAGAGTGGGATGGGATAGGTGTAGATGACGGCGCCGGAGCTGGAAGTGATGGCGGCGTTGGTGAGTCTCACGACGCCGTTGGTACATAGAGAGGAATCGCCGAGAAGGGTGAAGTTGGTGTTGTTGAGAGTGAAAGAAGAGAAGGAGAAGCTGACGCTGTTTTCTGTGGCTGTGACGTCACACGAGGCGGCGAAGAACAGCATGAAGAAGAAGAAGACAACCATGGACATGCACGTTCAAGAATCAACAAGAAATCAATCAGTGAATGGAGAACTCTCTCTGTAACACTATCTCTATGGAGAAATGTTTCCATGCATAACTTTTTTTTCTTCTATTTTTCATCATAAAGTACAACTCAAATATTCTTATATTGTTTTATTTTATCTTATTGGATTACTCATACGTAGATTTTAGTTTTATTTAAGCATTTAATAAATAAAATAAATACATTGAACTTTTAATAAAAAAAAATTCTAATGGGCTAGTTTATATTAAATCTTTATAAAAATGGATCATATTAAAAATAGAATTGAAAATTCAAATATACTTTTGGATTGAAATTTAACCTTTTGATGAGGTTTCTTTGATCAATGACATGATTTAATTCATTTGTGTCCAAGAAAAAGTATTTGCAGGTTCACGCAAATGCAATCGATTATGGAAAACATCTCCATGCATAATTTTCAGTGTTGTTTACAGTTTTTTTGTACAAATTATTTTTTATTACAAATATTTTAAAAGAGTTATTTTTATTAGTTATCTATTTTATTAAATTTAAATAAAATATGAATATAAAAATCTATAAATCTTACTTTAATTTTATTTTCATCTAATATTAGTTTTTATAATTTTCTCTCAAGTATTCCCCATTACATTCTTTTTTAAAATTATATTATCAATTCTTATAATTTTATAGCTTTGAAAAATTTTAGTCAATGAAAATATATTAGTATGTTAGCTTAGCACTTCTCATGTCTTTTTTCAAAAAAAAAATATATTAGTATAATTAATTAACTAATTAAGCTAGGTTCGCGCGTGTATCTTTTTAAAATTGAGCCAACATGGTGTCAAGGTAAAGACAATTTCTCCCTCCATCATATATTTTTTTATGTGCACTGAACACAATTTTTTTAAGGATAATATTGAGAATATTATCATTTTAATATTTTTTTTATATTATTTAATTATAAATTTAATCTTTATTATATATATTTATATATAAACTCATCACCTTAAGCTTCTACAAAATTCTAAAGGTTTTTAAAGAATCATTTCTCATTTTATAAAGGTAACTTTGCTTTTATTTTCTTTCCTTTGAAAAAAAGCTGCATAGAAGTTTGGTGTCTGTTTTAGTTGCATAGGAGCTTATGTTGGTGTGGAAGTAGAGAAAAGGTTTGACTTTTAGTTGCGGTGCAGATTATTCTGAGATAAGAAAACACATTGCATCTTTATTTTCGTCATTTTTTAGGTGAATTATGACGATATCCAAAAGTTTGGATATAAGCTTACAATGCATGAATTCGGAAGGAAATGTCAGTATCTCTAGAATAAAAATAATCCATAAGATTATTTTATTTCCAATTTAAGGTTCCGAATGCATATGTTCGGAAGTGTAATATGAATTTCAGATACTAGTGTAATATGAATTCCAGATACCTATATCCGGAAGAAGTATTTGATTTATGGATATGAATATCCATAATGATTTTTTAGTTTCGGATTGCTACGTTCAGAAGGTATCTTTACTTTTGGGTGTTGCGTACACTTAAATGTAACCTAGTTTTTCCTTCATTAAAGATATTATAGTAATTTCACATGGACATTTTGAGTGCGAATCTAAAATAATATGGTGTAGGGAGAATCAGCCCAAGGTAAAATCCAAGAGGCCCAATTGGGCCAGCGTCAGCGTGCGTGGATTTGTTGGCCCATCTAATTGAATTCTGTTGAAAAAAAAAGCGTGAAGTATGGTGCGGGCATGGAAATGGAATATTGGAATTTGGAATTTGACGTGTTTGAAGGAACCGAATTCATGAAACAAAGAAAAAGTTTGATGAATCGTAGCATTTGTGCTTCAAGCAACACTTCCAGGTTCATTCTCTCTGCAATTTTAACTCATTTCTTTATAATTCACTGCAATTTCAATTCACTTCTCTGATTTCAATCACTAGGCAAATCCAAAATCCACCCATTCTTCACTGCTTTTATGTATTCTGTAAGGCTAATTCTTCTATTGCTTCATCAATTGCACCTCATTCTCATTAAATTATGGTTTATCTATGATTTCTCATTTTTTTTTTCTAGCTTGAAACTCCATACCTTCCCGTTTAGCTGAATAAAAACGCATATTGTATTCTATTTAGAGCTTGAAACTGGAATTTGAAGTTCACTTAATCAAGGAAAAAAACTAGTTGATTGCGTTTTGATTTGGGCAATGATGGTATTTTAATGGCTTCAGGTCATGGATGTTCCTCTACCACTGGATAAATTGGCTTTAAATTTGATTAATAATGAACCCGCGGCCCCTGGAAACACCAGCAAGTATGTTCCTGTATTATTTTTTATTTATTTATTTATTTTGGGTAATTTTGCGGGGGTGTTTTCTGTTGACCTTATTATGAATTATGACATTCTTTCTCTCTGTTCCAATAAAACAGCAACAAGATATACGTAATCCTGGTGGCAACTGGAAGCTTTAATCCACCTACTTTCATGCATTTACGCATGTTTGGTGAGTTGAGTTTTAGAGCTCAGATTCTTTTCTTTATTCTCATTTTCTCAAGTTTGCAGTGCAGAAAATTGTTGTTTCTCTACCCTGAGACATTCATACTGAATAATTTTAACACCTTCCACTCCTAAGAAATGGCATGACTGTACCTTCACTCTTGAAAGTATTGATTATTGAAAATTTGATATTTTTCTTTTTTGCTGTAGAGTGTAGAAGAAATACGGGGGAGGGGGTATTAAGATCTCATATACATCATGTGAAAAGAATAATTATGCATTGGTTTCTCAATAATGTAATGGCCAAAAGTGCAAGAAATGAGAATGGAATTATATTATGAGAATATTCCCTCTCATTTAATTTTCATTTACTTTCTGTCTGTCTGATCTTTTTTTAAAAATATATATTTTTATGGATGTTATCCTCAGAGCTTGCAAGAGATGCGTTGAATTCAGACGGCTACTGTGTAATTGGAGGTTACTTGTCTCCTGTGAATGATGCATACAAGAAAAAGGTATGTTGTTGTCAGGCAAGGAGAGAAAAAGATTATCCATTGTTTATATTCATGCTTGCATGTAAAACATAGCTCGGGGGAAAGCTTATATTATTGAGAGTCAGTCAGCAATCTATTTGAGAATTAAAACACATCCAAGTTTTCAATTTACTTTTTCAGAAAAGAGATCAAATCGTATGTTAAGTTTTGCTATTAGTTTCACTGCCACATGTTGGTCTAATTGAATTTTGCTCGTATGTTTATGTAGGGCCTAATATCTGCGAAACATCGAATACAGTTATGCCATTTAGCCTGCAAAAGTTCAGATTTTGTAATGGTTGATCAATGGGAGGTAAATTACTCTTTCTATCAGCTAGACTGCACATATCTTTCTATTCCCTTTGAATGTGAAAAGAATTTGAGAGACAGTGCTTTGATGTCATTGTGTTGCAAGAAATATTTTACTCTCTGGCAACCTTATTTCTTAATATTTTGCATTTTTATCTGTCTATAAACTGGTACAGGCAAGTCAGAGCACATATCAACGCACTTTAACTGTTCTCTCCAGAGTCTACAATTCTGTTTGTGAGACTGGGTTGGTATCTAGAGGTATGCTCGAAAAACTAGCCTTAATGAAATCACTTTAATCTAATTGTCATCTCAAAGGGAAGAAGTGACACTGAAACAAATATCTTGGGCCCTGTTCCGGTGAACTTCTTCCTAAACACTTCTAAGAGAAGAAAATAGGAAGAAAAAATGAAATAAAGTTCTTCATAAATTAAAATGAACTTATTCATAAACTAATTAATAGAAACTTTCTAAAGTAACCTCCTCCAAATCAGATTTTGAAGTTATGCATAAGCAAGTTTTATTATAGCTTATGGAAAAACTTTTTCTTCTTTTCTTTCTTACAAGTCTTTATGAAGAAGTTTACCCAAACATGTCCCTAATCCTTTTTAAGAATGAAAGACCAGTCACGTTAATGTTGATCCCAGCTGCTGATGAACTTTAAAAAAAAAAATGTGCTAGGAATACTTTGTGATTTAAATAATTAATATATGATTTTTAATGTTTGGACATGTTTTGTGCAATTTCTTGGTGCAATATAGATGCATGATTGGATGGGCAACTTTGTTCTGTATGGTGCTAAAGCCTTCAAAAGTTATAAATCATCTATCCTATATGTTAATCGATTTAAATGCGATTTAGTCTAAAAGGAGCATTTATAGTTCCCTTCATTAAATAAAATGTTGTGCTAGTCTTTCATTTCTTTCTATAGATGTTTTTGACAATGTTATAACAATACAATAACTTGCTTTTATATTGATTAGTGTAGAATCCCTCAAGGTCATGCTTCTCTGTGGTTCTGATCTTCTTCATTCTTTTGGCATTCCTGGAGTCTGGGTTCCTGACCAGGTACTTATGCATTCAATATAATAGAAAAGTCTAATATTGTTTATCGCAGATTAGTTTAACATGGAGTTATTTTGAAATTCTTGGAACAAGACTTTGCCCTCCTAATAATTTTGGTAAATGAACCTTTAATGGTCGTTGAATTCAAATTCAATGGAATTAGATTAATTTTGGGGTGTTTTTATTGTTAGAAATGGCAAACTTATTGCGTAAAATATTCTTCTTCTCATGTAGATACGAAGCATGGGTTGAATATAGATTAGGAGTGTCAAACTAATGAATTGGATCAATTTTGAATTGAAATGGATTACCATTATTCCACTTATGACCCTTTAAAATGCATTAAACAAATCTAATCCATCCGTGATTTGTTTCATAAAGAAAGTAATGAATTTGGAGCAATTGAGAACTTGATATTAAATGCATTGCAAAATATCAATCCAACAATGTGATCCAGTTCAACTAATCTTTTTATTTTTATTTTTAATGGAACGGATGGATTGATTTATGGTAATGGATTGAATGATTAGTGCATAAACAGATCGAATTGCCACATATTTTGCTGAATACTGATTTGCCAGGTTGTGGAAAGGAAACAATGAACTATAATTTTGTCATTGTGCTTTAGGTTAAATCTATATGCAAAGATTATGGAGTAGTGTGCATTAGCAGAGAAGGACAAGACGTTGAGAAGACTATATCTGAAAATGAAATTCTGAATGAGAATCAGGTATTTCACATTTCGAGCTTGACCTATTTCTATTTCCCAACATGTGTTTACAGCCAAATGGGGTTTATCAATTTTGAACATTTCCAAATATCTGTTTACTGTGTATTTGTATTTAACCATATCAAGGTCAAACTGTGTTGCTCCACACGGGAATTGCAAATTAAATAATTAAAATTTATTACCTTTGTGTGTGGTAGCCCCTGCATGGACACTGAATGACTGTTAACCACCTGACATTTTGTTGACATGCTTTCGGATACTACTTAAGTGTACACCTGATAATGAACAACAATGAATTGGTTTGCTACTCAGCTTTTATGCATATTTAAATTTTCCACTGCAATTTTTTAGGATAATATCAAAGTTGTGGATGAACTTGTACCAAATCAAATCAGCTCAACCAGAGTAAGGTAATGCTATGACTTTGTTTACTTTCAAGAGTTACTGGACAATAATTTCAAAACGGGAGTCGTTGTTCAATTTTCATTGTCTTTTTCACTATTCAGGGATTGCATTGCAAGAGGATTATCCATAAAATACCTTACTGCGGATGAAGTGATTGACTACATCAGAGAGCAACAATTATACCTGAACTTAAATGATAAGTAATTACTGTTGTTTCTCATTACATTATGTATGACATATGGGTCTTTGCACGAGCAATTGCACTAACTGATCACATTTTCAATGCACAAATAATTCTGTGTTGTAAATTTTCGGATAAATAAAATGACCTGATTTATAAATTGCAAATATTCAGTTGAAGTTGTTTACTTCAACATTGTTGGAATCGTGAGTGAAGAAGCCAAACCAAATTCAATTTTAGTATTTTGTTCTATTTATATCAATTAAATATAGATACTCCAATTTTATTCCTTGATGTCATTATAATTAAAATTTATTATATGTGATAATTAAAGTAAATATTTTCAAATTAAAGAACTAAAAATAGGAAAAAAAATACGATTTAAAAAGTCATAGGAAGATAAAATCACACTTTTTAATTAAATCTGAAATTTAAATAGATAAAGTTATTTGGTTTTTTTAATTTTTGATTTATTTAATTTAACTTTATGTAATAAGGATTAAATTGATTAAGTTCGTAAATAATATGGTCTTTAAAAAAATTCATTCTCAATAAAAAAATATTATAATTAAAAAAACTGTAAAATGAATCACATTACATATGAGAGAAACTACTTAAAATTGATAAATATATAACTTATTTCATTTTTTGTATACCATATATTTAGAAAGTTTGAAGAGTATGGAATATAGAAGAATTAACAAAATCTATGAGAAAAGCTTTGAACTCCAAAACACAAACCTAATTCTGAACGTTAGTTAGAATCATGTCTCCATTTCTAATAGAACTGCAAAGACTTGTTCAGTTGTCTATATTAGACAAAGTTTATAATTAATTTTTATAGTGTAAACTTTTCATCCAACAACATTTTGCAAGGATAACAACATTTTGCAAGGATAAGAACAGATCCCATAACAAATACGATGAACCAATAAGATGCTACAAGACACATAAATTAACAGTTGAGACACTCTTAAAAGGTTTCATATTATTTTATTTATTTTTTATTGATAAAAAAAATTAGACTTATTCGATCACCCGCTATCGAATCATTCAGACTACTCACAAATATATAGTTTCACGTATAGTCAACAGTCTGATTTAAGTTAGACTTAAAGTCTTCTTACCATTTACCATAAATCAATATGCTTACTAATTAAATTTACACTATTGCCTTATCTTAGTCATGTTTTGAACAAGCATGTACAGTCGTTGCTAAATTTTGTCAAAATAATGTAAATATACTTTAAAAGACAGTTTCTTGATAAAACTTTTTCACCTTATACACTCATCATGGTGAGGAATTCATCATGAATGGTAGGACAGCTCTTACCTGAGATGAAAAAGACAAGGTCTAAAAATTCTTAAAGATAGAAAAAGAAGAAGTGAAAAAGAAAAGTTGGAAACTTTATGAATCCGTTAGCACAGAGTCATGCAGAGTGGAGGACATTAGTGTGTGCTGGTTCAATAATACGATGACAAATGAGCTGACATGCGGCACCATATCCGAATAAAAAGAAACGAAAGATCCAAGACTGTAATAAAACACTCTTATCCTCAAAGCTTTTGTAAGTTCATCATTGCAATCCCCATCATTGCTTCTTATAAATGATGTTTCCTTGTCTAAAGCAAGTAAAACATTAAGGTTTAGAGAAGAGAAGATGTTTGGAGCAGAATTTCTGACAGTTGTAGTGATAACACTTTGGTTATTATCAGAGTCCAATTTTGATTTTAAAGCATATGGGGATGCATTAGCTGATGTCATCACAACCCCAACTTGTGAAAACTGTCCCAAAACTAAATGTGATGATGACCCTTCATGTCAGCAGGTCACTCCACCCCTTTCTGCTTACCCTTCTTATGGAGGAGCATCACCACCACCTTCTGGTTACTCTGTATATGGTGTCCCTCCACCACCACCACCACACAAGACAGGACTAGGCCAGTCCCAGTGTCCTCCTGCTGCAAGTGTTCAGTGTTGTACCCCTCCTGCTCCTTACACTTTTGGTTATGGTTATGGTTATGGACCTCCAAATCCTTATTATGCCCCTCCTAATCTCTACACCTACGTGCCTTATGGGAAAGGTGAAGGCCATGCTTCTATGATTCTGCCTTTTCTAGCTCCTCTCATCACCCTTTTTTCTTCTTTCATATTTCTCCTCTGAATTTGGCTGCTTTTTGTTGTTTAGGTCTTAGGGTGATAGAAAAAAATAAGGATCATTCTAGATCGGACATGATAGACCCTTCATTGTTGTATAATATCCTATTGTCAATAAATATAGATGCTGTTGTAATTAAAAATGATGTATTATAAAAAAATGTATGAAAAAAACATTCAAAGTTACTGTTCTAATTAAGGATTACTTGAAAAATTGAGAATCACACCAGTCATACGCGTGTTTAAAGTTAGAGTAGAAGAATGTTTAAAGGGGGAAGAGAGGAAAATACAAGGGTAGGTATGGCACCAAACAAGCAATGGAGATTTAACTAACCAGTGTCGTAAGATTAAACATTAAAGAATTTAACTAATAATATAAATATTTTTTAAACTATTATCTGATAATAAATTGTCATCCAGAATAAAAATAAGATTTGTTGAGTTTTATAGGAATTATTTTTAAAATTATACATAAAGTAGCTGTTGATTAATCTTTAATATAAGAGGAATTCTAAATCAGTTGGTTAAGTAGTTTGCATGAATTATTATAACCTCCTGACATATTTGGATGAAAAAATTAATCATCAGTACAAAATTCATTGCATTGATTAAGTCTCAAACTAAACTCAAAGGACAGGGATTTATATATACTATAAAGAGGTTAAGTCTCAACTAACCAATTATTAAGTTTTGGTTCAATCGGCCATAAATGTTCCAAAGCTTCTAAATGCATAAATGGTTTGTACGATTTGTTGGTTTGGAAGAAGTACCATCATGTCAAGAAATAGAAAATTTGCATGCCTTAAAAAGTTGTTTGGAAACAAGCCATGTTAGTTGAATAAGCATGTCAAGCTAGTTTGTCAAACCTGTGCCTGTTGATTCCAGTAATTCAGGGAGGCATGTGATCATGTCTACCAAGAAGCAAAAGGAAAAATGAGAAGAGGCAATGGTAACTTGAAATGGTTTTGCTTGCAGTTCTCATATCACAAAATGAAAGGGAATAAATAAAAGCGTTTCGCAAAAGAATATTATCGAGTGTTTGATATTGGATCAGGTGAATTAGACAGAGTAGTGGATACGGTTTCAACGCCTATGAGCATTTTTCAAGAACAGCTACAATACATGAGTATTGTGTAGTTAATCATAGATACTATAAGTGAGATCAAGCATAGAACCTCTGGAACCAAATTTTATGCAGTTACCTATATATCCCACTAGAGGACATCTTGAACCTATTTGAGACAACAGATAAATAATGAAAGGAGTGCAACAATATAAAATGGAATTCCGATTGCTCTTTTAAGCAGATGCTGAGACCAAAAACAAAACTAGTACAATGCTGTGTTTGGTTTTGAGGAAAGAAATAGAGAATAAATAAGTTGAGAGAAGAGAAATAGACAAGAAATGAAATTGAATGTTTAGCTGTATGATGGAGTAGAAGTAAGTGAGAAATAACAATAAAGTGCTTTATAAGTTGTGTAATTTGATTAATCTGATAACAAGTATAGATAGAGATAGAAAGATGAATAGAATATGTAAGAAATGGTATGGTCGGTTCCACAAATTATTTCTTCTGATCTCTCCCACTACCAAATACACAAAATCGATTCTCTCCCTCCTTCCCCTCTACCAAACACACCCTAAGATTAATCAATGCCACGTTAGAGAAGAGAAATAGATTGTACCCAAGGCTATCATATCCACATCCTATTATCCTTTGATTTCACACTGAAGTTACCATTGATATGTAGTCATAATTGCTAAGGGTTGTCAATCCTCAAGCCCTCCTAAACTTGGGAAGAGTGATGGAACTTTACATTCACACATCAGAATTTATACTGCATGTAATGTAACACCTTTAGATGCTAAATGAAGATTGATTAAACCTCTCTAGGATTGTCCTAGTCCCACCACCCTCAAGCATTGACACCATCTTGTATCTCTCAGAGAAGTTTGTCATATCGATTTAAGAAACTAACCAAGTCCGGTCATAAATATTTAAGGAATTCATACCACATTCACATTCAAGTCGGGCTCACACTCCATCATCACCACTCTACATGTGTTTAAGCTATAAAGGATAGAAGAGGATGGGTAAAATCTAAAATTGTCACACAGATTATCCTTGATCAAACAAATACGTAACCAATCAAACAGAGGTGAGAAACTAATGAAATGCATTGAGATCTAGTATAGGGATATGGGTGCCTTAATATTTACTAACTTTTCGAATAACAGCCAACATCACAAATTGGTTTCAAGCTTTCAGAAAAAAGCAGAGAAAACTGAAATTAATAGTTCAATACTATCCACAGCTGCATGCTGTCTATATATGCAGCAAACGATTTCCTTTGGGTCGCCTTGCCTCCATCGCATGTAGAAAAGTTTATCAACCTAGGAGACTATAGGATATACAAAAATATCCATGGAAAAATATTCCAACATTAGCAAAGTACCTTTATTTGTGCCTCCTCCACCCTTGTACATAACCATTGTAGAAAAACACCACTCTGAAGTCTGAACTCTCATATAGCTCAAACTAAAACCTAACAATGTAAGAACTAAAAAATTAATGTGTCTTTGTGTGTGAGAAACGCGAACACTCAAAAGCCATAAACATTCAGCAAATCCAGAGAGAAAAAAAAAACGTTGAATTCAATTAACAATGGAGAAAGGGAAGCTTTTCATCGTCTTACAATAATTTGATCCTGATTCAGAAAGACATACTAGAATCCAGAAAATGTAATAAACAATTAAAATGCGTTTCGCAGAAGCTTTCTAGGATAGCTATTGTGGAAGTGAAAATGCAAACTTTTCCACTACCAAGGCTTAAGTTGCTTTGCTATACAAGTAAATTATCAATAATGGGTTGGTGAATCAAAGAACCTGCCTGTCAGCGGCATCAGCAACAATGGGCAATCTGGGGATTTGACCCATCAAGCAGGAAGAAGAACCATAAACCAAGCACACCAAGAGGAAAAAGAACACTGTGCTATCCAAACTCATCATCAAATCCAACCCCAACCCATCCCTGGGATTAAACCCTCTTTCCAAGAGGTCAGGAAAAATCAACAGCACATCAAGGACAATGGCCTGCATGGTGTTGAACCTCACATACCTACTGAAATTGGGGTTTCTCACCACAACAAAATAAAGGGTCAAAAACACAAGGAACCCATTAAAGGGAAAGCTCTTGAAAACTCTTATTGCAGGGACCAGTGGTTGAATAATGGCCTGAACAGGGTAGAACTGAGTGATTACATACTTTCCATACTGTATGCCATCAAAGAAGGGGTAAAAGTAACAGAGTGCTGAAATCAAACGGTCAGGAACATCTGCAGAGTCACTGCCATTGGATTTGGCCACCACAAGGCTTCTGAGCTGGTGGGGCTTTCTCAGTTTCTTTGGAAGAATGTTGAGTGTGAGAAGAGAAGGGTTAACAGAGGAATGCAAAAAGGTGGATTGAAGTGGTTTTTGCGAGAAGCTAGAAGCTACAGGGCAGAGGAAGGTGGAACAAGCCATGTTTGTAAAAAAGATTGGATTTTGATACAGTTATGCCAAATGGGTAGAAGAGAAGATGAGGAGTGAGAAGAAGAGAGACATGGTTCGATAACATCACAATCTTTCTTCTTTCAACAACAATTAAAAAAATATCTTTTGCTTCACTTGCTCAATATTCTAACCACTATTTTTATGTTATTGTAATAGGATATTTTTTCCCCACAACATAATAAAGTTATTGTCTTTTCATTTATTTTTATTTAGTGCAATTTTTCCCTTTTCAATTGTTTTAAATAACACATCGTTGTGTTTTAAATATTATAGCTTTCTTGGCTAATTTTAACCAAATGAGAAATAAAATAAAAATAATGATATTAAAAAATAAAATAAAATATAAATAAGCAAAATTACACTCGAATTACGGGTGTTTGCATATTAATTTCAATCGATTTTTGAATAACAACATCATCCACACAATTACTTTAATTTTCTTAATTAATCATTAAACAAATAATAAATATAATTAAAGTGTATATATAAAATATTTTGTACATATGTCGCTTTATATGGAACAATAGTATAAATATACAAAACTTAATAATTATATTTTCGTATTTTAATTCAAATAATTGATAAAAAAAATATACCTTTAATTAAAAAAAAATCATAATTGGATATAGATTTATGAATAATGTACAGGTGTGTGTGTTTTTAAATCAAATTCGAATTTGAATTCAATACAGAAAAAAAAATGTTGACTTTTTAATTTTTTATTCAATCGATTTTTGTTTTTTTTACACTATTTTTTCAGTTGTCACTGAATTAGATCTGTTTATGAAGGTTCCAAACTCTAATAAGCAGTTTTCATTTTTATTAATTGAAAATGGTAATAAATAAATAAAAAGCATGATTGATTCCATTAGGAGAAGTATAGTTTTGGGCTTTGTGGGCCGGTGGAAAATCCAAGAAAACTTGGATCAATAAAAAAAAAATTAAAAATAATTAATTACTATATTTTTAAATTAGATTTTAATTTAAATACTAAAAATTATTGATATTTAAAATAATTTTTATTATTAATAAAATTTATAATTTTTATATTAGTATTTTAATTAGCTATTTAAATTTAAATTATTAATATTTTATATTATAAATTAGTCTTAAAAAACTAACCAAAATTAATTTAAATTATAAAATGTTAAGTAATTAAAACCTTAATAATTAAATGTTAAATACTAATTTAAAAATTATTTTATAATTTTTTTTAACAATAACAACTAATTTAAATATCAATATTTTTTTAATTTATAAAATGATTTCTAATTTATTTAAATAATAATTAATTATTTTAGTTTTTAGAATTAATTTTTATTTAATAAATTTTTTAATGCAATAAAAAAGCAAACCAAAAGGAAGGCTCAAGGACAATAATGGAACAATAGAAAGAAAGTTGGAGATAAAGTAAAAGCAGCATTCCATCTCCCATCTTTGATACAGTTATGTTTACAGTGATGGCTTTATTATGAACACATGATTGGGAATGGAAGAAGAAGAAGAAGAAGAAGGAATATTTCAGAATTTGCATAATCATAAGAATGTGGTAGAAAAAAAGAAAAAGATTATTTATATGTAGTATTATCAATAGAAACATAAACAGAAACAGTAACAACACTGTCTTAACTTTACAGAGTGAAAAATTGGTTCATATTTCTTCACTTCACAGTTTAATTAAATAAATTAACGCAAGCCTCCAATTAATTAATTAATTAATTAATGAAGCATTAGTCTTTGTTATGATCATCACTGCTAATATGCGCTTTTTATGATTTCAAAAATAATATAATAAGAAAAAGGAGTGGCAAATAGAGGACCACGTCGATCTATGTATGTGTATCTCTCTCTATCTGGGTCGACCAGGGGCAGGATAACTGGGCCCAGGCCCAGGCCCAGGCTTACCCATAACCGGACCGGCACTCACTTGATGGAACGCGGGGGAGCCGTACACGTGTCCCTGGTGATGCATCATGGAGGCGGCGGAGGACGGGGAGTAATCGTAGCCGCTGACGGCAGAGGAGGAGGCGTCCTTGTCGCGAGCGGCGACGGTCTTCTCTCCCTCGATCTCGCGGAAGCGCTGGAGGTAAATTTTGAGCGGCTCCACGTAGTCCTCGAATCCCAGGGTTGTCATCGCCCACAGAAGGTCATCGCCGTTGATTGTCTTGCGCTTCTCGCGCTGGCACTTGTCGGAAGCTTCGCCGGTGATGAAACTTATGAACTCCGACACGCATTCCTGCACGGTCTCTTTGGCGTCCTTGGAGATCTTGGCGTTCGCCGGCAGAGCCTTTTTCATGATCCTGCTGACGTTGGCGATTGGGAGGAAGCGGTCCTGTTCCCGCGGCGACAACTCGCTGAAGCCGCTGTTCCCGGCGTTCTGCGCTCCCCCCGAGTCGTTGTCCGAGTCAGCCATGGACGACTCAGTGACGATTCCGAAGGCTCCACCAATTCAACTCTCTACTCTGCCTTCAGTTGACTTCAGAGTGAGAGAGTGAAGAGAAAACGGAAGAATGGAATGAGCAGGGTCCGTTGGATCAGAGCCTTAATAAGCCTTTATCTGCTGGACACGTGGAGCCTTCTACACCGTTGTTAGTGGATAAGTGTGACCTTGTACGGACGCCTTTTCAGCCATTGGATCTCACGAGGGAGCAACGATCTGGACCGTTGCTTTCGTATCCGCTTCATGCTCCACTCTAAAATTAAGATAAAAGAGTAAATAAGAAAAAATTATTAGATTATTTATCTAATATACATAACATTAATATGATATAAATATTGATATAAATCTAAAAATGTATTATATAAAAGAGTAGAACTCAAACTTTTCCAAATTAAGATAAATGAGTAAATAATTGAAAATATTTTGTTACTCCAAAACAATGAAAGATACTAATGAACTACATATACATGTCAAACAAGTTTGAATGAATTCATAATCTTACTTTTTTTTTGTTGGCCTCAATTTTGTTTAAAGTTTTCCACATCAAATTAATCTCTAGAGTTATAAAGTTATAATTTTAGTTCTGAAAATGATTAAACATATTTATTAATTTAATTTTAAATTTTTATAATTTGATAAACAAATAATTAATTTTTCAACAATTTTAAGATTAAAAATCTTTTTTTTTTGCAATTAATTTTTACTCAGTCATCCCAGTGTGAGTGTCCACAAGAAAAGTGGTTTAATAAATTATTAGATGGTGAATAATTAGTTGTAGGACAAATCAAAAGAAGAAGTGCACTGAATGAATAGTAGTTTTCTTCATTTTGAAGCAAAATTACATGTTCCAAATATCTATCTATCTAAATTCATAATATAATATATATTAAAGTATGTTATTAAAATAGTAAAGAGGTTTTATGTAAGTTTAAAAGAGAAAAAAGATATAAAAATAGTAAATAAAGTGTGTGGGAATAATGATATGGAAAGGGATAATAGGTAAAAAGGCATAGAAAGGAATGAGTAATAGTTGAATGATGGGGGAGACATAGGGCTTTCAAAGAGTAGTTTAGTTATAGTCAATGGTGACTTTGCATGCCTCACCCACCAATTCAACATTATTATTCATCTCATGTCTTTTTACCTTTTCTTTCCTATTATTTCTTTATCAAAAATTTATTTATATGTTTCATTAGAAAATAAAAATTAAAACTAAGACAAATTCATATTTTTTTAATGATTCGATACGGTTAATATAGTCCTACATCGTTTAATAGTCGAGGTCTATGATCGTTTATATATATATATTCCTCCTCTACTTACTAAGATGTCTTTGAAAACAAAATTGTGACAAAACATCGACTTCCCAACAATAACTCAAAAGTTATGTTTTAATACGAGTAATATAAGTTAATAAAATCTTCTTTCAATTACATTTATTATTGTTCAATTTCTATCTTTATTTTCCAGTTTTATATTTTGTTTCTTTCAATGTCTCTCAGTTCTACAAGTTTTTCATTTCCTTAAAATGTATGTTTGTTGTTCATAAATTAATATCAAATTTGACTTTATGCTAGGCTTAGATCAATCAGCAACAAAAAGTTGATTTGAATTACAAAAATATTTATGTCAATTTTTTTCTCTCTGATAAATATGCTAAAGGTGACGTAATTTTTTTTTAGTAATTTTGTTATATGATCATTAAGAAAATAATTTCTCCAAACTTATTAAATGTTACAACAATAATGAAATAAATAAATTACGGCATCAAATACTTAAGGTATTTAAACCTGCATTTATATATTAAAAAAAAAATTGGATAAGAGATTAAATGCTTTATTTTACCCTTTATGTGTTTTTTCTCTCTTCAACTGTTTATATTTTTAATTTTTCTTTCTATTTTTTTTTCTGTGCAGTGAGTCCTTTTTGGGTTTCAAGCCCAAGAAAACAACGGGCTAATAACGCATAACTGCAACAGTAATTTCTTTCTACACCCAAACAATTTGATGTCAAACACTAAAAAATGCTCCTTCAAAGGCATTCAAACAAAACATAATCATACTATGTTATCTAATGTGACGAAACTGATAAAATTAAGATTAGAACAAACACATCGTTGTAAAAATGAAACTTAAGATTAATAGGCCTCAAGAATGACAGCAAAAGATAAAAACTAGTATTAAAAGAGAACAATGATCTTCTCCTCAACAAACCAACTCCTTCTCCAATCTCAAATCTTGATGTTTTGTGGATCCCTTGGAGATATCAATCTCAATTAAGTTTTCATCCTCATTCATCTCATTAATTTCTGCCAAGAGCTCTGTGAAACCTTGCTGTTTGAAAAAACATTCTGGCCACAACTCTGAAAAGTGGTTGTTTGGAAGTTTGATTTCAATCAAGCCATCCTCCTCCTCATAATCATCATCTCTATCAAACACCAAGTTATCAGATATATCAAGATTCTGATTTGTACTGTGATGAATCTCAGTACTTTCTCCACCCATAGTTGAACTGGTGCTGCTTTCAGTATCTGATGGAAGTGAAGTTTTTGACTTTGGATCAGCTATTTGCTCACACTTCTCAGCACTGAGTTCAAAACTTTTATCTTTATCCATGATGTTTCTGCTTTCACAACTTTGTTGGGTAGTAATATCTCCCAATGAAGGATGTAACTCCAATTTCTTCTGGTTATGTTGGACAAGATTTTCATGCAAGGACCCTTTTGGCCTTGCCAGTGTGACAAGAAACATGGTAGATAGAAGAGCAATCAGTAGTGTACCAAGGGGAGGAGAGGATTCAGAAACTGAAAAGAAAATGAAAATTGAAAATAGAAGGACAAAAACCAGAGTGATTGGTAATAATAAACTGCCAAGACTTGGACACAGCTTGTGACTGATCTGTTGCGTTGTTACTTTCACCATGATCATTCGCTAGAAATATACTTCTTGTGTCAAAGGCAAACCAAATGCAAAGGCTGCAAGAAGTACTGTTGAAAAGGAGAAGATCTGTGGAAAAGACTACAAGAAAGGGGTGGAAAATGTGTTGTTCAATCTCTACTTTTTTGACCCTCCTTGGTTATAGGTACAGATTCTCTTGGAGATAGCAAAGCTATCTGTTTTCCAAGAATATTTACAACCTGAAAGCCTTGGAGTTGTCGAATGCATGTGCCAGACATATATGACCCCTCCCCCACACATGGTTAGATACCTGACCCAACAAAACAATTTTATCAAATCAATGGATAATGTGCTCAACAAGGACCTTACTTCTCCCTCTATTTTACTCACAACCACAAAAAACTCGTTTACAGAAACCCAACACACCAAATCAGGAGGCTACAAATTTCTCAAAACAACACTTCTTTATGAGAGTTCCTTTCTTGAGACACTTCCCTAGATGACATTTTCTTGAGACACTTCCCTAGATGACAATTTTCCGTACTAGATTTCCATCACATACATCAAACAAACGTTTGAATTCATATTAGTATGACTTTTTTTGCCGCAATGAAATTTGAGTGTGATGGCAGGTTGACAAAACTCCCCTGCAAACAACTACAATTCTTAATAAACTAAGACATTAAAAAAAGCAATGAGCAATATTTTGTAGTTAATGAATTATCTACTTGATATGATTGCTTATGCTCATCATACATACAAAAGTAATTGTTCTAGAGTCCTTTTCTGCTTCTGCATGTCATGCTCATGCAGACTCTAATGAAGTGGAGGCCCATTATAGAATATATGTATACCAATCTGTATTATCATGAGCAATGAGCCAAGCCGGATGTTGTGTGATAATGGATCATCTGCTGATCTTCTTTTTAAGGTTTTGATTCTATAGCAGCATAAATCATGGAAATCTCGAAGAATCAGAAGTAAATTTAAAGGGCAACATTCATTATCGAAGAATGACGATATTAAGGCCAGATACAACGGAAATGGACCGAAGAGGACTAATATATATGTTCCGAGAAGGCACAAGGAGCGCACAGATTAGACTAATTAAGAGTACACTTATTCTTGATTACACTGAGTGTTCTAGATTGGAGATCACCAATACTTTTGTTTGGAACACATTCCTTTCCTGCTGCACACCATATCAGCTACTAGGACCAACTAGTTCCAGTTTTCATTTACAAGGTTTGAAGAGTTTGCGTAAGTAAAGAGTATGTTCAACCATTTACACAGCTACATGCCTATATTTTGTTCTTGATTATGAAACAAATTAACTATTAGATTTTCCTAATTATTTTAGACCAAGATGGTGCTATGTAGACGTTACACATGCAGCTAATAGTTGTTTCCAAAAATGAACAAAAATTTGGTAAAAGGCTTTCAATGCACATTATCTTTGTATTGATTTCTAGAAAAGAATTTTCAATAACATATCAGAAACGTGAAATGTCCCTGTCAGCTTTTTCACCCTTTTCTACCTTGTTCTATACAATTCTTAGCCTTAATCCCTCTCATAATCATTTGCTCGTGCCAACGCAGAAATGATGTTGTAAAAAATGAAGAACAACAGACAAGAAAGCCATGGAAACAAGGCCATTCACAAAAAGACATCGCATTCATCGAATGCTTTGTCATGACTTTGATTTGATTGTGTTTCTTGGTGGGAAATCTGGTGCATTATTATGCCTTCTCCTCAATGATATTGTTCTTTACATTTTTAAAAGTCTCTTACTTTTCATCATTTGTTTAATACTTTTCATCAATAGTGTTTTCATCATAATACCATTATGTTATGAATATCAACATTGTATTATTATAAGTACTAAAACAATATCACTCCACTTAACGATTTGATATTTTAAATTATATAATTTCAAATTATATTTGAAATTAGGTAATATTTTTTTAATAGATTGGAAGGAGTTTTAACATAAATATATTGGTCATGGAAAATAGAGAATAATATAAAAAGGTGTAAAAAGGAAAATATTATACTAAAGTTGTAACAAAATAATTTTTTGTCTTTTGAATATTACTAATGAAATATTGATTAGGAATTAAAATACAACAGAGACAGCATTTATAAAAAATGACTTAATAAATAATATTTGCGAATCTTTTTTCTTAATAAATTTTCAATCATTCTACCAAAAAAGGAAAAAACAATCTAAGCATATGCTCTGAAGAATCCCATTCGAGAATTTCAGTGACAAAACTACCCTTTAGCAGTGGAGAACTTAAGCCCGATCTTTATACAATTTTGCCCCAAACGAAAGGGGCAATTGAGGCACGCGATCAAACGCGCACAGCGAAACCCTAGAGTTGGGGTTTAATTGCCCTCTCAATTTCCTCCACAAAGAAAGCATCTTTAATCTCTGGGTTGATTGATTTTTTACGTAATATTCTTTCTCGAGATCGGAGTTGGTGAAATTTTGAGTGTTCTCTCTTCAACAGGGCTTCATCGCCCAGTTCGCGTTCAAATCCATGGTCGTCAGTTTACGATGGACCCCTCTCCTCAGATTCAACAACAAGAAGACGAGTGGGGTATGCCATTTTTTTCCTTCAATTTTTGTCTTATTTGGTTCTGGATGAGAGAACGTAGAGCAGAGAACGAGTGTAGAAAACAGGGATCTTTTTGAGGTTGTTTTGTGTTTTGTGTTTTCCTCTTTTTCTTTCGATGGGGTGGGGTTTTACTAATGGATTTGTAAATGGGGGTCTTTAGATTGTTGAAGATGGCAAGGATGATTTGTTTATGCGTTAGTGTCAGATTGAATCTTGTTGATATATTGCATCTATGAGGATCTTATTTCAATCACAACGCAAATTTTTAGAATTGGATTGGTTATTATTAATGTGATTAATTAATTCGCTGTTCTAGTTTGTGGGTTCTGTCATTTTTTCTGATTTTTTTTCTTTCTGGGGCAATTGCCTGTGTCGCTCGGTGCTTATGTTAGGATCGTATCCGTGTGGAATGCTTATAGGTCCAGCTTAATCTGATTCAATTTTTTAACGCTGTTTTATTTTTTATATAAATTAGGGGCATTTAGTTAGAGTTGAAATCATGTCCTTGCATACAGAGAATTTTAGCATTGATTTAGGTTTGTTATTACATGTTCTTTATGTGTATTCTTACCGATGAGTATGTTTTAAGTTTTGTGATTTATTGTGCTGTACGTTTGCAATGAAAATGTCCTAGTCTGTGACTGTCTTGGAAGATTTTTTCTCACTGACTATGGAACAGTTGTTTCTTTCCTCTTACAACTTAACTTCTTCGGGGGGAAATGCATTTGATTTTTAATGGATGGACTCTTTTTTGTGGTAGACACTGATGGATTTGTGATTCCAAGTTTGGGAATTGAAGACTCTGATCAAAGTAAACCTCATGTTCCTATTGTAGAATCTTCGAATTCTGCAGCAAAGGTTAGCTACAGAATTCTTATTGGAGACTATAATTTCCTGTCCTGGTGCGAAGACAATCTGAATGCTAACTACATTAGTTTGTTGTAGGCTAAGAAGGAAGAGAACATCTATCTGGGCCCACACGGAGCACCTCCTTCACTAGCAAAACAGCAAGAGCTAAATTCTTCTAACCGGAAGCAGAGGCTCAAGCAAAAACTGAAAGAAGCTGACAAGAGAAATGGTGGGATGGGTAGGGAGAATAAGGTGGATAATCTGAGGGAGCTTGTGGGTGGGGGCAAAGTAAGTGTGAACGTGGTAAAGGGATCCCCAAAAGACTGGTTAGATCCACATTGCCAAGAATCTCAGTTTGAGAGAAGGTAATGCATTGGAGATTTTGGTGTCTTTGGACTATTTTTTCTTGGAGATTGTCCACTTTAGCACCTTTTGTTATACAGTTTGATGTTTCTCTCGAGACACCCAATTTGGGAGGTTATGTACCATGATAATAAATTTATCACTTAGGGTGTGTTTGGAAACGTGGTAGGGTGGTGTTGAAGAGAAGTTTTGTACTTTCAATTTATTATACGAAGGTTGAGTTGGATTGAATTGTAATCCAAACACACACTAAGTCGATTGATAATAAAGGTCTTGTGCCGCACAGTAAACTGTAGCTATTTGTGGGAATAGACTTGATCTCAATAATACCCATTAATGTAGACCAATGAAAAACATTGAGGTGGTAATGAAATGAAATAGATTTATGAATAGGATGCAAAGTGGGATTCGATGAAATTTCTTGTAATAATATTATACAGTACGGGCTTGAATTTGGAATAAAAAATAGTTCTGTAGTATTGACTTTGTAAAAACTGTTTGATGATGCACCAAGAAAGTGCTACAAAATGTCTTTAGCCAAAAAAATATCTTTAAAAATGTGCTACAAAATGTTACTAATATGTTTCATTGAGGCAATGATTTCCTTAAGACACGGGCGAACAAGATTTATTATTGGAAAGAGATATGGATAAATCAATAATAGTGATATTAGATTATGAATCCAACTCATTGGAGAAATACTAAGTATAATAGTCCTCACTTTGAATGCCTTGTCATCACGATAGTAATTATAAGTTTACCAAAGAATGACATTCCTACCCCACTCAATATCCTCACTTCTAACTATACACATCAATCACTACAATGTCCTCAGTTCTAACTTCTAAGTGGCCACTGTCAAAACTCTGAAGAAACCTATTCATTCGATGCCTAAGAACTCCAATCCAGCTGCTGTCGGTGTCAAACCCAGCCCAGACAAGTATTCAGCATTACAGAACTTGCTCAAATGTCTCATTCCACTATCGCAGAGTATGGTCACAATTGTGTGACCAGGACCAATTGCCTGTGCTACTCTAACTGCTCCGACACAGTTCATTGCAGAAGAACTGCCAAGGAAGAGCCCATCGTTCTTCAAAAGAAACCTGATACAGACATCAAAGACGACAGTCGTGACAAGCTCAGGCATGATTTCATGTAATCATTTTTTTCTGGTTGAGACAGAAAAGAAAAGAACAAACAAGTGTCAAAAGTAAGAAAAGTGGGATGCCAACAACAGAGTAAGTAACAAAACCTTGCCATTTCAACAGCCTCCCGATCGGTGCCTCTAAAAGCGCCATGAAGTTTTGCCATCGCAAAATTCTTTGTTATCCTGTTAATTCCAATTCCTTCTGTTATAGTGTCGAATGGATTCTTAAGTCTTCTTCCTTCAGCCTCCTCTTTGGTGTACATCACTCCCCGAGTTACCTTATTAAACAAACCAGAGCCTGGAGGATCTACGAGGAAGCATTTGATGTCTGGATTCTTTTCCTGTTGAACATAGGACAATAAATAATTCAAACGACTTTCACACTCAAAATGGCATCTAAAAAGTGGAGGAAGGTGGGCTGTGGTGAACCTGGAGAAACGTAGAAACACCAGCCACAGTGCCACCAGTGCCTGCTGCTGCAACAAATGCATCTAACTTTCCATTGGTCTGTTCCCAAATCTCAGGTCCTGTACCATTGTAATGGGCCCTGAAGTTCGCTAAGTTCTCAAACTGATCAGCAAAATACCCACCTTGACAGTCACTAGGAAACAGAGAGCTATAATTGTGTCCATCAGATTCATCGCCATTTATTTTTGCAGTGTCCTCCTTGCCATTCAGTTGTGAATTTCTCTGTTTCAGCGCAAACTCATTTGCTTCAGATGCCCGTCTTCTTGCGATATTCACAAAATGGTCTTTGTGAGTAATGGACACTGGTCGCACTCTTTCAACAGTTGCCCCAAGGGCTTCAAGTATTTGAGACTGAAAATTGATTCAGGCAAGACAATCATCAATCACATACAAAATCTTAGGAGAAACTATTAAATGGTATGGGACAATCACGGTTTTGACTAATCACATTCTTTTTTACATAGTGGAAAATTTGATGATGTGTAATCTAGAGATTCACCGAGACTATAGATGCGTGGTAGTCCCGGACAATCTAAGGTGGTATTCAATATGTACTTATGAATAAGTTGTTTATGTAACTAAAAGGAAAATAAGGTTAAACAGTTTTCATATAAGATATAAGCTATCTTAACAAGAAATCCTGCACAGTACAATATTTACAAGATTTAAGTTCTTCTAAACGGGAAAAAATGGTCAAACCTTCGAAGTTTAGGACTAGATTGATTTGTAGAATTGCAGGATTACATTACAATAATTATAAAACACCTTCTCAATGGCAGCATCATCTGGTATAACCACGTGGGTTTTGCACCCATAAGCAGGAGCAACAGTGGCAATGCTAATGGCAGTACTTCCAGCACTCCCTTCGGTGACTATTCCACCTGGACGTAGCTGGCCAGATTCCAGAGCCTGCGCCATCAATCATAGAGAAAAGCTTCAGGCTGATACGTACAACTAATCAGATTGAGAATGAATAAATATGATGACAAAATTGACATTGAACACCAAAGAAAGCAATTGTGTTAAAAAGGAAACTAGCAAAAGGATAAACAAACAAATAAATAAATAAAGAGTAGTGAGAAATCGATAGGATGAACCGAAGCTTTGATAATTGTACGAAAAACAGTGAATAACAGCACACGATAATGATTGAAACTACATTGAGTTAACCTCTTGAATGATTTGAAGAGCAACACGGTCTTTGACGCTGCCTCCGGGATTCAAGAACTCGCACTTGCCGAGAATCTGAGGAGAAATTGGAGGTGAGCGGAATGAATTCGTAAAGAGAAGAGATGAGAAGAGATAGAAAGTTACTTGACAGCCAGTGGCAGCGGAGAGGCTGTTGATCCGAATGAGAGGGGTGTTGCCGATGGCCTCCACGAGCCCATTCTTCCTTGATACGTTCTTCTTCCTAGAGCGGCGGTCACAGATGAAATACGTGGTGAGAGCGACTGAGATAAAGATTGCAACACCAACACCGACGGCGCCTGCGCTTCTCGCTGCCGCCGGCGCCATTTTTCCTTTCCACCCTCTGTTTCTCTGCTCCACTACCGCCATTCCCAACACCATAAACAACAATCAAAGTTATTGGGCTTTCTCACATGCTTGGACCTCTCTTTTCTCCTGGCCCATTTACAATAACACTCCCCCAAATTGCTCCTGCACCTTCAAATTTTCCGCACACTGTCTTTATAAGAACAAAAAAAAATTTACACTTCTAAAAATATATTTCTTAAATGTATTAAAAATCTGTTAGTTTTTTAAAACAAAAATTCCACATTATTTAAATTTTAAATTTAACTATTTCGAATTATTTATCCAAAAACATCCTATTGCAAGATTTGTAGTTGCAGTTGTAAATTTTTTTTTAACATAAAATTTAAGAACTTTGAAAATATTTTTTGGAAAAGCTTCTTAAAATATTCTAAATTTAGTTTCATGTCGTCCGTCGGTGGTGAAGTATTCAATTTAAAAAAGTATTTATTAGATTTTTAATATTTTTAAAAAATTCAAATTCCGTATCTATATTCGATTTGTGTGTTTGTCAGTGTCTATGATAAATATTATCGTCCCTTCTCATTTCAAAGACCGAAAAACCAACGAAACAAACACTTTTTTTTTGTCTGAGACTCTCTCTCTGCACACCTTCAACATCACTGCCATGGAGATCCAAGAGCAGGTCCTGAAGTTCAGATACCATTTTCTCGGGGCACTTCTCCTCTGTTTGACGCTCTTCTCTCTCATACTCATGGCTCCAAGATTCATCACTCTCTTGGCCTATTTCTGCCCACTCTTCCTCTCCACTGCCCTAGTCCTCGCCCTTGTCTTCGTCTTCGCCAAGACTTCCCCCTTACCCTCCTCCGACGCCACTTCCCTCCACAGTGCCGGCCAAGGCCTCCTCAATTACGTCGCCGGCCACCATGACCTGCCGTTCGACACTCGCCACAACTCTGATTAATCAAGCTTAGGTAAACACACTGCTCCTTATAATTTATGTTTTGTGGTTTTTTAAGAATAATTATGTCTTGATGTGCCGTTTAACGGTTGGGTTGTGTCAATTAACGTTGTAACTCCCTCTCTCTTGTTTTGGAAATTGGTTTTGCAGAAAAAAAGGGGATAATTGGTGAGAAGTGAAGTGAAAAATGGAGTTGCTGTTATGGCAGTGGTTTTAGATTTTGTTGACAGTGACAGTGAAGGATGAGAAGTGGCGTACATGTTGATGACACTTGATGAAATAATGCTTAGGTCATTGTATCTTGCGTCAGTCTATACAATTTTGTTGCTTTATTAGTTAATCTTCTGTTTTCACAACACAATTTACCAACAACACTTCATCTATTGTTTTTAGGTTTTGTTTAGAAACATAATTTTGATCTATAAGACTTTGAAACCTCTTCTTAAATAGTATATTTGTGTTGAATATTTTTCTTGAATGGTGTATTTGTGTGAAACACGTCTTTTAAATGGTGTATTCGTATCAGATACGTTTTTAAATGATATTCATGTTAGATACGTCTCTTAAATGATATTCGTGTTAGATACGTCTCTTAAATGGTAGACACCAGATACGATAAAATGTTTAATAAAAAATATTTATTAAATTTATGACAATTTTAATATAATTATAACACAATTTTAAAAATAAAAAATAATAAATTTTATAAAAATTCAAATTTAATGAATAAATATTTTCTACTAAAAAAAATTAAAACATAGTTATACATATAAATATATAAATATTTATTATTAATTTATATAATTTAAAAAGATTATAGATATATTCGTCTTAGATAAATACTTTAACCAAACACCAAACACCAAACACATTTTTATTTGTTTTGAACTTTTTAATGTATTTTTCAGTGATGGGAATCTAAAACGGCTCTCGAAAGTTGTGTGGAAGTGTCGTAGTCGAACAGTGTGCATCATGTGCCTTTCATCTTAGCTGCTAAGTATTCATCTGCAAAACAAAAATAATACTTTTCAGAACCCTAAAATAAATACATCAATCTTACAATCATTTTAATAATATAATAACACTTATTAATATTTTAAATTGAAAATTAAAATAAATATAATTAAACGTTATTATTTTAATTTATTAAGTAAGTATTTTTTGTTCGATGAATGTCAGAATATGCCGAATCGGTTGACTAGGTCACCACAGTTTTTAATCTCAACTCACGTTTCAATGTAAAAGGTGTGTGAGAGAAAAATATTTTAAATAATGTTAATCAAAAAAATTTCTAAGGATCTATGCATGATAAAAAAATGTTAAAAAGTATTGTTTAAGGTTTTTAAAAAATGCTTTCGGTCAATTCAAAAAGTCACCTTTAAATGGATTTAAAAATTTGTTTGGTCAATTTATATCATCTATTTAAAAATAAAATACTTAATTTGAATAAAATTAATAATTATTTATTATGAATTGTACTATTCATTATTTAAGATATAGCAGTTATAATATATGGTGGAAAAAAACTCCTAAACAATTATGACAGATTACAAGTATTCAAAATAATAGGATACACGACAAAAAAATTGACTTTAACAGTTATCATAAAGTAGTTAATTTATTACATTTCAATTTAAGCAAGTTTATAAATATTATTATTCTCTAAAAAAGCAGTTTAATATTATTTTTTTCATTCACTCACTTACAAAATCACTTATATTTTTATTGATATTTAAGCATTGAAAAATCTTCTAAAAATTCACATTATTCATACAATATCTCGAAAAAAAGACAATTTATCCTCGATTAAAACATAAATTATGTAAATTATATATATTCATTTTACAATAGATATTAAAAAAAAGAGTGTTAATATATTGACCATTATTCATTAAATTATAATTAAAAAACAATACAATATATGATAATTTTGAAATTACATTGTGTTAGATATATTTATTTGTTGTGATCACATTTATAAAGTGATATATTTTTGTTTTTCTATATAGTTATTAAAATAATTTTTTTTTTTTTATGTATAAAAGTAATTGAGTACGACATAAGAGACAATGATGCAGAAAATGGCATTATGGTTATTGGTGGACCAATACTTTTTATGAAATTGATTGCAATTTCAGAAACTACAACACAAGCCACGTATCATAGATCTAGAAGCAGTAGATAACAGCCACACAACTTTAAGCACAAATATGTTTAAATTTTCCATTTTCTTTCTTCTTTTCCTTCTGTGATGATATCAACTTTGAATTTGCAATTTCGTATAAATTATTCAGATTGCTTATTATAATTAGAAAAAAAGCACATATTAAAACAATGATAAGTAATTTAGTATACTAACTTAACTCCCTTCATTGCTTAATTTTAAAAAAATATAATTTTAGTTTTATTTCTTTTTTTAATCTGTCTTTTTCTAATATAAAAATTTAAATCAAATTTTAATTAAATAGAATATTACTATAAAAATATCACAAACATATATTAAATAAATATATATTATATATTTCATTTCACATTTTTTAAAAACGAATATAGTAGACTTATATACACTTTTTTATTTTAACTCATGACAAAATCATAATAAAACTCTGATTTGAGTCTAATAATGTTATCAACCGATAAAATATTGAGATTATTAAATCATAGCATTTAACAGAAACAATGAATATTTGTCAGTGTGTAGTTGAACAATTATAATAAGTTTTCAATTTCCAATCGATATATTTAAGATATACACTGTACATTTTAAATTAGCTTATACGAAAGTGGTTTGTCACTGACTTTTCTGTTAACTATTATTTGTGAAAAATATAAACACAAATAAAAAATATATTTCATTTTAAAAATAAAATAGTGTTGACAAAAGAAAACAAAGAAAAAAGGAAATAATATCTTTATTTTTTGTTAAGTAATGATGCTAGCTAGGATTCTACTTGTAATTATATACTAAAAAAATTAAATACATAATGAAATTTTGTTTATGACTTAGTTTTGCATTGAGCTTTTCAGAAGATTGAAATTTAAACCTAATTTACAAAATTGATTCTGAAGTGTAAAGTTTCAAGCTTACATTGAATTGAAAAAATTAAGTATGGTCGTTGATTTAGTGTCAACAATTTGATGGTAAGAGACATGTCAATTCGTTCAAAAGAAAGAAAAAATAGAAAAATATATATTGTCAACTTATTTTAATATATAATTTTTCATCGATTATACGAAGAATGAGTATTTTTGTCATTTCATGAAAAAAAAAAAAAAAAACCTAAAATTTTAGGTAAAGAAATGAGATTGTATACTGGATTAGGTTGTCAATATATCATCAAATTAATCATAGAGGTTGTATACTGAGCGTGTTTTCTTCATATCATCAATCAATAAGAGCAGATTTTCTTCATATCATCAATCAGAGGTTGTATACTAGAAGATGTTTTCAATATATCATTTATCAAAAAATATGAACACTCTACAATTTCTAAGATGAACACTCTACAATTTCTAAGATGACTGAGCAAGTGTTATATCTGAAGTTGACAGTGTACCAGAATCATCAACATCTAGCTGTTCAAACTCCTGCATCACAAGTGATATATCTTCTTCACTGATCTTCCCCATCTCTTTCAGCTTATATATAACAAATTCAGCAGCCCTATGAGAAACAAAACAGATAAAACAAAATTAATGAAACCATGCTTTTATCATTGATTGCATGATAATATATATGACTTTGAAAGAATGCTCAACTAACCCAACACTCCCATCCTCATCAAGATCTGCAGCCTCCAAATCTAAATTGGTCACTTTCCTTGTAAGCACCCACTTCACAAGTTCCTTTTGTCTGATTTCACTGTTTAGCTCTGCAATGTAGAGGAAAAACTGAGCTAAAGTAATAGTACCTGTCAATATCCAAAACACTGCAAATATTCTTCCTGCTTGAGTTGAGAAACTTTTGTCTCCATAGCCAAGGGTTGTGATTGTAGAACAAACACAGTAGAATGCATCAATAACATCCAATTTCTCAACAGTGACCAAAAAAATTATCCCCGCAATGATCAGAATCAAAAGGAGGAAAAAGACTACAAAAAGTTTGTATCTTGTTTTGTTGGTCTCAAGCTCCCTTAAAATTCCAGTTAAACCAACTTTTTGGTGCATGTGCATAGCTTTAACTATCAAAAGTTCCTGTTTCTCAACTAAGTAGTCTGCTGCTTTGCTTACAGTTATACCAATCAATGCCATCCCAGAGAAAACAAAGGCACATGCAAATAGTTTTGTTAGGTGGCTGTTTGGTACAAGATCTCCATATCCAACAGTGGTCATTGTAACAATTGTGAAGTATAAAGCATCAAGAATTCCATTTGTTTTCGTCCCCTTAATCTGGTCCCTGACAAGGAAGAAGATCAAAGCACCTACACCTAAATATACTGCGAGGTAGATAGCCACTCTTTTGAAATTTGGGTGTAAATTCTGAAATATGGATGCAGTTTGAGGAGTTGATTCTTTGCCTTGTCTCTCAGAAGGAACACCTTCTGTGTGTGGAGCACTTCTAGAACGGTGTAACCTTCTCCTGTTTAACTGCCGTTTAACCTTTTGAGTCTCATCCAGTGACCCTGACAGCAAGGGCTCCTTTACATCATTGTTGGCCATGCAGCTGAATTAAAAAACAGGGATCGGTAAAGTAGGACCTGATTCAGTTGCAAAACAGTCCAACCAACAACATCAGTCAAATAAGAGAGGAATGTATATGCACTATATTAGAAATACAAGTAGTGTTAGAGATCCAACATTATCATAGATAAGAACATTTCATAGCTGGTTTTATAAAGTTTTGTTAGACTTAAAGTTCACTTTTTAATAAGATGTTAGATTACTAACAAGAGTTTGTTGTCTTTATCCCATAATTCTTTTCATTTATATGTTGCTCAACTAATTCACTTTTATACATGAAATTTCAGCTAGTACTTGAATTCCAACAACCTCTCTCTTAAATGAGTGTCTTCCACACTAACATATTATTCATAGAGCAGATGCATTTCTTTGGTGGTGACCCTCACTTCAACTTTCAACCACAAACGCAAGATGAACTCATTTGGATAATTGCATACAAGCCATATGGATCTTCTCAATTGTGTGCCTTGACTTCCTTCTTTTGAAGAAAAGGCAGAAAATGCATCTATTTCTTCTTAGCTAAAGAGGAGGACTGTGACTTTGTAAGCATAATAACTAACATAGGGGCTTATCAGTATCAAAACATTGACTTTGCAAATGTGGTTCTAGTTCCAAAAAGAATCGTAGAGCGAACACAACTAATGAACAAGGACTTCTTGTTTAGCTCTCAATTTCTCAGTGTCCAATTTAAAACACTTCAAATTCCAATGAAAATTATTCCAGCTTCATCATATTTAACATTCCTACCAAGTTTTCGACATAAAAAAACAGAACAAAAGGACTAGAAAATGTGATAAACCTGAAGTCAACGAAGTTTGATTTTGGAAAAACAACACAGTTTTGAAGTAAATTCAAAATTCACCTGTAAGCCAAAACAGTTACCAGCAACAGTAACCCAAAATTACAGAAAGCAAATCGGAGTTTATGCCTTAAATAGCAAATTGCAAGCCTTTGAAAATAAATAGAACATGGTTCAATATCACAACCTAAAGGCAAAGGAGCAAAAACAATCCCCTTTATAAGAAGTTGAGACACTAGTGATGTCTTAAATTCGGGAGAAACTAAACTAACAAAATGGATCTGAGTTGAAAGGTTGATCATGCGAAAGACTCATTTCAAGGAGCATGAAATTTCCTCCTTTCCAGAAACAACCAGTGCTGTTCAAGTTCAACCTATCACAGTCTTTACAGAGAAAACAAGTTTGAGAAATTTATAGATCACGGATGACTAATCAACAACACCCAAAAGAGAATTCAAACGAAAACAACAAGCAGTGGTGATTCCAAAGAAGTAGGAATCGAGCTTGTAGAAGAAAGGCATGTGCTGAACCAAGAATCGAAGAGGAAAAAACCCATCACAACAAAAACAACTGAAATTGATAGTATGAGGAAAGGTCTAACCTTTGAAGTGGTTTATTGTTGCTGGAGGAGATGAGATAAGAGTATGGCAATGGCTTCTGAAAGCTTCTGATTCAGTGAAAGTGGATCCCATTTGACGTAGTTTCTTCAGAATTTAATATTAATCACGAACCGATTTGCTCGTCAAAGAGAATACTGGTTTGTTTATTTAGTAAATAGAAAATTGGTTCTTTTTTCAGAAGGGACAAAACAAAAAGTCTCATGTACGTGGTCCACTCGGTAGTTGTTCATGTTCTTTCATGTTTCCTCAACTGTATTTTAGTTTATCTTAAAAGGCTGGTTATATGTGATTCAACCATAATAACTTAATTATTTAGTTAATGAATTTTTTTTATCAGCATTTAGTTAAATTTAGTTAATGAAGATGGATTTGTAGTAACACCTCCTAACATTCTTTCGAAATTTATTTTCCCCCATCCAAATCAATAATAAAAGTCGTGATGTAATTGTCTTTCATTCAAATTAATAAGAATACAGATTATTTTGTACGTGAGTAAATGAATAATAAGGTGACATGAGAGATACTTTATCTTAATTGTTTAAGTCACTTTTTTTTTTAAATATAATTTTATTATTAAATTGACTTGATAATTATTAGATAATTAATATAAATTATAAGATGAATTATCATAATTATTTTTGTTTCAGATAAGAGTATGAACGACTTTAAATCTATAGCATTCAATTTAGTTAAGAATAAGTGTATTCTTAATCGAATGTTCATATAATTTCTGGTTTTGTGTTCTCTAATTTTTTCCGTATTAAGTCTCAAGATGGACTTACTTCAATAATAAAAGTTAATTATTCACTATCTCTTAATTTGTGTTGATAAAACATTACTATCTTTAAATATAGTATCAGATGACAATGTTTTTATCCAACAAGTCACACTCGCCCATGATCCTATAGTTTTAACATTTTTTATACATATAAATCCCAATAATTTTGATAGTTGGCACTAATTTGATGATCTTTTCTTCTCATTGAACAAAAACAAATTCAGGTTACAAAATACATTAATATTTTATTTTTTCACATCAATTAAACTGATTATAAACTTTTTTTCTTCTTCATTTTCTCTCCATCTATATATTCTTAATATTTTTTTACTCCCAAATAAATCATAAATATCCGTGTATATATATATATATATATATTAATATATTAAAATCAAAATTTGAAGAGGAAGAAGATTAGAGGGCAGAAATGGAGGGAAAGAGGAGGAGGTTAGAATCGGAGTCACAAGCACAGAGCGTGATTCTTCTGATGAAAATCAAAGGTAACGAAACCATTCAAATTCACTTCCCCAAAGCCGAACAAATTGCTATTCAAATTGTTCTCTCTCTGCATTCGCAGAATTCACTCGAGCTTTGCTCACAGACCTCACCAACGGACGCTCACCACTCATTCTCATCGATCGCTTCAGAAGCTACTGCGCCGTTCCTGACGCCAACTGGTTCCCTTCTAATCCCAACCAATCACCGTTTCACTTTTTCGTTTCTGACACGTTTTTTCGCAATGCAGCTTTTGTGCCTCCGATTTGCCGTGCGGAAAGGAAGCTCTCACACTCCGCAAGAAATCCCACGCGCACAGACTAGGTCACTCTCCTTTTCATTTCACGGCTTCGAATTATTGTGTATATTTCCTTTTCGATATTCTTTAACTGTTTACGTGAGATGAAATTGTACACACGTTTCCGAATTACGAGGCTCTGTGTTTGGATGGGTTCCGCTTTCAGTTGTCATGTTGAGAGTGATGCTGATTGTTCAGAAACTTTTGCAAGAGAACAAGCACAGTTCCAAGAGAGACATTTATTACACGTATCCTTCTTTATTTTTGGGTGAGTCTTTCGATTTGCATGGATTGTATTCTTCACTGTAACTTAAATAGACGATGAATGAGAACCATTAGTTGGATGGCGAAATCGAGTCGAATAGTATTGATTTTTAAAACATTAAGGAGAAAGTTTGCCATTATTATGGATGTTGAAACCAAATTTCCTTTGAAGTATCCCATGCTTTTGTCACTAATTTATGGCTTCAACTGTGTTTCTCTTCTTCGTGGTTTGAGATCTCTATGCTTTGTGGATCTGGCTGTTATTATAAGTTGATGTTGCATTAGTTCTAGGATACCATTGACTAAAACATGGTTGTTGTTTCTCAATTGCTGCCTGGTTGAAATCAAGTTGATTGGTTTACAAGTTTCATTTCTACTTGTACCATTGCCCTTAAATACACAAAAAAAAAAAAAAACTCAGATGTTTTCTCGTGACAAGTTTGCAAAAATGTACCATAATACTCAGGTTCAAATTGTCACAATCTTGGGTATTATGTTGTTTAAAAGTCTGTGCCAATACCTGTTTAAAGTTTATGGTAAAGGTTTAACTTCCCATGACACACTGGATTTTTTTTTCGTGTATCTATTTTTTTTTTTACAATGCAGATCAGTCTGTGGTGGACCAAGCAATTAATGATACATGTATTCTTATGCAGTGCAGTCGCCATAACCTTAATGTGGTAGTTTTTTGCTCTATCATTTTTTTGCCATTTTTCTTTTGGTTTGGCTCCTGATGAATTTTGGCGGAAAAAACCTCTATCCAAGTTTCGGATATGCTTGTTTTGCAACTTATTTGTTGTTAGAGACAGAAAGATCTACGTTTTGGATGCTTATACTTTTTTAATTTTTCATTTTTTCAGGTTTCAGCAGGGAACGGGTACAATATCAGATCTCATCCAATCTTGGAAAATGCACTCTGTTGTCAAAATTTTCCTAATAATAATAGTAGTGGTTTTTATTTTCACATGTAATAATATTTCATGGATGTGTGTACATTTTTGTATAAAAATAAAATCTCGCCTCTGGCGCATCTAGAAAATAGAATTTGTTGTGAAGTTCAAAAGACACGTATTTTTTAATTACCCACTGCTGTAATGTTATGAGATCCCCTGTTTCATTGATATTATAGTTGATGATAGTGAAAAAATATGAGTCCATTAACGTACATCAATAACGCTAGCATTCGTGATTCTCCTCTACTGCTGCAGTAGTAATGATTAATTAATTTTCTCAAAGCTGATAATTTTTGCCTTCTATCGAGCTTTTCATATTATAATGACCTGTTTAACTAGAAGGTGCTAAGACTTATGGATCAAGTTTGTTTATGATGTAGGTTAATTATGGGCTGGATAAGATTCTCCGAAGGAGAAAGGATATTTGACTGCATAAGTTCTCCTAACAGTGTAAGAACTAAGAATGATCTGAATGAAGTAGTTGGTTTTTACCATTTAAACTAAACGCAGACATTTGACTTTTGTGCAGGTCCATCCCGTTCCCGTTCTTGTTGAAGAAGTTCAAGGTATCCTTGTTTCTAGGTGAAAATACTGCAATTGTTCAGTTTCCTTCTTATAATTATATTTGGTCTTCATATTAAGTTAAAATGCAAAGTGATTAGAATTGGGGAGATTTCCTAACCTGGTCATAGATATCATTAGTGTTGCGCAATACATATTAGTTGTGGAGAAAGAATCAGGTAAACAAATGCTTTCTTTTTGGAGAAAAAGAGGAAACAAAAAGAAGGTTCTATTGAAACGACCGTCCATGTTGAACTTCACTTGCAGTTTTCCAAAGACTGGGAAACGACCAATTCTGCAATGCAAATCACTGTATTGTCATCACTGTAAGCAATCTTCGGAAGACATTAGTTTCTTTCGCAACAATGTTTCTTTATTTGAATTCTATCTTAATACAGGGAAGAGGCTACCCAGATATTCCTACAAGAAGGTGTGAACTTTTTTTTCCGTATACTTAAGATGTTATGCTATCAAGCCATAAGCCAACTAGCCTTTTCATAAATCCCAGCAAATGTGTCTATTTGTGTGCACAATTAAGAACTTACAAACTTGATCTATCTTTGATTTTATGCATTTTGTATACTAACAGGTTTTTGCGGCTTCTGGTAGAGAATTTGCGCCTGCCTGTTTATTGCTTGGTAGATTGTGATCCCTATGGCTTTGACATTCTCACCACTTACAGATTTGGCTCCATGGTCAGTATTTATAAGTTTATCAATTCAGAAATACATCTACATGTATATAATTTTAAGGATCTGATTATCAAATGTATAGGATCATTGAGTGGATTGAATCTATCTCTATAATGGCGTAGTTAAAGTTTTATATCCTACCTAACTAATCCATTTCTCTGGATTATGCTAGCAAATGGCTTATGACACGAAACATCTTCGTGTCCCAGAGATACGCTGGCTTGGAGTTTTTCCTTCAGATTCAGAGAGATATTTTGTTCCAAAGCAGTGTCTCCTTCCTTTGACTGCTGAAGGTAAATACGATACTACTTGCAGTGTGTCAGATTGACCTAGTTGCACATCTGATCCATTAATACAGTGCTCTCAATATTCCTTGTAGACAAAAGAAAAGGTGAAGCCATGTTACTTAGATGCTACCTTGAAAAGGAGGTACCACAATGGAGGTATTGATCACATACAGTCAATGTCCTTGTCCACCTTTTTCAACTGGATTGAGATTTGTCTTGTTGGTTGTGAAGGTTGGAGCTAAAGCTGATGCTGCAAAAAGGAGTGAAGTTTGAGATTGAAGCCTTATCTGCGCACGCACTTTCATTCTTGTCAGATTCTTACATCCCATCTAAAATTGAACGTAAGTTGATAATGTAGCATGTTGGTCATTTATGTGTCAAGTTCTACACTAGCATTGCAGAATCGCATCCCACACAATGCTTCGAAATTCCGCGTGTTTTGCAAATTATAAGTTACTTCTGGGTAGGGGAATGGGCCTATTGGCTTGTATGGGTAGAAATGTGTCGGGCCAATTACTCCCTGCACCCCATTTTTAAAATTCTCACACTTTTGAAATTTTCTTTCGAGAAAGATTCTAAAACCCGTGAACACAAAATCTTTCTACAAAATTTTAATTTTAATTTTCAAAATGCTTTTTTTGGAAATGTTTGCTAAGGTTTGTTTTTTATAGGAATTTTGGAAAGTCTTGCATCGGAGAACCGACACTAAAGCCGCCATATACTGAACCGACAATACTTACTAAAAAAAGCCTATGCACACTGCAATACACTAATAAAATCATAATTTTATTATTTTAGTAATTTAATTTTATATTATAAAATACTTTTATGAATAAGTTTGTATTGACTTTTATTAGTTTAGTATACATAAGTAATTTCTATAATAAAATATTGTTTATTAATTTACTTAATATTAAAATCGTTGATTAGTATGTTATGTTCTAGACTTGCTTAATAATTAAATATTTTATTAGATAATGATTTTAAAATTATTAATGATTATAAATCATTAACAAATAGATTAATTATACAGAATTTAACAAGAAATAAATATTTTTAAAATTTATTATTTTAGATTTTTGTCATCCATCCCGCTTATCACGTAATAAAAATTAAATTGACAAGAGCTCAACAATCAATTATTGAATAAATAAGTAATTACTAAATAAAGTAAAATTTAAAAATTAAAATCACGTCTGTGTGTGATGATAAAATATAAGTTTTGTATAAAAAGTTATTTGAAACACTAATCTGAATAACTTATTAAAATAATAAGTTAAAAACTATCACAAAAAATTACCTTGCCAAACATTGTGTAAAACTAATCATAATGAATAGTTAGCAGTAGATTTTTTTTTCCTCACACTTAAATAAATTTTCCTTTTTCCTTAAGTTTTACTCACAATTTCAATTTAGTACTATTTTTCTACTAGATTATTAGAAGAAATATTGTAATTATATAATAAACTCATATAATTTTTTGCATAACATAGAGGGATATAAAGAGAATAGAGAAAAGTGTGGAATAAGATAATTAATGCGATAGAAACAGAGAAAAAAAAAATGTTGTTAATCATGTTTTAAAGTATTACTCTTAAAGTACAATATGACACTTTAGGCATTACCTGAATTCTTAAAGAATACAAATGTTTCCTATGCAGTAGCAACACGAAATTAGAAAGAAGCAAAAATCTTAATCAGTTATCCTACATAGTATTAATTAGGCTTTTCTCAGATGATTTGGTAGAATTAACATCACATGCAGAGTTATGTATCCCAAAGAACACAAAAGTTACTTTCAAGAGTGACCAAAAGATGTGTGGTGTACACCATGTGTGCCCTCCTCTTGGATTTATATCCATGTTTTTGCTTTGAAGTGCATTATTGATATAAAATCAGTGAAGTAATCAATTGCAAGCATACACCTCCCATTTCTCATTCTCTGCATGAAATTAACTCTACTTTCAAGGGGCTAAGCCACCTAATTGAAAGACCCCACTTCATTATTTTAAATGTAGTTATACATTATTGATATTGAAGGGACAATCTTATGGGCTGTCCTCATCAGTGTGATTTACGCATACAACTTCCTATGCTTAGTTTTACACATCAAGAGGGGTCAATAATTCGTGTCAGAGACACCCTTTTGATGTAACTATGTTACATATGTATTCTTCTTTATTCTTTATCTTGGATTTGCTTTCTTTGTATTATTGCCTTGTTTATGCATGCACGAACTAGTACTTTGTAGGACACAGAGACAGTAGTTTTTTTTATCTAGAAGGAAGATATCAATAAGACTTTACTACTGTTATGTAGTTTTTATTGTCTGGTGAGAGTTAGTCCAACCAAGTTTGGCATTAGAAGGAAAATATCAAACAAAAGCTTTCACTTTCGAGGTTGACTTCACTTTGGTGGAGAGGATCCACATGGAACTTAACCTCATTTAATGATAATCCAGTTAAGAGAAGCTGAAAATGAAATGCCCATAGTTTTATGCCTAATCACTGTAATGGCATTTATGAATTTTTGGCCATATGTACACCATGAGTGTAAATAATTGACACACCCTTGAGGTTGCTTTCAGAAATAACAACAAAATTCTCTCTCTATATGCTTTTATGAATTCTATTTGTAAGTAAAATAATATTCATCTAAGATAAGATTTCCTTACATTATACTATGCCCTCTTGTCTCTGTGTATGAACAGGTGTTATATAAACTTGATTGAACATAGAAGAGTTATCCCTTGGGTTTCTTGCCCTTTGGGACCATATTTCTCCTGGTCCTTGGCTCCTCCCACAGATATCAACATAGACAGCAGAGAATCCTAACATGGCCTAATTTTATGCAGGAAAAGTTGGTGCTAAACTTTAATAAGGTGAAGTTTTATGTGTAGAAAAAAGAAGGTGTCATGTAGTTTTATCTTTGTTTACCATTTTAT
The DNA here is from genome assembly GCF_051622355.1 of Phaseolus vulgaris. Lineage (NCBI taxonomy): Eukaryota > Viridiplantae > Streptophyta > Magnoliopsida > Fabales > Fabaceae > Phaseolus > Phaseolus vulgaris. The sequence continues at coordinate 61,576,679 of NC_143505.1, read as the reverse complement.
GCAGAAGTGGTATTACAGATAAATCAGGGAGTATATGGCTGCAAAGAGAAAAAAGGAATTGCATACTAAGTTTGATTGATCCATTCTTTCTCTTGCCAATCCATGACATTAATATCATTTAATAAACATGGCTATAATAGTTACCACTCAAATTATTTGTTGTAGGCTATAATTGTTTATAGATGTCTTCAACTTCATCTGTATTATGTATAAGATCATATTTGTTTGGAGAAGTGAACTATTTTTCATATATTTTTTTATCAATTCTTTGAACCTGAAAGAACTGTGAATTAATTATTGATATTTCCTTGGCCATTCAGATTTTATATTTATGAAAGTTCACTTTCACTAGGATGTCCTAGGTTGGATTAGGTGCATGCAATCATTGACTTGCATTTGCTACTAGCCACTTTGAGAGATCTATATCAATCTTTCTAATGCATAAAAAGTAAAATGTTCAGTGTTTGATGGAAGTAAAAAGAATAATAACAAAAGGACATCAGTTATAGATAATGACTGTTCTAAAAGACAGACACATGCATGCAAGTAATTGCAAAACCTGATTTGTAACATAGTAACATGTTTTCAACTTTCCATTACAAGTACTATAGAAGTGTTCTTGCTAGATTGATACAAATGATTATGATTTTAAAAGGATCTTCAGGAAATATTTTGTAGGTGCTAAAATGTGCACACACAAAAAATTGAGGGTGTCACCTATATAAAATATATTAAAATTAAAAAATCTTTATATCAACTAGATTGAACAAATTAGTATATTTTTATTTAAGTTCAGATTCAATTCAATCTTAACATGGAGAACAACCATTTTTTTTTATTGTTCTTAGTTATTATTTTTTCTTTTAAAAAAGGATCTAGAAACTAGTTTTCATGAAAAATAAGTATGTAGACACAATAGAGACTAGGAGATTTGGACTCAAGAACTCAAACAAACTAACTAAATAAATCTCTCATCACAAAAGAAGGAATTTAGATTAAATAACCATGAAAGTAATGAGACTTTTAAAGAAAAAGACCTCTAATAAACAAAATATAGATAAATAAAAAAATAATAATACCGTACTGTGTTTGTACTTTTCTCAGCTATGAGTGAGTAACCAATTGTTTGGCTGAGCTGTAATAAGTTTTCCATTATTTGGAATACTGTTGAATAATAGAGAATGACCACACTTGAACAGGTTTTCTTACCACTTGTGATATCAGACAATTGGTTTGTATTTGTGGTCTCATCTTTCAAGAACTAATTAAACATGTTGTTATAAACATAGTACTAACATTCTTCTTAGTATGAATCCATGTTCTTAAATCACTTGTTTGTTTGCATTCATATTACTAATATTTTTTCTTTAATAAAACAACAGGAACTATCACATCTACTCCCAATTAATTTCTCTTTAGCATGTCAAATTACTCTAAATACTGCTGCTGCTATCAATCATGTGATGTGAGTTGCTGCATAATAAAAATTGTTTCCTTTTCACCCTATTAAGATCATATCCTATCATTCCAGAACACAAAACCGTCCAAATTTATTTCTATTTTGGTGCATGACATCATATTGTTAGATCTTAGCAGTGGTGATGCTTTTGATATATCCTCCAACTGTGCCATTAAAGTGGTGATCATTTACTTGGATTGTGGCTTCATTTTAAACAGGAAATTCATATTCAGAGCTTGCTCTTTGGTGAGATCAACCATAAGAAGAGAACTAATTTTGTAAAATTTCAGGAGATGCATATATTACATACAACTATAGTTCAAAAAGATAAAAGACCTCACAAATGATAACTAGGCCTCCCTAAGAAAGAAAAGAAGAACATCACTGTTGTTACTAACTCAAACCATGACTAATTTGAGCTTCAATTCTTAGATCTTCCTTCATCTTTCTAATGAAATCTTCAAATTTTTTGTTCAACTCCTCTGTGCTCAACATACTGCTTTCTTCTTCCTCTTCTATGCTCTCTTCAATCAGAATGTAATCAAGTTCTTCTGACCCTTTATCCAATTGTTCAGTTTCTTCATCTAGCTCATTCTTCTCTGCTTTCAAGAGTAGGTTACTTCCTTTTTCTTGTCCTTCATCTACCACAATGATCTTCTCTATGTTTTCTTGTACTTCTGCTTCAGCACAATTTTCTCTTTCTTTTACTTTCTCTGCTGTAGTGTTCTGCAACATTAACTCGCTGGCCTCCATAACTGAGAACTGGGATTGTGAACCATCATCTTTAATAAAAGTAGAAGGCTTATCATCAGAACTAGACCGGGAGAGAGATTTAGTTATACCAACAAAAACAAGGAGACCATTGCAAAGGAGAAAAATGTTGTTCTTGTCTATGTTGTGTGTGAAGAGTTGGGAAGGGAGTGTGGAGAAATAGAATTTGAAGTAATGTAGAAAAACAAGGAAGCAAGAAGGTGAGAAGAGGAAGGAACACACAGATACTGAAACGAATAATTGGGTAAACATAAGTAGATAGTAATGAGCTTTTAGGCTCTGAGCCAAGGTTGTTATGTTTTGGTTTTTAAGCTGATCCATAGTGTGCTAAAGAAAGGAAAGGAAATGACACTGGGGAGGGTTGGTGACAGAGTTTTGTATCAGATGACATGGTTGGTGTATGGGACTCACCTCCTTATATAGAATGCTGGGATGATCCTGTTCTTTTTCTGGTTTCCCAAAAGGCCCTAGGATGACAAATAATTGTGGGCAGATGGCATATTAGGCTCAGTTGCTCTTTATGAACAGTTCCACAAATGAAGATAACTACATGCAGGATAAGTGCCAGTTGTCTAATTACTGTATATATAGCACACATCCCACCAACAAACACTCGACACAACACGAAAACGGACACTTCGATACGTGTAATCTTCAAAATATAATACATGAAGACATGCACAATATGATCTATATGTTACATCATTATGAATTATATAAATTGACAATCAAGATTTATGTGAACAAATATGACTGAGTTTTTTCATTGTGAATGTTCAAAATGATTTTTTTCTTATAATACAATAAAAACTTATATAATAAATTTGAGTTTTTAAAAAATTATTGTATTTGTGTTTTTTGAAATTGTGTAGAATTATAAAAAATCTAACAAATATTTGTTAAATTCATGTGTGTCTGCAGAGACGTCTGTGAGTTTCATAGAGTTTTCTTCATGTTCACCAATTTGGGGTTTCCATGTCAAGTGGCACTCTTCATAGACAGTTGTGAAGGGTAAGAGAGAGAGTTGAAGGAAGGCAATAGCCTCCAAAGTCACCTCCACTTTAATCCCATAGTATAAGTTCAAAACCATGAGCTCAATGCTTATGTGTTGTTGGTGCTTGAACATGGCCTATGTAAGTGACAAAAAATGGTCATCGAACCGCGTACCACCTAATACATCTCAAGCCCTATAGTTATCATGCTGCATCTGAAAACTCTGCTATTGGATTATTCCTCAGAGAAATTAATCCTTATATTATATCCTACCCTACCAACATTATAATCACTTATTTGGTTCAGTGATTAACATTTTGAGTATGGAACATGTCACATTGAAAAGGTTTACTATTTCTAGTAATTCTACAATTCTACTGTGCTTCTCTTGTTTGAGTTTTTCAATGCAGGGAAAATGGAAAACAAACATAAGACAACCTGAGCTTAGAAAGAAGATAAAGATAGACATGCATGGAAGGTCAAGTTGTCACTTGGACTTTAGCTTTTCTTATTTTGGCATTTATAGAAAGCTATAACATAGATCAATTTTTTTTTTCTAAAGAGAGTGTGATCAAATTGAGCAAGGCCGTGGAATTAGATTTGAATTTAAAGGAATAGTTTAAACATGTATGGAATTATAGAGATTGAAATGACATAAGACTAGTGTCAAAATTTTAGAACAAAAACATATCTACAATTTTCATGTTGATATCTAATGTTAGTTTGATTATTTAAATAATTGATTTAACACTTTGTGAGAAATGAATGATGAATGTAACGATAGATGATGTTTGTTATTATTTGAAGTGTCAATCTAGCTGAAATGTCAAGTTGCATAATCATTCTTAATATGAAATTTTTTATAAAAAAAAGTGTGGTGAATCATAATCTATCTCACAAGATTAAAGTCTTAATAAATGAGTTTTAAGTGTAACTCAATCCTATAAAATTGAACTTATAAAATGAGATTTATCTTTACTTATTATTAAATGTTTTTATCATCTTTATTAATATAGAATCTTCAACATACAAAATGATATATATATTTTTAATATATATTTCTTTAATTTACAAAATTTCTGACTGTAATGCACATTTACAACTTTAGTTTCATACATCACTCAATGAAATACATTTTCAGGTAGTAATAGCAAAAGAGTGTGGGAATAGTAAATTCCATACCAAACACAAACAAATAAATTTTTTCTAAAGTATAACAACATAATTACACACACAAAAAAAAATCCAAAGTCCAAAAACAAAGAGTCTAATGAGTAAGTAATTAATCAATGTTTCTCCACATCATATTAAACAACATTCACAATCTTTAACTTTAAAATATGCATTAATCTCTTTTATATTGTAATATAGAATATCATATATTTTAGTTTTCAAATAAATATTCATTTTTTTATATTTTTAATAAACGATTTTAATTAATAGTATAGTAAGTTTAAATTATTTAAATAATTTTTATAAAATTAAATAATCAAAATGATAAATTGTATTTAATAAAGTGTTATTTATAATTAAAAATATTTTTTTAAAGCTATTTATATTGCGAATAAGCTACTACTAATTAATAAATATAAATAAAAAGCGTTAATACGAAGTAATAGAATAATAGCACGTAGCCAAACACGGTATAGTAGAAGAAGCTCTTTCTCAAGGGCGCTAGCGCAAAACCCTACTTGAACCCCTTTCACTCTCTCTCACTGCTCCCAAAATTCTGATTATGTCGTTGGGAATCCTTCGATCTCGCGCGATTTCATTTGCATCGAAGCGATTCCTCTGCACCAATGCAGCTTCCGCTCCTCTTCCTCCTTCTCCTTCCGCCGCCACTTCCAGGCGCTGGAACTTCCTCAAATACGCCGTCGTCGGCACACTTACCGGAGCCATCGGATTTTCCGGTTACGCCTCTTACGGTTCGTTTTTTTTTTCTTTCCATTTTCATTGTAGCCATTTATGGTTGATGCATTGATAGAATCTAAGTATATTTTACGTGTCTCTCTTTGTGTTCGTGTTTTACTTAATTCGGAATAGCCAATTTTATATGTTAGGGTTGTTATTCAATTATAGTAGTCTGGAATTTATGTTAGTCTTCTGTTTTTGTTGGATCGCGGTGTGCAGCTTACAATTTGGAGGAAATAGAAGAGAAAACGAGGTCCCTCCGTGAATCTACCAAATACACTGCTGCTGATGGAGCCACTGCGCTCGATGTAAGTTCTGATTCCTTTTCGAGCTTTCTTCATATTCAATTTTCTTTGCTGATTCTATGTTTTGATCTTATTATCTGGATTTGTTAGAAGAATCATATTACGGGTTTAAATATCTAGCCTTAATTTTGTTGATGGAATGGCCCTTTGGATTGTTGTTTATTGCTACGTTATACGAAGGTCCACCATTTTAATGTCCAGATAATGTTTTGATAGGGATTGCCAGCGACACACTTTGTAACGCAAATTACTATTGGTTAAAGTTTGTTGAAAATTACAATCAAGAGAGAGACTCATTAAGCAATAAATTTTTTTGATTATCAATAAATTTCAGCTAACAATAGAGTCTGTTCCCAACACTGTTCGTCATTTGATACTGTAGTTTTTCATCGTTTGTGTAAATACTTTATTGACATTCGATTAGTTCCTATTATTCTCCATCTTTTAAATGCTCTCAGTCGACCTTAGTGTTACATAGTTTTGGATTCTGACTGATTTTTATATAATAGTTATCAGTTTCTTCAGTTTAATATACTGTAAGGTGACATGTTCTAGTCCATATTTTGTGCAGAAATTTCAAGGTTTGCTCTATTCAACTGCAATGACCGGTGTGTTCCCTGAACTTTAGTCTGTACATCACTTATCCTGTATTAGTGTTACTCTGTTCCTTTAAATAAATGAATTATTCTAACCTAGTGTTCATATTAAGATAAGCCATAGGTTCTGTCTAATTATAGCCATTACATGCCCCTACTTATACTGGAGATTTTTTTTTTTAAATGGATGAGAATGTGGTATATAATCACGTTTCTTGCCACCACCTATGAAGGGTGTGGGGGTAGAAAAATAAGAAAGCAGGGGCGAGAACTTGTTGTATTGTTGAGGAGGATTACTGGAGACCAATTGACATTGTGTGGACTTTTTTTAGGGGGAGGGGTGTGGTATTCAATTCCCAATTCGTTATAAATATGTATGCCTTTGTTATTAATGACATGCTGATTCATTTTCATGTGATACCCCAGTGCCTGCTAAAGCAGTAGAGCTTTATTTGGATTCAAGAAGGCTAATTGAAGAACAAGTTAGGGTATGTGCTTGCTTTTTAATATACTGATTTTGGTTGACAGTTGTCATTTAAAAAAATTCTATTTCTTACCTTGTTAATTATGGTACTCTTGCTTGTTTTTAGAGTTATACAGAACCATACACAGACAAGCTCCTTCCTGATTTGCTTCCTCAGGAGCAACATGTGTTTACACTTGTTCTTGATCTGAATGAAACATTGATTCACTACATTTGGACGGTAAGATGTCAACTGCAAACCCACTTTTTCTTTGTTGGTAAAAAATATAATTGGTAGATCGTGTTATGCTTTTTCGAGTAACAATTCCCTTTATGAGAAATGGTAGCAGGCAGCACCACAGCCACATTCTCTTTTCAGCTCACTCTTTATTATTGGTTGAAATTCATGTGGGATGCACTAAGCTGTTGTAGGAGCCAATGATTTTGAGACTAGTGAATTTCAACCAACAGTGAAGAGTGTGTTGCTTTGCTTACATTCCTCAATCCTTTTTGTACTTTGTGTCACAAAAAATGCTTTGGATCTCTTATTGCATTGCTTCTTGCTAGTGGTCCTTACATATTGTAGATATATGACCATAATATTTAGTTTTACTTTTATATGGTATGTAGCGAGATACAGGTTGGCAGACTTTCAAAAGACCTGGAGTTGATGCCTTCTTGGAACATTTAGCCCAGTTCTACGAAATAGTGGTGTACACAGACGAACAGAATATGGTAATCTGATTTTTCTCTATATTCTCTATACTCCCCTGTATAAGATTTCCTTACATTTGTTGATTTGTGCAGTTTGTTGACCCTGTTATTGAAAGGCTGGATACCAAGCACTGCATTAGATACAGGCTATCAAGGCCAGCTACTAAGTATCAGGATGGGAAACACTTCAGAGTATGTTTTTGTGTTCTTATATTATTGTCTCTCAAATTATATATGTAAAGTCCTGTAGAAGGAGTACAGCCAATCATGGCAAATAATAAGAACAAGTGCCTTGGCAATATTACCTGTTTATGTGTATAAGTATAATATAATATTAGTAATATATAGTTTTCTTACACCTGAAGATTGTAAACAGAAAACGTAGAGTTTTATTGTGATACATCACATATGGTTTTCTGGATATTCTTTTATTGATATTTTTTCCCTTTTTCGATCCTTTGATTGGCAGGACCTTTCTAAATTAAACAGAAATCCAGCAAAAGTCCTTTATTTAAGTGGTCATGCTCTGGAAAGTTGCCTACAGCATGAGAACTGTGTTCCCATTAAGGCATGGCAGCAGCAAGATATAGATGACACGGCCCTTTTGGATTTTATACCATTTCTTGAGTGTAAGCATTCCTTTAAGATATGTTGAAGAATGAGATCATGTTTGAATTATAATTTTTTTGTCCATAACACTCCTGGAGTGTAACACTGTTCCCTTGAGATGTAATTATAAACAAACTCATACTTGAAATTATTGTGGTGACTTTCTTATAAAAGTTGTTACCTTCTCCTTATCTGTTTGCAGTTGTTGCCCGTAGTAGTCCATCTGATATAAGACCAGTGCTAGCCTCTTACGAAGGATGTGATATTCCCAGTGAATTTATCAGGCGTTCCAAAGAGCATCAGAGGTAACATTTAATCTTTTAGCAAACCTCAAAGATTATACTATTTTTAGTATATTCTTAACAATTTTAAAATAAAAAACTAATGAAAGCAGTGTATATAATTTTATAATTATAATGAAAACATAAACTTAGTAACAAGTAAACAAGTCAAACTTGTTCTTGATGGCTTTTGGTTCGTGTTCAATTATGTTTTTACAGATAGTTATGTGACTGAAGTGTTTTCAATTTGTTTTGAAGTAAATGACGAAACTAAGCTTTTGTTGTTATTCCATTTTCCTTTACATATCTACTCAAGATGAAACAGGAAGTAAACCTGATTCACCTTTACTTTTCTGGTCTAATTGCATTTTAAAGTTCACAGGATTTTTATTTTTTGCATCAAATTTGAGGATATTGTTATATTTCCTCTATGTTAGTGTGGCACATTACAAGGGACGGTCTTGAGCATGGATGATGAAGTTAGAGTCTTGTTTTCTGATCCATCTATGAACATGGGTTATATACCAGTGGGATTTTGGGAGTGGGAAACAGATGGGGTGGTTTTCATAGATATTACAATTGCTTGTCCCCCCAACCCAAGTTTCGACCATTTTATTTAAGGATTTGGGTGCATTTGAAATATTCTGTACTAGATGTTACGAGCTTCAAAAGATTCCCATGAGGCGTGGAATGTGAAGTCGAATTATAGTTGTTGGGTAGTTTATGTATATCCCCATAAGATTGACTCCGTGTTGGTGGCTTAAGGTTTTTGTTGTGCTTTTAGTTGATACACTAGTAATTTATCCTGTTTAGCTAACATTTTTACTCTGGGTATTTCCAAATGATGCAGGAGAATGCAAGACCAGAAGCATCGTAGTCGCTTCTGGAAATAAGATTGTCAGTTCCATTGCAAGTCTATAACAATTTGTTCTTTGTTGAGGCTAGCAAATGAGATCGTCAATTTCATTGCAAGTCGATTGATCAGTTTACCATTGATTTTGAGGTCACTGCAAGTTGACAAGTGATTACATAAAATAGAGAAAATGTAGATTTTGTTTTACGCAAGTCTTGCAACCCCATGTCTTCGAACTAGTTTTTTGCCTATTGTAATTTTGTTGCTGGAAAGCATTTATTAATTCAGGGGGATCGAGTTCTTTTTCACCTGATGAGTTTTTGATGCCAGATGTTTCTTGCAAGGTTATGTAATCTTGATTATATTTGCTCAGAAGTGGCTATGGATTCAGTTGCACAGTTTTTACAACTGACATAATATAAGATTTTACCTGATCGAGTTATAGTTCATTTTGTTGGAATTTTCTGTTCTGTCGCTTGATCCAGGTATATCATATTTTGATTTTCAACATCCAATGTTAGTGGCTTGCATATCTGAGTATTAATTATTCCCTCAATTTCATATTGATTGTCGATGTAGCATTAAAAAAGGTTTTCATATTGTTTGAGCTTTATAGTTTTCCAAGAAAATATTGGAAGTTTTTATTTTAATATTTGCTCTTTAGAGGAAGTACGTATTGTGATAATTGAGATACGACTAGTGGAGTTTTGAAAAGTAATAGGTTATAGATGTGAAATTTGTCCAACCAAATTGTTAAATAAGTTTGTTCATGGATTAGCTAACTGTATTTTTGATAATTTAACCTCAATATATTTAAAGTCTTCTAAGCAGGGAGAATTATTTGTTTAGGTCTTTAAATTAATTTTTTAAACTGTTTTTTAAAATTTTTGGAATTAGATGGTGTTAGTGATAATGATAGTAATCTATTTAGCACTTGGCATGAATTAATTGAGTGATGTTTTTGAAAAGTTTATCAAGACTTTAAATATGCCTTTTAGTCTTATTGGGATTAGTTTTTTTCCTTCTCTATTTAAAGATTTTAATATTTTAATTCTTCGGTCATGTGAAATGTTAGTTTTGAGTATATTTAGAAATAGATAACGTTAGTCACTATTCTTTTAAATTATTATTTGAATTTTTTATCAATCTTTTTACAAATACTAACCTTTCTTATTTTATTTCCAAATTGAGTGGTATAATAGTTTCAATATAAATCAAAATCCTTTTATTAAGATCAAACTCGAAGCACTCCTCTGTGGAGAGTGAAGTGGTGTAGCTAGTAATAAGAGTATCAGTGAAATTCGTCAAAAGAAAACCAAGATGAAGAGAAAGATTAGGTAAAAGTATATATATTTCCAAAGTCACTTTTAACATATATATAGATAAAATAGTAAATTATTTGATAATAATAAATATATAGAAGTTAAAAAAATACTTTTTATTTAAATTATTTTATTTTAGGATATTACAGTAATTATTTTATAAAATTATAGCTTCCTAACTCAGTTTGATCTATTAAACTGAACACTTCGTTCCGTTTGGCGTTCCAAGATCTTAACAATGATTATTTTATTTATTTAAAGTAAATGGTCCACCGACCAATCATGTCTAAATACACACTTTTTAATTTTCCTTCTTCACAAGCCTTTTCTTTTCTCTTCCATTGCCCTTTTGTTTTTAGTGTATTCAATGGAAGCATAAAGATGCAAGTGATAGTGGTTTCGTTTCATGGGAAGTGCTGCTTCAAGTATTAACAAGAGTATGAGAACGTCAATATTCTTTATTACTATGATATGATACAGATTAAGCTTATGGGAGCCTGTACACACACTAATCACATATCACACATACACATAAAAATAATTCCCTTAACAAATGAAGGGTAATATGTGGGATATGTAAGATTATTAACGAGTAGAAAACTAATAATGAATTATATAATGTGATGAAATACTGCATCTGATCTGAATGTTATAGTCTGAGCCACTCGTCTCCATCTATGAAACTCTTATGAAGGAAAGGTGCTACTTCATCATAGCTGAATGACTTTGACCAAGGTGCCCTGTTGCTTCTATCTGCTCCTTTTCCATCGCATAGATACTCACCAAACACTGCAGTCCTGAAATTCCATACACATATTCTGTATATGAATTCTATAATGGAATAATAACTTCACATTTCAACAAAAGCTAGTAACTAAACCATTTTTTTTATGCAATGATCTTGATTTAGAATAATATCTTACTTCTTTCTATCTGATTGATTCCAATCTGACCACCCTTCAGGAATGATAATGTCATCCATATTGCATTTGGAGTATATAATTCTAGAGTAGTTCCCCCATGCTCTGCCAAGGTATACTCTGCCACTTCCTCTGATATTGCACCCTACAAAAGAAAAACCTGTGTCTTCAGTTGCTGAATTCCTATGATGTGCTGCTATTGCTCCAAAGTCGTCCGTTATTGACTGCAGAAGGCAATTCTGCTCCATAGTTCTCAAGGGTCAGAATTAAATAAACTTGGTCACTGCTTTTTATTCTTGTAACATAGAAAAAGGCTCATCTTATATTATTACCTTGTAGAGTGATTTTGCACTGCCAAAGATAAAATCAACTTTTCCTAGGATGTCACACTCTAAGAAGTAATGATTTCCTGTGTTGTCCAAGAGACTGTCCTGTGCTCCCTTAATCCTCACTTGATAGAACATGGCTCTTTCACTGTTCACCCTCAGTGCCACTCCTTGCATCCCTTTTACACCAGCCGTTGCAATCACTGAGTTCTGCAACCACACAAAGATTGCCATTTGTCATGTGTTGGATCGGATAATGCAGTAACTTTTCCAAAAATTCATGCAATTTTAGCGGTTGAGTGAAACATGATGTATTTTTTAGGTTGCTTGAATGTGTTGAGAATTTTATACAAAAATTGTGTTGTTACCTCAAAAGTGATCCCAGTTGCACAGAAATAATCAGAGTCCACTCCAACTGTTGCTGTATCAAAGGTGCCCAGTGCCTGACCATTTGTGCCTCTATCAGATGACTTACTGTTCCAAGTAATAACAGGACTTGCTGTTTGATTTCTTTTCCCTACGAATGATACATAAGGCTTGTTCACAGCCACACGCACTTTCTCTCTGCAAATATTGCATACAAACAAAAGGGTATACAAAACATAAGGAAAGTTTTTAACTTCAACAAAAGTAAGAACAGGGACTTGATCACTAACGAAGTTTTTGGAAACCAAATAAGTGTTCATTACCCGAAAACAAAAGATTGTGTTTTCAAAAGGAGAATGAATAGAAACAAGGATTTTGATTAGAATTGAATAACAATGACACAGTGGTGATGAAAGTAAAAGATGAAATCCAATTTTGAAAAGCACAAAACATAAGAGTAGTTGCATATGATTATTTGAAATAAAACTCTAATTTTGAAAGAAAAACATCACCAAAGCTGCCATGTAAATTATGCAAGTAGCTACTGACCTGTAAATTCCTGGATAAATGTAAATTTTCACCCTATGTTTGTTATTTTCAGGAACCATATCCACAGCACCTTGAACAGTTTTGGAGTGTCCCCCACCATATTTGTTCACAACAATAACTCGAACATCGTCATGGCGCTTCAAGGTCAACCTTTGCTCATCCACCTGCAAATCTTCCCAACTAATGTAGTTCCTAATACCACCATGCCCATTTTCACCTTCTGCTAAATTCACACGAACCCACATCACGAAAACCGACACAAACAAAAACAGAACTCTGGAAGACACCAACTTCATCATCATCATCCCTGTGTGACCACACAAAGAATAAGAAACCAAGCATGAAGGGGCGTGTGTGTGTGTGTTGAAAATGTTGTTGAGGTGTTATTATAGGATCAAAGTGGGAAAACGAAACTCCAAATGAGAACAAAAAGCTTGTGTTACAGATGAATAAGTGGAGTAACGTTTTTTTTAGAGTTGAGGCATGGAGTAGCTGATAGCAATAAATGTGCGAGCGTTATGGTCATATATAAGCCATGCATGTTGTTTTTATGAAACATAAAGAGAGACCAACAAAACAAAATCATAGCTTTGTTTTTTGGTTTAATATAAGGAACTTAGAAAACCTGTCTTTGTGACTGAGACTTTTGTTTTTTGTTTTCTGCTTTTTTTTTAGCATAAACGTTGAATAAATGGGACTTTGTCTGATGCAGAAGAAAGAGTGTTGGGTAACTGAAAGTGTATTTTTTTTTTTAAAGTTGATCATGTAAAAGAACAGAACGTGGTATATGGTGTGAAAAGATGAACAAGGCAACAACAGTTAGAACGGTTGAAGATTCATGCGTGTAACTTCTCCCCACTATGTTACCTTTTGTCGTGGATCTTTCTTTTTGATTCATGCAACACTTTCAAATCTTCTTTTTCCCTCCTTTTATTTATTTATTCCTTTTCTTTTTGTTGTGCAACAATTTATTTTGATCTGGTTTGAGCTGGAAGTTATGGTTGAGCTACCAGTGTGAACGTTAAAGGGTTTTGTGAAAATGAAAGTGAAATGATTGTATCAACTTAGCATAATATTTAATTAACTGGGAGTGGAGACTTAATTGATTTCAGTAACATATTGAGTTATTCAAAAGTTGATGAATTAACTGCATTATGTTACATTAATTCTGAATTAACATTTGATGAATCATAGAGTTGGATTGCATTGATCTGAAGAAGAAAAGCAAAGAGCAGTTAAAGTTGAAAATCAGAATAATAATTGTGTGATGACAGAGTATATATATATAAGAACTGTTACAATAATAGATTACTTGCCAAATCATTTAAAGTTCTTGGTTTGTTCATCACAGAATCTCTGAACATTTAAGGAGAAAAGAATTAATAAGGTTGAGTGATGAGTCACGATGGAGTTGTTGGTGTCATGAGTTCCATGACAATGGAAACTATTAATATCTCTTTCTCTCTTTCTCATGCTTACCGTTACAGAAAACAATAAACATTCATTTTCACTTCCATAGATAAACTTCATTTTTCACTTCTTTTCCACCGTTTCACAGAACAAAATTTAAGGAAGTGTTTATTAAGCAGAGCAAAAGGTTATGATGAATTGAGAGGAACAACCAAATGATGGCTAAAAAATTACCAACCAATGAGAATTTCTGCTATTTTTTATCAGAAGATTCTTGTAACTGTTCATGTATGCATGGAACATATTTTGTGAGCATGAAGTTTCATTTTACTAATATATTCAAGGAAAAGATTTCTTTAACATCTATTATAATAATATAATAATATTTTTAATTAAAAAATAAAAGAAATATAATTAAAATATTAGCTTATTGGAATATGAAGGGTATGTTTGTATTGTTTATGTGATCTTATAATTAATATTTGTATTGTTTATATGAAGGGTATGTTTGTATTGTTTATGTGAAGGGTATGTTTATATTGATTATTAAAATATTATTTATGTGATCTTATAATTAATATTTATTATTTATTCTATTGCCAGCATATATGATTTAAAAAATATTCATATTTTATTTCTCACAAATAACCTAATCACCCACTAACTTTAAAAACATCTCCACTAATACACATCTTAATCGCATCTTATAATTTTCCTTAATTAAAATAAACTGATGTAATAATGAAATTTTAAAACTAAAAAATATATCTTATATAAATTAAAAATTACAAAAGTGTGAGGTTGTTATTGTGATATATCCACGAATGATACGATTACAAAATTTAACCAAACAGTTACAAATGTGAAACGTAAACAATCATACTTTATCAAGAAATGCAGCAAAACACTATTTGACGTGTGTTTAATTTCTATAAATAAATAAATATTTTTTTATCTATTTTTCAATGAAACCTCTAACACCCAATTAAAATTAATTATAAATTTAAGAATTTAATCACAAGCTTTTAAAAGGCAGGGATCTTAAACATTTTCAAATAATTTATAATTAATGTACTATTTTATGTTATTTGATTAATTCCGAAGAAGGTGAATTGTAGCCAAAATTACAGATGAATGGCTATAAACACTTTTGAAATGCACACAAAATTGTTTACAATTTAGGATAATTATGATTCTAAAACTATTTTTTTTTTTTTAAGATAGAGATAATAATATTTTATAATACATAAGTAGATGTAAATCTTATTTTATAAATCTTATTTTATAAACTGCTTTTATGAAATTGAGTTAATCTTAAACTCCATTTCTTTCATAATATTCTTGAGTCATGTTTTGTTAGTATATAAAGAGTAAATAAAGAAAGAGATGAACAGAGAAGCATGCATAGGTTTCTATAGTCTAAGCCATCCATCTCCATATATGTAGTCTCTGCTCACAAAAGGCACAGCTTCTTCTCTGCTTAGAGCTTTTGACCATTCCACTCTCTCACTTCTGTTTGATCCTTTTCCTGAACACTCATACTCCCCAAACATTGCAGTCCTGTCCAAACCACAAAAACAAAACAATTTTAGAAAATTCTTCTGGTTTTTTCCCAATGCTTTTCAAATGTTATTTTTCTTTTTCATATCATCATTAGTTATTAGCATTTCCAAGTTTTAAAAAATAATATTGGTTGAAGATCCAAGTCGACTATACCACGCACGAGTTGACTAATCTCGGTATGAGATGTGTCGACTAGTACCACACACAAGTTGTCAGATATGAGATGTGTGTTAGAGATCTTATAAGACTAGAGATAAGACCAATCATAAATATATAGTTTTAAGGACAAGTTTCGCTAATCTCGTCTTGGTATGAGATGTGTCGACTAGTACCACACACGAGTTGTCATATCACTACAAGAAAATCATCAAATAGAAACCAATTTTTAGAAACCAAAATAATTAGTTGCAATAGTAACTAAATTAGAGACTATTTTAGAAACTAAAACAAAAATTGGTTTCTAAATTAGTTTCTATTATTTTCTATTATGGTTAAATAGTTTCTAAATTGGTATCTAATTAGCAACCAAGGTTTTATCTACCAATTATTTAGTTTCTAAATTTAGTCTCTAAAACTTTGGTTGCTAATTAGAGATCAATTTAGAAACTATTTAACATTAATAGAAACTAATTTAGAAACCAATTTTTGTTTAAGTTTCCAAAATGGTCTCTAATTTAGTTACTATTGCAACTAATTATTTTGGTTTTTAAAAATTGGTTTCTATTTTATGATTTTCTTGTAGTGGATCTCAGTATGAAATGTGTGTTAGAGATCTTATATTGACTATAGATAAGACCAATCATAAATATATAGTTTTACGGACAAGTTTCGCTAGTCTTGAAGTTAAGAAACGTGTTAAAAATTCTACTTCAGTTACTGCTTCATACTATATGAAATTTATGATAATCTAAATGTGAGTTGGAAGTATACTCTTGTCTTGATGGATCATTCCAATCGCTCCATCCCAAGGGATTAATAACATCATCCATGTCACAGTTTGAATATATTGTTGTTGCATAGTTCCCCCATGCTCTCCCAAGAAATACTCTACCACTTCCTTTGATTGTGCAGTTAACAAATGAAAAACCTGTATCTTCATCTTCTGAGTTTCTGTGATGAGCTGCAATTGCTCCCCAAAACTCAGCTACAGAGTATAGAACACACTCCTGCTTCCACACACCAACACCACTTTGGTGTTAGAAGAGAAAAATGAAAAATGAAAAATGATCTTGCATGAACTATGTTTGTAGAAGAAAAAAAGTAAACATTGAAAACAATCAAAATGAGAAGTTATTTACTTGAAACAACGATTTGGCATTGCCAAATATAAAATCAACAGATCCTTGAATGTAACTTCGGTAGAAATAATGGATTCCTGTGTTATCAAGGAGGGTGTCTTGCTCCCCCACAAGCCTAACTCCATAGAATACAGCTTTATCACCGTCTACACGCAATGCTACTGCTTGACGTTTATCTGCATCTTTATCTACCAAATTCTGCAAAACAAATACACATCATTGCTTTTCTACTGCATTCTGAAGTTTGTTTAATCAGACATTCTTCTAAAAAAATAGCTAAGTATATCATTGTAGTGTCATAGACCGATCCTGATTATGTGAAATAAGCAGATCGCCTTCTGATATTGATACTGATATTAAAGGACATTAATTTCTGTATTAGCATAAATTAAGGGATACTGAATAATCAGTTTTATTGCTGAAATTGGATCAATAACAAGGCCAAACACAAGGAAGATAGGGTAGAGACTATATGTGAGACAAGACACAAGTGAGAAAGACAGCTTACACACTCGACTAAAAGTACACTTGTTCTTAGTTACTGGGTTTGAGATCGTCAATACTCTTGTTTCGAACAATTATACTATCTCATAATATCTCATAATATCTATTACATTGAATAATTATGCTTACTTCAGTTCCAAGTTAGTTCTTAATTAATTACCTGAATTGTGAGAGAAGTTGCGCAGAAAAAATCAGATTGTACCCACACAGTTGCTGTACTAATTGTGCCCATTTGTTTGCCGTTGGAGTCTTTATCTGATGCCTTTGTACTGTTTGTGATAATAGCTAAGCCAATGCCATTACCTATAGCCGCTATATTTGCATCCATTGTTATATTAGGTTTACCTATTAATGATATGAACGGCTTGCTTTTCGGCACATTCACTCTTTCTCTGCATAAGTTAATTGTGTGCCACCAAAACATTCATTACTGCACATTTCATTATCATACCAATGAGTAAGCCAAGAACTTAGGCTAATTCAAATCTAATAACTCTTCTTTTACAAACAAGCTTTGATATTCAAAAGAAAAAAAATTATCATCAAGCATAATTCCAATACCCATCCAACACTCCTATTCATAAGTTACTGAAAAACAAACAAAAAAGTTAATAAAGCCACAAAAACAAGTGTTTGATAAAAATAGTGTTCATCCCAAAATGGTGAACTAGCAAAGATTTAGGATGAGGAAGCTTAAAAGAAATGTGAAAAAGTATAGAAATCTAAGAAGTCAACTTTGAGTCTAACTCAACCTCATAAAATCGATTTATAAGGTGAGGTTTGCACTCACTTATATACTATGAAATGTCCTAATCTCTAGTCGAGATCTCTAACACACCCCTCACACTAAAACTACCAACTCGCGCATTGTACTACATATTATGGGTGGTCCAATAACGGTCCGATAGTGGGTGATCTAATAAGTCCAACAAACAATCGTTAGATAGATTCGAAATGATTCATATTAAGAAGTGAACTTTAAGCTAACTCAAGCTTATAAACCTATGAAAATGAGTAGAAAAAGTTAATTGTTGTTACAAACCTATAAATTCCAGGATAAATGTATATCTTGACCCTTTGTGTGTTGTTTTGTGGAACCATATCCACAGCTCCTTGAACCGTTGTTGAATCTCCATTACCACTTTGATCGACCACAATAACTCGACCACCAACGTTGGATGTTGTCCCTTCTTCATCCACCAAGAAATCATCCCACGTAATCACGTTTCTAGCATGATCACTATCGGTATCACCCTTCACCCCAACACACTTCAACAGCAAAACCAAGAAAACCAAACCTGATAATAACATTAACCTCATCTTAGTCCCAAACAACACACTTATAAACTCTGTAATGTGACAGAGAAAACAGTGTTGAAGGGTGAGAGAATAACAAAACTGTAAGAATGAGATTGGAGAGAATCATGTGCAACTTAATGAAGAAATGGAACTCAAAGGAGTGATTTTGTTGGTCTAGTTTACAAGTTTATAAAGAACTCATGAGCAAGAAGAAGAGGTTATAGTTTGTATATATTAATTAGGTTAGTTAAAGAAAAGGGTAGATTGAGAATGGTCAACATGCATGCATATATACATTCATATGCATGCTTGCGGTGGACACTGTTAGGTTATTGGGACCAACCACCAAATTAACCTGTTTCTTCCTCACTTCACAATTTGCTTTCATACTTCAATTTATTATATATTAGATTGGATTGCATTACAGTGCACGCAATGTTCAATGTGTCTGTGGCTACAGTGAAAGATACAGAAAAATCAATGTTGAGAAAATATAAGTTACTTCATGTTTTACTCAGATCAAATAATGGCTAATGGGTAGGGTGAAAACAATAAATGTGCCTTTAGAATGTAATGGTAATATATATGAAAAACTTACTTACACAACAACATAGTTAAACATATGTTACAATTTTTCAAAATTTCTATATCTATTTAATGATTCATGTTTTAGTAAAAAAATATTTTTCTATTATAATATGAAACAATTCATTGTCTTGTCAACATATCATCAAAACTCATCTTTGTATATTAACACTCATGCCATTGTTATTGAGTATAAACAACAATCAATAAAAAAGGATTTTACCTTCATTCATGGCTACCACCTTCATTGCTGTGCTATTCCTTATACCACCTTTCTATTTCTTTATTATTTATTTTAATATATTTTTGAATTTTTTTTTCTCCTAGTTTGTTAAAGTTTCTATTGAATTAAATTGGCCATTCCATTAATTTATCACACTAACTTAATCAATTTGATAAAATATTGCAGCCAATCATTCTCCGTCTTATTGACCAAAATTATACTGTTAGTATTAAAGAGATATTTTATGAAACTATTTTTTTAAAAAAAGTTATCTAAAATTATATTACTCAAATGCTATTTATTTATTTTGTAGCGTGTGAATGTTCGGTTGGGCCATGTTTGATTGGACCTAGATCGGCCGCGTCTGAGTTAGGGCTGTTTCTTTCTGCACCCCGACAAATGACTTCCTGCATCCATAATTTTTTGAAAAGACTATTTTATCCCTTTTAAAAATAATTTCCGAATTATATTTTATGGAATATTTTTGAAACATACTTTCCAGAACACATTTTATGAATTCTATATTTACCATTCCAAAAATTAAAAAATGTGTTTTTTAAAGGGATATTCGATAATGATGTTTTTTTTTTTTGGATTTTCTATTTCGAAAACACATTTTGATTAGGGAACCCATATTTCAGAAATATTTTTTGCTTACAGAAGTCTTATTCCGGAATCATCCAAAATTAACAAGGATAATTCAGGTATTACATAGAATGTAGGGGTGCAGGAAGAGAAATATAGGGGTGCAGGAAGAAATACTCCTGAGTTAGACATTGTAAGTCTGGCCCATAATTGAAATTTAAAAAGTCTCAATAAATTTAATATTTTTAATTTTTAAAAAATTTAGCGATTAAAATAAACCTCTTTGCCACCAATATCTGAGGTAAATAAAAAAATGAGAAGTAAAATTAGAATCAAAGTTGTATATGTATAAACCAGCCGCCGAGGAAGAAGACAATTATGTTTTGTCTTCCATGTCTTGTCCCAAACAAATTTTAATTTTTTAAGCCCTTCACTTTACAATGCCAATAATGTAAAATAGCTTTAAAATATTCAACTTTTTAAAATTATTTTCAGGACCCTAGATATCCACCATACCCAAAAGATTCTCTTTTTTTTTTCACAAACAGTTTATTTGTGGCATATCATTCAAAAACAACTTACAAAAAGCATAAAAACCCGTGTGCTATAACATATATGATACAAAATACATTTTGCCATACATAATTATTAGTTAAATATTTTTTCTATATTTAATATTAAATCAAATAACACTTTTTATTGTTTACAATAAGTTCCTATATGAAAGTATAGTATATAATGTATAGAGTTTCAAGGAGGCAGAAGAGAAGTGTAAATGACTCTTAAAATTGTATTTTTTAAGATAGGGTAGAGAAATGAATTATTTAAAATTGATTGGTAAATTATTCTAACATTTTTAAATTCAATTTACTAAGAAAGGAGTATTTTTTCCAAATTTTATAATGCATAAATTGAAAGATATTGACTTGTTAAATTTAAAAATGTGAACTTTTTTGAATGTGCATCCAAAGGGTATTATTATTTGTAGGAAAAGAGAGATTATCCTGAAGAACACCAAAATCTATCTTTGACAATCCACCAATGAATACAGTTCTTTCTACTTTTGTTATATTATATATCTTATGAAATTTATCATTCAGTGAAATTGGGATGTGGAATCTGCTCTCCTTAACCTTAATCTTTGTGTTTTCCTTCAAATCACAGATCAAAGTCACAGCATTTTTTCCTTCAAACTCTTCCAATTTTGCCTCAAAATCATGATGAGATGGTACTCCCTTCTGACTTCAACTCCAAAACAAGTGTCTCTCCTCTTTGTTAGCCACTTCCACTCCACTTTTGTCACTCCATCACCAAAACAAGTGTCCCAAATCCACCATCGTTGGTGGGGCTACCCCAAACCCAGTTTCACCCCCTCCTCACCCTCTTGCAGACAAAGGGTCAACACCTTGCACACTGGTTCCTCTGTAGAACAAATTCAAGTTCATGAAGTTGTTGAGCACGATGTTTGGATGAAGATGCAGGATGAAGCTAGATTTGATGCCACTGAGGAACCCATCTTGTCTAGTTACTACAACTCTTCCATTCTCTCTCACAAATCACTGGAAACCGCTTTGGCCAATCACCTTGCAGTCAAACTCAGCAGTGCATCACTTCCTAGCAGTGCCCTTTCTGATCTTTTTGTCAGGGTTTTGGAAACTGATCAAGCCATCATGGATGCTGTGAAGAGTGATCTGAGGGCAGTGAAGGAGAGAGACCCCGCATGCATAAGCCACGTGCACTGCTTCTTGAATTTCAAAGGCTTTCTGGCATGCCAAGCTCACAGGGTGGCTCACAAACTGTGGCTTCAGAGAAGGAAGATTCTAGCTGTCATGATTCAGAACCGGGTTTCTGAGGTTTTTGCGGTGGATATTCATCCGGGGGCTAAGATTGGAAGTGGGATTTTGCTGGATCATGCAACTGGGATTGTGGTGGGAGAGACGGCTGTGATAGGGAACAATGTGTCAATTCTGCATAGTGTGACATTGGGAGGAACTGGTAAGGTTTCTGGTGATAGGCACCCAAAAATTGGTGATGGGGTGCTGATAGGTGCTGGAACATGTATTTTGGGGAATATTAAGGTCGGTGAAGGGGCTAAGATTGGTGCTGGTTCAGTGGTCATCAAGGATGTGCCTCCAAGGACTACAGTTGTTGGTAACCCTGCTAAGCTGGTTGGAGGAAAGAACAACCCTGTTAAGTTGGATAAGATTCCTAGCTTCACCATGGACCATACTTCACATATTTCTGACTTTTATGACTATTGTGTTTAGACCTTGAAGTGTAATGTAATGTAGTGTATTCCTCAAACATGCTTTGGAATTTTGAGTTTAGAATTTTAGGTGAAGTGATCTTGATTGATTGGGGTGGCTCTTGTTTGTTAAGGGAGAATTCATGTTCTCCTACTAACAAAAAAATAACGATGAGAGTTCCCTTGATTAAAGGATGTTATGTATACCCTGCAGCTATACTTATGTATGTATACCTGTGTCACTGCTATATGTGAATTTCACTGTTATTGTTTTCATTATCTATTTTTCTTGTTGCTTAACCTTGTGGAGATTGCTTAAGTTCAGTAACATATGGTTCTGTCTGATTATTTGAAATTTCCATTCCAATGCTGTGAGTAATAAGGGTAAGAAAAGCCAGCTATAGTCATGATAAAAAAATCTTTGGAAAGGCTACTTCAAACTCTCATCCCTGCTAAGTTATTTTTATTTTTATGGTCTGATGTGTGTTCTCAGAGATATCTACAATGAAATTACTCTTTAAAAAACTTACATGCGTTGGTTTATGAATGGTTTTTGTATCTAACATGTGCTCCTAATCAAGAACAAAGTTTCTTTAAGTCAAAAGCACAGACAATTCAGAGGCTGATAGTTTTTGAGGTGAAGTTCATCGATCACTCTTTATCCGGCCATAACAGGCTAAACATAAAAAATGCCAAGGAAGATATAAGAACAAAATTTGAAGGGGTATGAAATAAAAGCCACCTTTTTTCATTTTTAGTAACACAATTTTGAGTAAGTTCTTTCTCCGAACAATTTTAGCTTTTACTGTGATTTGATGCATGCAAACAAGTGCATTGGACAAGTAACACATGGTTGTTCATCAGGTCTAACTACTAGTTTTTAGGAGATTGCAACAAGAGAATGCAAAATGAATGTTGCAAGTGGAATATAAAATGGTTAAGATAAATGGTTAGTCTACTTTTAAATAGTTAAGATAAATGGATAGTCTTCTCTTAATTTAATTTAACTTCTTATTCCGGTATCATTAATATACTCTCACATTTTTTACGAGTCGAGACTAAAAGACAATTTATATACTTCTTCTTTAATTCATTAAGATATTTTTATGAATAAAACCGTGATGAAACACTAATGTTCAAAATGGACAATACCTCTATGATGATTTAAATTAAGATTAGTGTTATTTTTTAAAATTTATATTATTGAAGAGAAAACAAATTAGATTAAAAATGGATAAATATAATGTATATGCTCTTACACTAAAACATATTTTTTTTTCTTTCCTTTACTTGTATTCTTAAATTAATTAGAGTATGTGTAAGTTTTTTATTCTTCTACAATTGATTACTAATTTAGTCTTTTTCTACACAATCTTTCAAAATTTACTCGTAATTTTGTGTTTATAAATATTTTTAAATTTTTTATACTTTTATTTAAAAAAACTTATTTATAGTTTTTCATATTTTTTACATATGTTTAAAAAATTGTACATGAATTGCAATTCATTCTTCATTCATAATTTAAAATACTTCTATATTAAATAAACTTTTTAATTTATACTTTTAACAGAATATTTCCTAGTTATATTTATTTTCTTAAGAAATAGTAACAATTATCACACATCTATTTTTTATCAAAAAAAAAAAAATCACACATAACTTAAGTATATAAAAATTAAGCTAACTTTTACTTTTCTTTTTTAGTTCTTTAACTTGGTTTTTATTTTCCGTTGATTCTTTAGCTTTCAAAAGAAAATCAATTTAATATATATATTAGTAAGTTGTAGACACTGCACTCTTGCATAAATTTTCGGTTCTTTTGATAATCACTTTCAAACCTGCGCATCCTTAGTGTGAGTATTTTTTTTTTCTGTCTTCTCGTTTTCAAAGTCCTAGGTTTTCAGAACATTGCGTTTTTATGTTCTTTTTTGTTGAATTGGAGCAGTTACTTAATGTTGTGCTGAATTGGTTTTGCAGGGTCGATTTGCATTTGGAATATGT
This sequence comes from Phaseolus vulgaris, assembly GCF_051622355.1. NCBI lineage: Eukaryota > Viridiplantae > Streptophyta > Magnoliopsida > Fabales > Fabaceae > Phaseolus > Phaseolus vulgaris. The sequence goes on along the minus strand of NC_143505.1, from coordinate 61,552,528 downwards.
CTTCGTTGTTGGATCTTCCTCCAAAGGGTGGCTTCAGTTTTGATCTATGCCGAAGAAATGCAATGCTTGAAAGCAAGGGCCTCAAGGCCCCAACGTTCTTGAAAACTGGAACCACCATAGTCGGTTTAGTTTTTCAGGTTTGGAATCCTCACTCTTCTATCTGGCTGTGATTTATTTGTTTGTTGAGGTTTACTTGTTATTAGAAGGGTTTGTGTTCACTCTTTTCTTTGCTTCTTTATTTATTCTGAGTTTGTAACTGAGATTGCGAGCGGGTTCCGTGGAATCATGGATCCAGACACAGGATGTGAAATCATTTTTCGGCTTGGGAATTGTTGTATGAATTAAATCATTTGTTCTGGTTGTCTGGCCTTATGGGGTTGCCTTGTGCGGCTGAAGGAATTTCAGCTTGTGTGAATGTTACTAGTTTGGTTGAACTGGGGTTGGGAGGCTTTGCTTAGCTTGTGAGGTGTTTATTGCTCTGTATTTTGTTAGGGCAATAGTTGGGTCTGAACTTGCATTGTTTGATAGGGAGAGAATATGTGATGCCTAGACTGGCTCTGAATATCTTTTTTGTATGTTTGGGAAACTTCTACTGAGTAGGACTATTATTCCACTCTCTCATCTGACAAATTTGATTATTGATGCCAAAAATATCTTGTAGTAAAATGTTTAATTTGGTTCTTCAATACATGGATGATTTTCGTGGGTTGGACTGGGTGGCATAAAGAAACCGTTGGCAAGAAAAGTAATGTCTTGAAGCTCTGCATCTATTTACAAAATTTGTAATCTATAATTGCCTACTTTAAGAACAGCTATCAGCTAATCAATTGAACTCAACAGTGGATTGAGCAGGTTACTTTAGCTTTTCTCCTGTCTAACTTGTTCCATCTAGCTGAGGTATAATCAATGAGGCTTTGATTTTAATGTTACAGCCTAGGTTTAAGACGCACATCTTTTATTGTAATTTTGAAACTTAGTTGTTCCTTCTATGGAGTAAATGCTACTTTCTTGTGTAATTGTGGGAATTGTACAATTTTGTATTCTGCTTATAATGAATGTTCATGACTGTCATTTAATCCCAACAGTGTTTTGTGACTTCTTATGTCGATTGCATACTTATACTTTAATTGATTTGTATGTTATAATCTAAAGTTGAATTTTCCCACATAATAAATTTGTCTCAGGATGGTGTTATTCTTGGAGCTGATACTAGAGCAACTGAAGGGCCTATAGTGGCTGATAAAAACTGTGAGAAGATTCATTATATGGCACCCAACATATATTGTTGTGGAGCTGGCACTGCCGCTGATACAGAGGCTGTAACAGGTATTTGTTTTAAATGCATCTTTCTTCTTTCATTATGCCTTATGGATAGTTGCATATGGATAATCTTTAGTGTTGCTTGATATTATTAAGTAGAACACTTGAAAATGAGAAGTTTGTTATTTACTGTAGACATGGTTAGCTCACAACTGCAGCTACATCGTTATCACACTGGTAGAGAATCACGTGTTGTTACAGCTCTGACCCTTCTCAAAAAACACCTATTCAAGTTGAGTTTCAGAACTTGCTTGTCAGTTAATTCTCTCTCTATCGACCACTGCATCTGACTCTTTTGAACCATTGTGCAGTTATCAAGGTCACGTCTCAGCTGCTTTAGTGCTTGGTGGGGTTGATATCACTGGACCTCATTTGCATACAGTTAGTTCATTGCTTAGAACTTTGCTGCTATTATACTTAAGTTTCCTTTCTATGAATGTCTATAGTTCAATTTCTCATTACTTTTGATGCCTTGCTTTACAGATTTATCCTCATGGGTCTACTGACACCCTTCCATTTGCAACAATGGGATCAGGTTCACTTGCTGCAATGTCTGTATTTGAGTCCAACTATAAGGAAAGTTTGAATGTAAGTAAGCATATTAAGGACCAGACTTGGAACAGACTTTAGTATATTTGCACTTGGTATATTTGTGTTAAATGGTGGTGCCACAGTGGAATCGTGTGATGGATTTTTTAGTGAACTGTCAGCAATTTGTGGGAGGTCTACTATGACAGTTCCGTGGATCACAATAACATGTTTGTAATTCATATTTTTGGCCTTCTGCCATTGATAACACTGGTTTGTTTGCACTCTGTCAAGAAGAAGTTGATCAATTTATAATCATTTCAATAGAATGATACGAAGTAAATATTTATTTCAATAGAATGATACGAAGCAAATATATCTATTTCAATTCTAAATGTAAAACTGCTCATTATATTTATTAGACAGTGGTGCATATTAACTTACCATGTTGAAATGCTTAAATTTTGTTTGAAATTTGAATTTGATATAGACATTTTGATGTGGTGTAGAGGGATGAAGGCATAAAGCTAGTTGTTGACGCAATATGTGCTGGTATATTTAATGACTTGGGAAGTGGAAGTAATGTTGACGTTTGTGTGATAACTAAGGTTAGTTCCTTCATGCCCCAAGTCTACCGTTCGTTCTTCGAAGAGGGCCGTCTAACTTAAATTTCTAAACAATTTCTTCACTGATGCTTCACAGGGACACAAGGAATATCTCAGGAACCACCTTCTACCAAATCCACGTACTTATGTCAATCCAAAAGGGTTTGAGTTCCCCAAAAAGATAGGTTTGTTGCTAACTTTGCCAATGTCTTATACTTGAGACTGTAATAACCTATGGCTTTGCATAATATTGTGTCAATAGTATTAGTAGCATGGCATTGTGTTTCATCATGTGAAAATTATGATTTTGGGAATTTAGTGTTATGAAGTATTGCCGAAGTTTTACAATTTTCTTTCAATTTATAGTAATTTGCATTTTGTCTCTTTGTAATTCCAAATTGAACTATCTGCTTGAACTGATGATTTAACATTGTGTAAATAGTATCTTTTGTTGCCTTATCTTTAAGTAAGGTATCCAATAGCTGTGCATATATTAGGATTGCTACTGAGAGTTTGAGATGTTAAAACAATGAATGGCCTGTCTTTTATTTTATGTATCTTACTGCATATCCTTAATCTGCTTCCTTTATTCTTCTACCATATTAGAAAACATGGAGTATATTCCTGTACTGTACTAAATATAAATTCTTCATCTTCATTGCAGAGGTTCTCTTAACAAAAATTACTCCATTGAAGGAAAAGGTTGAAGTGATTGAAGGAGATGCCATGGAAGAGTAACAATCCTCCCAGCAAATAGTTGGTGTTTTGAATATGAAAATTGTTGTACTGTCATCAGAACTTTGGCTTTTATTACCAGAAAAAATTAATTTGATTGTGGAAATTAATTTTGTCAAATTCTATATTGGATTGTCACTAGAGAATGCTTATTAACAAAACTCCAAATAGAAACAAAAATAAGTACCGAGTAGGTCTATACATTTTGAATGATGAAAGATGTTTTTTTGGTCTATACATTTTGAAAGATGAAAGATGTTTTTTTGGTCTATACATTTTGAATGGTGGAAGATGTTTTTTTATTTATCTAAGTTGTTTTTTAAGGAAAAAAAGCTGTCCCTTACAAGTTTAATTTTGTTAGTGAACTTCTGAGATAAGGAATCAAATTTTTGGGGATAACTGTCTTTAAGGAGCAATTTGTATATTACATTTAATTTAATTTAATAGGGCAGTTTGCTTATTAAATAATGAAATAAATTCAAAATAATAATTATTTTTTAAAGTATTCATTTGAAATATATTATTATCATCAAGTTTTTCAAATAATATTAAAGTATTAAATAGTTGAGTTAGTATTCAAATAATATTATTGATTGAAAACATTATATATAATAGTTTTGTTATACTAATAAATAAAAATATGTACATGGTGTCAATATTTTATTTTTCTACACTTGTATGGTCTTTGTAACATGAAAATTAACATATATTTGGATATACAAAATGTTGGATATCTAGAAAATATAAAGTGTAAAATCGCCAATTTTAAAGTATAAAAAGACTAAAATTAAGTAAATAAAAATTATAATTAACGATTGCATTACACAAAAAATATATGTTAACAACATCCCAATTCCAATTGATAAACACGGTCAAAACTTGTGTTTTGAATTTAAAAACAATAATCTTCATTATATCAATGTTAATAAATAAATATTTTCAAACCTCAAGCTATTATTTAATTTGAGGATTGTTTAAAAAATTAATATATTTAAGAAATTAATATATTTCAGTTGAATGTTTAATTAAACTAAATTAATATTAATTTAAATTATAATATAATATACTGATATTATCACTTGTGTTCCGAACAAACAATCATGCATTGTAAATATAAAATAATTTTATATTATCAATTACTTAAAATTACTATGAGCAAACATTTAAAATATTTATTGTAAAATTAATAAATTTACAATATAAAATTTATGATTGAAAACGATATAAAATTGATTTGAAGTCTATGCATAACCAGTGTTTATAAAATTATTGTGTTGAAAATTTACTAAATATTAAATAATATGAAATGAGAACAAGAATGAGTTAAATAGTTAAGATATGATATCAAGTTATTTTGAATTTATCATAATAATTCTTTGTTAAATTTATTAGACAATTTATTATATGTTGTCAGAATACTTATAATATAATATTATCTTATAAATTAGTTTTATAAGATTGAGTTACATTCGTAAACTATTTTAATGGTTTTTACTATATATCAGAATCAATTAATTTTTGCTGGAGAGAAAATAAAAGGAAAAGCACATTTCAAACAAGAACAGAATCATTCGTATCGTTTTGTTTGTTCACTTGCAATTTTACAACTAATATACATATTTAGTTCATGGTCTACTCTGTTTCTCTCCAATTGCTTTGCTAATATCAATAGTTTCAGATTTGAAGTGTGCGAGCACATGAAGATTCTCTCAAGGGTCCAAGGTCGTCTTTTTTTGTTTTCCCACCTTAAATAACTGCATTAATATTATCATATGAATACCCGTTTCACGGTTGTCTTTTATAATCTGATTTTTATTTTTGGTTGCAGTTCTAAATTTTCGGTTTGTTCTTAAATGTGGGAAAATAGACCCTTTGTCCTGCAAGTTTTCATCCTCCTTTTCAAATGGGTCTTCGTCTGAATTGCATGGGAAAGCTAAAGTTAATTCCTTTATGGATGATACCTCCCATTCCCAGGACAATGAACTGAAATCGGAGAGCATGAGAAAGATAGTGCATGATGTATGCAGGGTCTTGGACACTGGTCCCTGGGGACCTGCCCTTGAGGACGCCCTCAACACGTTTGATGACATGCCTCAACCAGAATCGGTAGTTGGAGTAATAAGGAGGCTGAAGCATGTGCAGGTGGCATTGCAGTATTTTAGGTGGGTGGAGAAAAAAACTGAACAGCCGCATTGCCCTGAAGTGTACAACGCACTTCTCATGCTCATGGCCAAGACCAGAAATTTGAACTACTTGGAACAGATTCTTGAAGAAATGGGTCAAGCTGGATTTGGACCCTCTAATAATACTTGTATCGAGTTGGTTTCTAGTTTTATCAAGTCTCGGAAGCTAAGAGAAGCTTTTGGTGTTATTGAAACAATGAGGAAGCTCAAGTTTCGCCCTGCTTATTCGGCTTATACCACACTGATTGGTGCCCTCTCTGCAGCTCATGAAGCCGATCTCATGCTCACTCTCTTGCATCAAATGCAGGAAATGGGTTATGAGGTAAGCGTACATTTGTTTACCACACTTATTCGTGTATTTGCCAGGGATGGCCGCATTGATGCTGCTCTGTCCTTGCTGGATGAGATGAAAAGTAACTCCTTTAATGCCGATATTGTCCTCTATAATGTATGCATTGACTGTTTTGGGAAAGTCGGTAAGTTGGACATGGCCTGGAAATTCTTTCATGAAATGAAATCACAAGGGTTGATGCCTGATGATGTGACATATACTAGCATGATAGGGGTTCTTTGCAAGGCTGGGAGGTTGGATGAAGCTGTAGAGTTGTTTGAAGAACTTGATAGAAACAGGAGTGTCCCTTGTGTTTACGCTTATAATACCATGATAATGGGTTATGGTTCAGTTGGGAAATTTGATAAAGCATACAGCTTACTTGAGAGGCAAAAGAGAAAAGGATGTATACCTAGTGTAATTGCATATAATTGCATTCTGACTTGCCTTGGAAGGAAGGGAAAAGTTGAGGAAGCATTTAGAATCTTTGAAGAAATGAAAATAGATGCAGCACCCAATCTTGCAACCTACAATATTTTAGTTGACCTGCTTTGTAAGGCAGGGGAACATGAAGCTGCTCTGAAAGTTCGGGACTCCATGAAAGAGGCTGGCTTATTCCCTAATATCATGACTGTAAATATTATGATTGATCGACTGTGTAAAGCTCAAAAACTTGATGAAGCTTGCTCCTTGTTTTTAGAATTGGATCATAAAGTTTGCACCCCTGACACAGTAACATTTTGTTCACTTATTGATGGCTTAGGCAGACATGGCAGGGTGAATGATGCCTATTTGCTTTATGAAAAGATGTTAGATTCTGATCAGATTCCAAATGCAGTGGTCTATACATCTCTTATTATGAATTTCTTTAAGTCTGGTAGGAAGGAGGATGGTCACAAAATATATAAAGAGATGATGCATAGGGGCTGTTCTCCTGATCTGATGCTCCTTAATAATTACATGGATTGTGTTTTCAAAGCTGGTGAAACTGAGAAAGGGAGGGCTTTATTTGAAGAAATAAAGGCTCGGGGTTTAACTCCTGATGTTAGGAGCTACTCAATTTTAATTCATGGTCTTGTGAAAGCAGGATTTTCAAAAGAAACATACAAGTTATTTTATGAGATGAAGGAGCAAGGACTACATTTGGACACCCGTGCTTACAACATTGTTATTGATGGATTTTGCAAGTCTGGAAAGGTCAACAAAGCTTACCAATTACTGGAGGAAATGAAGACAATGGGTCTCCAACCAACAGTTGTAACTTATGGTTCTGTCATCGATGGTCTTGCTAAAATTGACAGGCTTGATGAAGCATATATGTTATTTGAAGAAGCAAAATCAAAAGATGTTGATTTGAATGTAGTGGTCTATAGTAGTCTTATAGATGGGTTTGGGAAGGTTGGAAGGATTGATGAAGCATATTTAATTTTGGAGGAGTTGATGCAGAAAGGTCTGACTCCAAACACATACACATGGAATTGCTTACTCGATGCATTAGTGAAAGCTGAGGAAATTGATGAATCTCTTGTGTGCTTCCAGAACATGAAAAACTTGAAATGCCCTCCGAATGAAGTAACTTACAGCATTATGATAAATGGTCTATGCAAGGTTAGAAAATTTAACAAGGCCTTTGTGTTCTGGCAAGAAATGCAGAAACAAGGGTTAAAACCCAATACTATCACATACACCACCATGATTGCGGGACTGGCAAGGGTTGGGAACGTTCTAGAGGCAAAAGATCTCTTTGAGAGATTTAAGTCAAGTGGGGGCATACCTGATTCAGCTTGCTATAATGCTATGATAGAAGGATTAAGCAATGCCAATAAGGCAATGGATGCATATATACTTTTTGAGGAAACTCGACTTAAAGGTTGTCGTATACATAGTAAAACATGTATTGTTCTTTTAGATGCTTTGCATAAGGTGGAATGCCTTGAGCAGGCAGCGATTGTTGGTGCTGTCTTAAGGGAAATGGCAAAGTCTCAACATGCTACAAGATTTACTTGAGAACAGGTTGTATATTGTATTGGTACTGGAACCAATTAAGTGGTGGTCTTCTCAGAAAGTGCTTGCGTTGATAACCCTTTTCCCATTGATCATGCAAATTCTGAGACAAAGCAAGAAATTTTTATGTCCCCAGTTCTTTTGAAAGTATATGGTCCTAGCCTCAAAGGTAATTCTTACTAAATTACAGTAGTTATTCAAGTTCCAAAGTATCCGACTGCTTCATGTAAATGAGTTTTGATTGTTTTATGCTACACATCGTTCTAACTTTTTACCAATATTTAGTATGGGTTTGAGATTCACATGGATTTTCATGCTTGATGATTTTCCTGGGAACGAGTGTCTATAACTTCATTATTTTGTATGATTACATGTGTGCCACATTTTTTAATCTGTTTCGAAGATTGTAATACTGCATAGTATATTATTTAGATTCTTATAGATGTCTGAGCAAAATATTTTATGGTAAAAAAACAAGATAATAATCATGCAGTGGTCGATATGCCATGTCCATATTCTCAAATCACCTTGTTAACTTATGCTTGTTTGAGGCATAGGTATGAATGTTCTAAACCATGGATTCTGGGCCTTCATTGTTATTTAGTTTTGAAACATAATCATGATTTACTACGAAGGTATATTCTTAATGTGTTTATAAATTTTATTGCAGGGGAAGTTCCTAATTGATATCTCTCTTTTGTAATTTTTTCCCATTGTTGGAAGGATATTAACTCAAATTTGGCTGGCCATGGACTGTCTACAGGTTCTATCAATACTGAGTTAGTTCAAAGTTGGAGGCAATTTTTTTTACCAGTCTCACTCATTTGCCAACTCCTCTTGAATGATTCATTTTCATACACTTTAAATTTTCTTCAAAAGTAATTGACACTTCAGGAAAAGTGTATTTATGGTTACATGATGTTATTGGAATGTAATGATTTTGGCATCATATGAGATTTACTTCAATCCTGTGATAATATATTGTAATGACATTTGGTGTTGGGTATCAATAAATGTGATCAGAAAGAGAAAGAAAGAGGAAAATAAGAATGTGAATGGAAAGAAGAAAAAAAAAATGAAGATAAAGTAATTTTTGTACATTTTTAGTTAATATTTTCTTCTTCTTTTATTCACTATAATAAAAAAAATGTTTAAAACAACTAAAATACTCCAATAATATAATTTTAAGTTTAATTGCATTTAAGATTTCCATATGTATGTTTACGATGCTCTAATTTTTAACAATTCACATTTTTTTCATAATTTTTCAATTGTTCAAACTAAGTCTCGTATTTCAATTCATTCTATAAGTGGGATATAACATTGACTAGCACATGAAAAAGTATGTATAAAATATTCAAATAGTAATAAAATTAGCTTCTATTAAGTTTTATTTAAACATTTTATATATATTTTGCTTTTTAAATCTGTAAATAATATATTAAATGGAATGTTTAATTTAAATAACTATAGAACTATAAGGATTATGTGATTAATTAGACACAAATCTATTTTAAAATTAGTAGCAAAACTATAACAAATTTGCTCTCGCATTTTTTTTACAAACTCTATATATCGTTTGATTAAAATTTGAGCTATAGAAGTTTTATAGTTAACATTTATTTATATTTTGACATTTTGTTAATACATTATCATAATTTTTAATAACTTTCATAAAATTATAATCCGTTTTCTTTAATATTGTTCACGTCATAGGACTAATAGAAGGTAAGCGTGTACAAAGCAAGACAAAATAAGTGACTATAGCTTCTTCTTTTTATGAAAACAGTGATTTTCAATGGCTATAGCTAAATATTATAATATTTTTTTCTCCATGTTTTTGGACTAACTACAACATTATTCATTACTGAATATTAATAAACTATTTCGTGCACTTTGTTCTTTCATTTTTTTATTCTCGCGTGATTGATTACAACATCTCTTGCAGAATATCTGTTCATTTAATATTTCATTGGGTTGAATATTCAACAATGGGTTAGTTCATAAGTTCATAAACCAAATCATATTTTTCAAAGCTTTTGCTTCTCTTCTCCTAATCATAATCTTGATTTGGAAAGCCATTGTTGACTAATCTGAGAGCCAACTCGGTAGCATGGGATTGGAGCTTCTCATTTCCTTATCTACAATCCTTACTTTCTTCATCTTAGTGTTCATGCTAATCAACATATTTTGGAGATCAAAAGCAACCAATTCAAACTCTAAGTTGCCACCAGGGCCAAGGAAGCTACCCCTCATAGGGAACATACACCAAATTGGAACTCAGACTCATAGTTCCCTATCAAGATTGGCATGTGAATATGGTCCACTCATGTATCTGCAACTTGGAGAGCTTTGCTGCATAGTGGTATCTTCACCCGAAATGGCCAAAGAAGTGATGAAAACACATGATATCATCTTTGCAAATAGGCCTTATGTGCTTGCTGCAGATGCTATCACTTATGGCTCTAAGGGCATGACCTTCAGCCCGTATGGATCTTATTGGAGGCAGATGAGAAGGATTTGCACCATGGAACTGCTAGCACCAAAGCGTGTTGACTCCTTCAGATCAACCAGGCAGCAAGAGTTGTCAAATTTTGTCAAGGAGATATCTTTGAGTGAAGGGTCACCTATTAATCTCACTCGGAAGATTAGTTCTTTGACATATGGGCTTATATCTCGGATTCTTTTTGGTAAAAAATCAGAAGACCAAGAGGCTTATGTGGAACATATGAAGGGTGTGAGTGAGACAGTTGCAGGGTTCTCTCTGGCTGATCTGTATCCTTCTATTGGAATTCTTCAAGTTATTACTGGGATTAGGACTAGAGTTGAGAAGATCCATCAAGGAATGGATAAGGTACTTCAGAACATTGTCAGGGATCATAGAGACAAAACTTTGGACACATTGGCTTTTGGGAAAGATAGGGAAGATATAGTTGATGTTCTCTTAAGGCTTCAGAAAAATGGTGATCTCGAACACCCCCTATCAGACAATGTTGTCAAAGCAACCCTTTTGGTATGTTTCTATTAACCATCTACGCAAAATTGCCTCATAAAATCAAACACTTTGTACATGTGATGTTTTTTTCTCGTTTGGTTGATGATTGTTTGATACAGTCCAAATAGATCGATAATACAAGTTTATGGATATGACAAGAACACATTTTTTATTGCTGATTGAAATTTATTGAAAGTAAACAAATATTTATCATATATAAAATGATATGAGTTGATTTTAGATTGACACATTTTAAATGATTAAGCATTTTGAGATTAACAATTTAAGGTGAGAACCTAATTATTTACAAACATTTTTGTCTTGTAAGAAAACACAAAGAAAAAACATTTGATATTCTGATCTATGCCTAGTTCTTTTCTGCTGAGGTTCTTCCGATATTTGGTGAGACCTTGTCTTGGATGCTAAGATGACTGATTAAAGTGTGAAATGTCTCTTGTGTTCTTATTCATCTGTTTGACTATTTGGACTGTATCATAAAATTTAATGAAAATCATTGAAATATCAGTAAAAGCATGTTGTTAGTCATTTTTAAGTTATTTACAATAAGCTAAACTGATAGATTTGACTGTGATGAACTTTTGGGGATTATTGAACTTGTTAGAAGTGTAACAAACCCTGATATTTCTTTCAGGACATATTCAGTGCTGGAAGCGAAACTTCAGCAACAATTATGGATTGGGTGATGTCAGAACTGGTGAAGAACCCTGGAGTGATGGAGAAAGTGCAAACTGAGGTAAGAAGGATCTTTGATGGAAAAGGATATGTGGATGAATCAAGTATTCATGAGCTGAAATACTTGAGAGCTGTTATCAAAGAAACATTGCGTGTGCATCCACCTGCTCCATTGCTGCTTCCAAGGGAGTGCAGTGAGAAATGTGAGATTAATGGGTATGAGATACCAGCCAAAAGCAAAGTGATTGTCAATGCATGGGCCATTGGGAGGGATCCTAATCACTGGATTGAAGCTGAGAAATTTGATCCTGAAAGATTCCTTGATAGCTCAATTGATTACAAAGGTGATGAGTTTGAGTTTATCCCATTTGGAGCTGGAAGGAGGATATGCCCTGGCATCAATCTTGGCATTATGAATGTTGAATTCTCACTTGCAAATTTGCTTTTCCATTTTGATTGGAAGTTGCCTCAAGGGAATAGGCCTCAAGACCTTGATATGACTGAATCCTTTGGGTTGGCACTAAAAAGGAAACATGATTTGGTGTTGATTCCTATCACTCACTACTCACCTCTTTGAACACTCTATTGTATTCTTTAGTGTTCGTACGTTGAAAACTATGTACCATATTATAAATAAAAAATGAAACAACTTTTTTATTGAAATGGAGTAATTTTAAAGATTCTATTGCATTCTTTATCGAGTGTTGATATGTTAAAAACCATACACCAGATTACTGGTCAAATCATACTTACAAAGACCTTTAGAAAATCGAGGGACAACAATCCCGTTTGAAAAAAATATCTGCAAACCATCAAGGCAATTAAGACCATAATAAATTAATTCAGGAAAGTGAAACCATAATAATTATAATTAATACCTTAAAAAAAACAACAGAGACATTTGCAGTATCTTCACGTTCTCTTGTGTATACAGTCTCACTTTTTTCATACTATTTACAGTTATACAAACTAGTAAGTATTAGAAAGCAACAGACAAAATTTCATGTGTCCATATTAATGACAGCGACTAAACAAGTTATTTAGAAATTAGTAATCTTCTTACCACAAGAATCGAAACACTCAAGTAAGTTGACAAGACTATCTTCTTTATTGATCTTCAAATTTTGAGCTTCTCACTAGGTTGGACTTTCGACTTCTCTTTAAGTAGGGCTTCCGACTTCTCTCTAGATAGGATTCTCGGCTTCTTCTCGATGGGTGTGTACCTGAAGACGCTCCGATGTCAAAGTCAGAAATAGTTTTATGTTCATCAGATAAAATTTACTTTTTCTTATCTCTGTCTTATCCTCTATTTATAAGATTTTCTTTTTTTACTGGACTCATATCTTATTTGCACATTTCTTTCTACATCACTTTATTACTTTACACACTCATTAATTTGGATTCTTATTAAATTTATTTTATTCTTTCAGAGGACATAACCTCTCAATTATAGCTTTCGGACCATCAGTACAAGTACAATACTAAAAAGGTTGTTTAGACGACAAAGAAAATGAGAGGAAACGAAACTCTTTGCTATTAAATGACAATGACTGACACATACTATTTATAGTGTCTGTCATAAAGAGGCAAAGAATAAAACCTACTCTTTCCCTAGTCTTCCAGATGGCACATGAACAAACTGCTCCCATATAAAAACTTGAATATAATATACTTTCCTAAAAGAAATATATTAATTATAAATATTCTTCATTAATTATTAATAGCTTTAAATGAGTCACCCTCTCCCTTACACAACAATTACAATTTAATATTCTTTACACGTATTATTTTTATCTTTTTCTTACCTCTGTTAAAATAAACGGCGAGTTATCCGTTAATTTACGTGCGAATAGAATTTACCCAAATGTTCTTTTCAGTTATTTTATTTGAAGAAAAAAATAATTAATATGGTACAACAATGTTTTTTTTTTGTTTAATTAAATTTTACATCTTCTATCTTTCAAAATATTTCTCAATCATGATAAAATCCAATGAAAATCCAAGTTTAACTGTAGGAAGGAAAAAAAATAATCCACGTGGATTATGAGAGTTTAGACTTTCTTTCTTTCAATATTTCTTATTTTGCTTTGAAACTAAAAAAACCAAAATTTCCAATATATGTGTATATATATAATCTTCATTGATTCTCTTAAAAAATATTTTTTTTTAAATAAACATTTATAAATTAGCCCAATTGCAGGAGAAATGTATGAGGAAAGAAAAAGGGTTAGTTGGTGCCTTTTTGTTTTGCCGTTAAAGACTAATGAAAGTGAAAAGGTTGTTTCAATTATTGTTTTGTTTTATTTATAGTCCTTTTCTTCAGTATATGTCGTTCCATGTTCCTCTCTGTAACGCAGAGTTTCTGCTTATTACTGTTTCAAGTTTTGCTCTGTAACGCAGAGTTTCTGCATCGAATCAAAATCAGCAGCAGCAAAGCATAGCAGCCAGGTACGTTTCAAATCAAATCACATGTCCTTTCTTCCTTCGTTCTCTCATACCCAAAACAAACTTTCATTCTGCAGCCCAAATTCCATTTCTTCGCACCAAGTTTACGTGGAGCAGAGGTAACGAAGTTCCCCCCTCAAAAAAAGTCTGCGGCTTTTGGACTTTTCATGGCGTTTCAACCCAAAGCTGAACCTGGGTCCTTGGCTAAGTCTTTGCCAAGGCTCATTTCTACCGCCCTTGCAAAAGGGTACAGTGAAATGAGCATTTCTGAGCTTGTTTCAGTTCTCCGTGTTGCGTATCAGACGGAGGACTTTGATAAAGTTGAAGAAGAGTTGGTGAAGAGGGAGGCCAAACTCACGGCGGAGATTGGGCCACTCCGGGCGGAGGTTGGACCACTCCGGGCGGAGGTTGGGATACTCGGGGAGAAGATTCATATGGCGAGCCTCAACCGTATTGAAGCCGAAGAAAGGCTGAAAAGCATAGAGGAACAATGTGAAAAGGGGAAGAGATCCCAGGAGCATTATGAACAGTTGTTGAAGGAAGTGAAGAAAAATGGGCTGGTTGAGGAGTTAAGGAAAAAGAACGTTGCTTTAGAACGTGAAGTTTTTGAGCTGAAGGAGTTCAAGAGAAAAATGCAAGTGGATGTGGCTAGACTAAGGGCCAAGATCCCTGTGTTGGAGGAGGAGAAGGCTAGGGACAAGAGTACTCTTGATTCCCTTAAGATAAAGAACATGGAATTGGAAGAAGCAGTCAAGAAGAATTTGACTGTGATAGAGGGGTTGAGGACTGAAAATTGTAGATTGACAGATGAGAAGCACAAAAGTAAGACATCGTTTGAGTCTTTGGAGAGGAAATATAGTGAACTCAGTGCCAGTGTTGTGAGGCTGGAAGATGATATAAAGCTTTTGTTGAGTGGAGATGCCTCTAATTGTGGGAACACTGAAGTGGAGCCTAACCCTGGAGTTTCTTATGCTGTCAAAGATGAACAGGTTATTGATGACTACGAGCTTGAAAATGACAATGGGGAGCCTGTTCCTTTCCAAAGGACTAAAGATACTCGTCACTCTCTTGATGCTGCCACTGCTCACACTTCCAAAAAAGGGAACAAGGAAGATGCTCTACCTGCATCAGGTATGGAAATGAAAATTCTGTTATGTTTGCATCCCTTATATCTATAATACGGATTTACATTTATATAATCTCCTTTGAAAATGTTGAATTGGATCAAACTGAATGGATTAATGTACTTTGGTCATATTTCTTGGTAAGTTGAATCGTGATGATTTTATTGAGAGAAGGTAATAGCTATTTCTTGGCCAAGTTTACACAAAGAGTTTATTAATTTTGGAGAATAACCCAAGTTGTCCACTTGCAAATGCAAGGTAAGGAAGCCTACAAATGATCCACATAGTATGTTGCCCCTGTTTTCAGGCCAAGGTCGATTTTCCGTTCTTATCTCAAGTCAAACACAGCATTGTTCGTGTTGTCTTGTTTAGATGTTCAACTCATGGTTTGATTTGTAGAGTTCTGGTTATTCTATAAGATATGAAGATCCTGATTTTTAACTGTAACGTTGAGGTTTTCTTCTGCTTTATGTTCTATCATCATATTTTGGTCCCTTTTGGATACTGCAAATCATCTTTTTTGTGATTTCAATAACAAAAGAAAGAGCAAACTGAAGCAGGCAAGGTAACTCATTTTGTTTTTCCCATACAAACAAGATTGCATGTATCTGCTCTGAATTTGATAAAAGCATCCATTGTTAATTACTTGAAGAGCCAACTGTTTACTCGTATTACAGAATCTTCTAGTCTTTATTCTCCTATCTTTTGCCTGAAGTATAATGTTAAATAAGTTTTAACACATTTTTTGTGCTATCAAATTCAAATCAGAAAAGGAGATCATAGACCTAAGTGATGATGATGATGATGGGTGTAAATATCAAGGATTGCATAGAGAGAAAGCTATTTCTCAAACTATTGGAGAAAATGAACATGCACAGAGGGTTGAAACGATCAAAAGAAAACATGCTTCTGATATTGAAATTTCTGCTCCCACTTCTACATCCTATGATGATTTATTTAAAGTGGATACATCAAAGAGAAGTAAAACTTCGTTGCCAGGGTAAATGGGACAATGTCCTACGTTAAATATCATCACTAGTCATATGCCCATTTGTTTGGTTATACTGAAAACAACTAACTCACCCTTTTGTTTGTCCAACAGATACTTCCTCAGTCGCAGAATCTAGACTAGTGCAGGTGCTTCTCTACCCAATCTTATATGTGAAAATTGTATATTTTGCTATGCTATAGCCGCACTTTTTACCAAGTATGACTTTGTTCTAAATGCCTGATCTTTACTAAAGAATCAGATTAATCATATTTAGGAAGTTTTCTCTCCCAATCATGTTTTAACCTTTTTTTGTTTCATCCTCAAAGCTGAAATTATAGACTTTGTTTAAAGGGTATAAGTTCAGGGTAGCTCAGAGCAACATGTTGGTGAGAAAGTTTGTATTTATTAAGTATACTTTTTGTATGACTGAATTCTAAACTATTTATCCGTATATGTACAGAGAAAGTTGCATCCTTTCCTGATTATAATGAATTTCTGATGTGTTTCTGCTTTGAATAATTTCTACTGATTAGTGTTGAAACTGGTATGTTAAAGATTTGAAGCTGAAAATCTTAATTTCCATGACATTGTGGGGTTAGGAAGAAACTAACCTAAAGTAAAAGAGGTGACCAACTGTTCTAAACTATAAAGAAAAATTAACTATTTTTTTTTATTGAAATTTAATCTATTTTTAAAAACAAAATTACATAAAAAAAAAGTTTATTGCACTACTTAAACTACTGTGAGAGTTGAAATTAACATCCCATTGTAAGATTGAAATTTCCAAACATCGGACACACAAACCATAATATATTTTAATTTAAAATATATTCCTTTTGTAGTAATATAATGAAAACATGATATGGACTATGAAATATATTATTTTTGTTCTATTTTAAATTTGATATAATATAATTTGAAATATAACATAAAAAAACATAATAATTTAAAGTGTACTTTTAATTAAAATTTAAAATTAATTAGAACTAAAATCATACTAACTCTAAAATATTTTTATCGGTAAAATTAAAATTAAAATTTATATAAAAGAATATAATAAAATATCTATTTTTTATTTGGAATTTATTAATTACTAATAATTGATCAAAAATGTGATTTAATAAGTTATGACAGTTTTGGTCCGTCCATATTTGACCTATAAAAAGCATGAGGGGTCAGATCAATCCGTATAAACAAAGTCTACCAATGCAAATATTTTAATAATCATTTATTTTAATGTTTTACATATTCCACCTCATGAATTTATTATTGATAATAAAATTTAAATAAAATATATAATTTAAGATTAACATTCACGTATAAATATGTAAAAATTATTTTTTTCATAAAAAAATATAAAAGAAATCATTGTTTAATTTATTAAAAAAGTTATAACAATTAATCATCATTTTATCTTGATTTAAAAAACATTATAATTGATATTGTGTTTCGATATGAGATATAATAAAAGAAATTTATTGCAGGTTACGCAGAAGGAATCTAAAGAGATTAAAGAGTTTAAATAACTTTGTTCCTATTTTTCGTAGGTTGGAAGACGGATTCCGTAGGTTGGAAGACGGATTCGCATTATCATCCATATTCTTAACCATAACCAATAATATTTTGAATAATATAATATAATTTTTTTTAAAAGACTATACATTAAATATTTTATATTTCGAACAAATTTTTATAATAAGATTTTTAAATATTTGAAACAACTTTATAAAATTATCATATTTGAAAATGGACTATAATTTTATAGAAAATTATTCAAAATTATAATATTTGATATTTATTATTTAGCAGTCAAATTAAAATAATTTTAATAGGGACCGTCTAATGCATTGCTAGACCGTTTAACATCGAAAAGATGGTAGTATAGATAAGGTTAGATGATCCACAAATTCTCTCCCAACAAATCCAATAATAAAATGAATCAAATAATGTTCATAATCTATTTGCAAATAGTAAAATTAGTAATAACAATAAAGTAAAAATGAAATTTTTAAATCATTGTGCGTACAAGTAAAGTAGACGATAAAAAAAAAAAGCAGTTTAACTCTATAAATTTTCGAGCAACAATAAATTCTTTACTAGTTGATAAATATTCATTCAATCATCTATACAAAATTGAATTAGTCAAATATACAACAGACCAAAAAACAATTGAATTTTATTAATGAAACATGTATCCATTAATTTATTCATTACCTTTCGACACTCTAGTCAAATTTTTCTTTAAAGATTAAAATATTATTTTAAATGTAATTTTTAAATTGATATTAATTATTTTAATATTATACTAAAATTAATAAATTAGTAAATTTTTTCATATCAAAATATTTTATAAATTAATAATTAATAATTAATTTTATAAAATTTAATTAGTTCAAAATTAGTATCATAAATTTAAATAATAGTGACTAAAAATTTAAGTGTCTAATTATATGATGATTAGAAACTACAAAATTAATTTCTAATTTTATTATTTTTAGATACCAAAAATTAGTTTTTAAAATAGATTAAAAGTGACTAAAAAATAGTTTCCATCTACATTTTAACAAGAGACTAAAATAATGGTTTCTATAAAAAACTTTTTCTTATTTTTATTTTTAACTACCAAAAATATAGTATCTAATTATATTATAATTTTTATTAATAATAGATACCATTTTAGTAACCAATAACTTTTAGTTTATAAAATGGTATCTAAATTAGTTACTATAGAAACTATTTATTTTTGGTTTCTAAATTAGTTACCATTCAATCATTTTCTTATAGTGTTTAAACCATGTGTGTAATCACTAGATCGTCTAATTAAACTCTGTACTCTAGTTACAAATACAAAATTAACACAAATAATAGTTAATCTCATAATAAACTGAATTAAATGAATCTTAATTAAAAGAGTTATTTATGATTACATTAAAAAAAAATCTTTGACTAAAGCTTTAAAGTGTGAAAAAAATCAACCTCATCAATATGCAATAAATTATACCTTATACAAAACATCATATTGTGAAATATTATTTGCTGCCAATAAAAAAACGCGTTAACGAAATAATTAATAGAAATGACAATCCTTCAAACAAAACAAATACTGCTTATAAACATAAATAATCAATTTAACTGTAGATGTTCTGATACACATGCAATTAGCAAATAAATGAAAGATTACTATAAAGGATAATTTATTTATAAATTTTAAGGAGAACACAAACTTGCTACATTTATAAACCTTAAACACTCTTACAAATTCACCACAATTAAAGAAAACAAATCATATTTGCATGAGCTGATTTATATGAGTTGTCAACTCAACACAGTGTTCCTTTTCAGCATATAACTAACTTAACCACCAAACATTCTCACAAGCAATTTAGGCTTTCCAATAAGAAATACAAAGCTTCCCATCACCACTCCAAACACCATTCCACAACCATATCCTATAGCCACTGCTTCCCAACCAAATCCAAATTTCTCTTCTCTCCACAATGTTTCTGAAGAATGTTGATCATGCTCCTCCCTACATTTCACTGACAGTGGAACTCCACATAAGCCCAAGTTTCCCTCATAGGAATCATTCAAAAAAGAATCAAACTGCTTTCTCTGAGGTATTTCTCCCACAAGACTATTATAGGAAAGATTCAGCACTTCAAGAAAGTTCATATTCACCAATTCTGTAGGAATCCTACCAGTCAGCATATTTGAAGAGAGATCCAAAGACTCCAATTTTATCAAATTTCCCATGGATTGGGGAATAGGACCACTGAGTCTGTTGTGGGAGAGGTTCAGTCCAATAAGTGCTTGAAGCTCTCCAATTACATTTGGAATCTCTCCTTCAAATTTATTTCCTGATAAATCAATGCTCACAAAGTTTGTTGGAATTTTTTCGAATAGCACACTCGTGCCTTTTGTTGTTACAGTCGTAGGAGAATAATAATATAGTGAAATAATAGATGGCCATTGCATGTATTGCTGTGGATTGCCAACCACCTCATCTTGAACAATATTCTTCATGGATTCAAAACTTTGTATGTAGTCTTCTGGAATTGGGCTGCTGAAGTTGTTGGATGACCAGAAATGGGGTGACATGTGACTCCAGACCAAGAGCAGCAATCTGTTCCATTT
Organism: Phaseolus vulgaris; assembly: GCF_051622355.1. NCBI lineage: Eukaryota > Viridiplantae > Streptophyta > Magnoliopsida > Fabales > Fabaceae > Phaseolus > Phaseolus vulgaris. Next base: position 61,532,440 of record NC_143505.1, on the reverse strand, counting down.
TCCCATGTTGCTATGGCTGGATAAACCTGATGGCAATAAGAATAATAATAATTATAATAATCAGTATACATAGTATTATTAATAGTTAAGGAGGCCTTGAAGTGAAGCAGTGCAAGGTTGTCATGGGGGTGACAGAAGGAATGGGAGAATGAAAAATGAAAGAGCAGAAAATGGCAACAGAGAGGAAACAACCACCCCATTCCCATGGATGATTTCATTCTAACTTGTGTGCAGTCTACCGTGGTCACATAGACTTAGTATAAAGGAGATATACTTGGATGAATATTTTTATAGCCAAATGAAAAGTTGAGACAAGGTTTTGGTGGGTGAAATTAAGCTTTGATTGTGGTCCTAGACTCCTAGTTTGTCAAAGAAAGAAATTTCAAACCCTTCTGTTCAAATTGTTGGTGGATCATTGACTTTGCGGGTCAGAGTAGTCATTTTAGAGTTTTTATTTCTTCAATTATTAAGTTAAACAAACACTTCCTCTGTCATTTTCTAATTTTTTTAAATATATAGAAACTAACAAATACAACAATTTTTTTTTTGGATAAATAGATAATTAAGTACAATATGCCGTAAAAACTGGGAGTTTTTGTTTTGATTTTCCATCTTAAAACTTATGTTTTGTATCTTTATCCTACAGGGAGTGCCCACAGGAGATGAGTTGTTTTTAATACCACTCTGATATTAGTTTTACTTAATTCTTAATGATCTATGCATGCAGATACAATTAGAACTGAAATACTTTGGCACTTGCCCATTAAATGATGATGATGATTTCTGAAAAGGCCTCCTAAATGCACATCTCTGTTTCTTTCCATCATTATTCCGATATTACAATGTTGGCGCTATTACACTTTCCTATTACAAAATGCCAAAAATAAGGAACAAAATAACATAATGGGTGCGACACAAGTTTAATGGTAGATTTAGTAGATATCAAGAAAACCAAAGAAAATGAAACTTGCACGGTACATTTGGATTGAAACTGCTTGTCTAAAAAACTTTGCTATTTATGTATTAAAATGATTCTTGATCCAATCATCAAAACATCTTATGGTGGTGTATACAGATTCCAGTTCTGATTTCAGCAAAATGATATAACATGAAAGCTTACTATATCATTACCAATATCAATTTATATGATGCATTTAGAATCCGTTTGTAACTTGATATGCATCATGCTATTTGTTGGTGGAAGTATCTGTATGGTACATTTTCCATAAAGAAATTACAATTCTTTGTTTCAGTTTCAATCAGTGATCATCACCGTGTTCTCTAGCAACCTTGTTGGGGTGTCAACATACTCCTCAATAAGTCCTGCATCAATGTCTAGCCAAATCAGAAAATGGTGAAACATGAAGATGCATAGAATATCAATGCTATGCGAAGAATGAGAGGCTTTCCTAACCCTGACTAAGAAGCAGAACCATATCACTGTGAAGAACAGAAGTTATTCGGTGTGCAATGGTAATAACTGTGGAGTCAGTGAAATGTTGCCTAAGAGTTTGTTGACTCCACAGTTATTACCATTGGAGAGCTTCAAGCACTCATTGGACTGAACCTCTCCCACAATAGACTCAGTGGTCCTATTCCCCAATCCATGGGAAATTTGATAAAATTGGAGTCATTGGATCTCTCTTCAAATATGTTGACTGGTAGGGATTCCTACAGAATTGGTGAATATGAACTTTCTTGAAGTGCTGAATCTTTCCTATAATAATCTTGTGGGAGAAATATATAATTGGTAAATATCATGATTTGAAACGTACCTGGCTATGCTTTGTTGCTGCTGATTTAAGTAGCTGAGACTGTGATGAAGTATGCAATAGAGTGATCAAAGCTTAAGTTGTAGTATGAATATTTTTGTCCAAATATATAATTTTAAGTGTTACATAATTTAACTACTAAATATAAAATAGTTAAATTTTTAACATTTCATTTGAATATTAGTAATTTTAGGAAAATAATAAAGAGTTGTTAGGTTGTGATTGATTTAGTGGATATAGGATTACATTTATTATTTAATAAAGACCAAGCCATCTTATAATAAAGTAATAGTGTATCTTAATTTCACGTCACCTTCTACCTAGACCGACAACAATAAAATATAAAAAAGAACTTTTTCTACTATTCTGTTCCTTCTACTAAACTCAGAGTCTTGCCTACCAAGTTACAATCTTCCTAACCAAGTTACCCTTTTGTCTCTTACATTTTTTACTACACTTTTCTGCAATCAATTTCCACTGCTTATAACCTCTAAATCTTCAAACTCTCTTTTACTGTCCCATTCTTCCAACTACACATCTCATTTTGAGTTCAGCAAATTTTGTTTTTCAACTTCATTTTAACTGCCATGTTGTCTCACAGGCACCTTTCCAACGATGTTGTCCTCATCAAATTGCATCATTTGCCTTCATTATGATCCAACTTTTGGGAATTATAGCAGTGATGTCTCAGGCTGCATGGCAGGTTTTCGTTGTCTTTGTACCTGTGATTATAGTCAGCATTTGCTATCAGCTATTAATTTGACTGCAGCAAGAACTATCACGTTTAGTTGGAGTCTGCAAAGCCCCACTCATTCAACACTTTTCTAAAACAATTTCTGGTACTTCAACCATTAGAAGCTTTGATCAGCAATCAAGATTTCAGGAAACAAATATGAAACTGACTGATGAGAAAGACTGAAAAGGGTACTTTTTGCACTGAATCTACCCTGAAGAACAAAAAATAAAAGAGCAGAAAATGGCAACACACAGGAAACAACCACCCCATTTCCATGGATGATTTCATTCTAACTTGTGTGCAGTCTAGAGTGGTCACACAGACTTAGTATAAAGTAGATATACAAATTATAAGATGGATATTTAGAGCCAAATTAAAAGTTGAGATAAGGTTTTGGTGGTTAAAATGAAGCTTTGATTGTGGTCCTAGACTCATAGTTTGTCATAGAAAGAAATTTCAAACCCTTTTGTTCAACTGATTATTAGAAGTCAAGTCATTGCCGTGATTAAATTTGTCACAATTTTCTAACCAATGGAGTAATAATAAAATGCTTATAGGCACATCAATGGTTTGAGAAATTTAGAGTTTCTATATTTTGAGTATTTTGTCAAACAAATAGTATCAAATTTCTACCCTAACCATTACGGATCATTCCTAATACTGCCACTTGGAAGTCATTGCAGGTCAGAGTCGACACAGTTATGCTCTGATTTTATTCATCACAGAAATTTAGAGTTTTTATTTCTTCAATTATTAAGTTAAACAAACACTTATTTCTTTCTACACATCTAAAACCTCGTTTCCTCTGTTATTTTCTATTTTTTTAAATATATAGAAACTGACAAATACAACAATATTTTTTGGATAAATAGACAATTAAGTACAATATGCCCTAAGAAGTTGGAGTTTTTGTTTTGATTTTCCATCTTAAAACTTATGTTTTGTATCTTTATCCTACGGGGAGCGCTCAGAGGAGATGAGTTGTTTTTAATACCACTTAACAGCTGATATTACTTTTACTTAATTCTTAAGGATCTGGCCGATTTTGATTTCTACCAATTGGTTTCTATTTCATGATTTTCTTATAGTATACCGTGAGGTCCAACTCCAGTTTGGACAAATCCGATGATCACTGATTGAGACTGAAACAAAGAAAAAGTTTCTAGATAATGATGAAAATCTGGAGGATTACATGTATTGTAATTTCTTTATGGAAAATGTACCTTACTGATACTTCCACCGACAAATAGCATGATGCATGTCAAGTTACAAACGGATTCTAAATGCATCATATAAATTGATATTGGTAAGCTTTTATGTTACATCAGATCTGGAATCTGTATACACTACCATAAGATGTTTTCATCATTGGATCAAGAATCATTTTAATACATAAATAGGAAAGTTTTTAGACAAACAGTTTCAACCCAAATCTACAGTGCAATATTGAATTTGATGTATTATCCTTTATTACGTTTTTCATTTTCTTTGGTTTTCTTGATATCTACTAAATCTGCCCTTAAACTTGTGCCATGTCCGTTATGTTATTTTGTTCCTTATTTTTGGCATTTTGTAATAGGAAAGTGTGAAAGCGCCAACATTGTGCCATTTGTTTAATTTCAGACTTCACTTGGCCGGCCACAAAAACAAAATATTTTCTTGTCAATTAGAAGAAATTGAAGTGCATTTAGGAGGCCTTTTCAGACATCATCATCATCATTTAGGGGTCTAGGGGTCTAACTGTATCTGCATAGATCATTAAGAATTAAGTAAGAGTAATATCAGCTATTAAGTGGTTTTAAAAACAACTCATCTCCTCTGGCCACTCCCTGTAGGATAAAGATACAAAACATAAGTTTTAAGATGGAAAATCAAAACAAAAACTCCCACTTTTTAGGGCATATTGTACTATTGTCTATTTATCCAAAAAAATAATTGTTGTACTTGTTAGTTTCTATATATTTAAAAAAAATTAGAAAATGACAGAGGAAGTGTTTGTTTAACTTAATAATTGAAGAAATAAAAATTCTAAAATGACGACTCTAACCCGCAATAACTTCCAAGTCAATGATCCACCGACAATGACTTCTGATCCGTTGAACAGAAGGGTTTGAAATTTCTTTCTTTGACAAACTAGGAGTCTAGGATCACAATCAAAGTTTAATTTCACCCACCAAATGCTTGTCTCAACTTTTCATTTGGCTACAAATATTCATCCAAGTATATCTCCTTTATACTAAGTCTATGTGACCACTGTAGACTGCACACAAGTTAGAATGAAATCATCCATGGGAATGGGGTGGTTGTTTCCTCTGTGTTTCCATTTTCTGCTCTTTCATTTTTCATTCTCCCATTCCTTCTGTCACCCCCATGACAACCTTGCACTGCTTCACTTCAAGGCCTCCTTAACTATTAATAATACTATGTATACTTATTATTATTATTGCCATGAGGTTTATCCAACCATAGCAACATGGGAAAATGGAACAGATTGCTGCTCTTGGTCTGGAGTCACATGCCACCCCATTTCTGGTCATGTGACTGCCATCGACCTTACATGTGGTGGGCTTCAGGGTCAAATCAATGCAAACAGTACCCTTTTCAGTCTTTCTCATATGCAATCACTCAATCTTGCTTTCAATGACTTCTCTAACTCTCAGATTCCATCTCCAATAGGTGAGTTTGTGAACCTCACACACCTCAACTTGTCTTTTTCAAACTTTCAAGGTGAAATTCCTCCCCAAATCTCACATCTTTCCAAATTGCAATCACTTGATCTCTCTCTCCAACAGTTAAAGTGGAAGGAAGGCACATGGAAGAAGATGCTCCAAAATGCAACCGAATTAAGGGTGCTAGTTTTGAATTATACAGATTTGTCATCAACTTCAATGAGGTCACTCAATTTGTCTTCCTCTCTGATCACTCTAAGTCTTGGAGAAACTGGGTTGAAGGGAAAGTTGACAGATGCCATTCTTTGTTTGCCAAATCTGCAATACTTAGATCTATCAGGTAATTTTGAACTTCATGGCCAACTTCCAAGCCTGAGATGTAGTTCAGCTTCTCTCAACGTCTTACAAATCTCAGGTTGTGCATTCCAAGGGCCAATCCCTCCTTCTTTCTCTAACCTTACAAGTCTTACTTTATTGGACCTCTCATACAATTCCCTCAATGGTTCAATTCCATCCTCACTCTTAACCCTTCCACGTCTAAATGTTCTGCTTCTCTGTTATAATCATCTCAGTGGTCAAATACCAAATGTATTTCATCAATCAAACAGATTTGAAAAATTGGATTTGAATTGTAACAATATCCAAGGTGAGCTGCCATCAACACTTTCAAATCTTCAACATCTCATTTACTTGGATATATCACGTAACAAATTAGAGGGACCTATGCCCAACAAAATACCAGGGTTTTCAAATCTAGCTTTGTTATCCTTGACTGACAACATGCTAAATGGTACAATTCCTTCTTGGTGTTTCTCTTTGCCATCGTTGTTGTATTTATCTCTATCGAATAATCAGTTCACAGGCCATATACCTGCAATCTCCTCATATTCCTTGCAGGATCTAGTTTTGAGTGACAACAAGCTGCAGGGCAATATTTCAGAATCAATTTTCAACCTTGTCAACCTTACTTATTTATCTCTGTCATGGAACAACTTCAGCGGTTCTGTCAAATTTTCACTTTTCTCCAAGTTCCAAAATCTTGAAATTCTTAACCTTTCAAATTTAAGTCAATTATCACTAAAGTTTGAATCAAGTGTCAATTATAGTTTCTCCCGCTTAAAGAAGTTGGACTTGTCTTCTTTGGGTTTAACCGAATTTCCAAAATTAAGTAAAGTCCCAGTTTTGGAAATTCTCATTTTGTCCAACAACAAATTGAATGGAAAGGTGCCCAATTGGTTGACAACACCAGTGGACCAATTCTCTAGGAACTACCAACTCAGAAAACTTGACCTTAGTTACAACTTACTCACTGGTGGTATCTCTTCGTCAATTTGCAATGCAAGTTCACTTGAGATTCTTGTGTTGTCCAACAACAAGTTGACAGGCACCATTCCACAATGCCTTGCGAGTTCATCGTCCCTTTTCATTTTGAATCTAGAAATGAACAGACTTAATGGAACTTTGCCAAATACCTTTTCAAAGTACAGTCTCCAGAGTCTGAATCTCAATGACAACCGATTAGAAGGTCCTTTGCCACAATCTTTGTCCAACTGCATGCGATTAAAGATTTTAAATCTTGGCAACAATCAAATAGAAGATACATTTCCCCACTGGCTTCGAACTCTACCGTTTTTGAAAGTGTTGGTTTTGCGGGCTAATAAGTTGCATGGTCCCATTGTCATATTCAAGACCGAGCATGGATTACCCAGTTTAATTATTTTTGATATTTCATCCAACAACTTCAGCGGCCCAATTCCAGAAGATTACATGCAAAATTTTGAAGCGATAAGAATATTGTTCAAGATGAGGTGGTTGGCAATTCACAGCAATACCTGCAATGGGAATTTAGTTTTGCAGTATATTATTCACCTATGACTGTAACAACAAAAGGAACGAGTGTGCCATTCAAAAAAATTCCAACAAACTTTTTGAGCATTGATTTATCGGGAAACAAATTTGAAGGAGAGATTCCAAATGCAAAGGTAATGGAGGACGTTGGAGGTGCTGTAAGAACAGACGGGTCATGGCATGAAGCAAACTGTTTTTTAGATGGACGTGTAGTAGCTGGAGCTAAAGGCATAAGGCCACTAATGGGTCATGTGATAAAAAACCTGAATTATGCAGTTGCAGTTGCAGCTGTTGTTGCTTGTACTTGCTGTTTTTGGTCCCTCTGGTTTCTCTGGCTTTTGGCTCAGTTACTGCAGGAATAGCTTACTGCAAGCTCAAGGCAACTCTGGCTTTTCTCATACAAGCTGTGTTAGATGATGTTAAAAGGCCAAATCAAGGTTGTTGCTCTACAAGGCTGATATTGCTGGGTCTTTGCTCTAAAAGAAGTACTTGCTTGAATCATCAAGAATATGATCCCTGTTTTTAGGTGTTAGCTGTTTTATGTTCCATGGACGGTAGTTTTTTGTTAGGAAGGGAAGAAGTGTCATATAGATAGATATCATCCTATGTATCTATATACTTTATCTGTAAAGGAGTTAGGATACCCCTAAAGTATCCCATTTTAATTTATTTAATTCTTTGCTGATAAAAAAAAATAATCCGTAATACCAATAACAATGACCAAAGTGTCGGAATTTCTCAGATTGGTTGTTGTCTCGGCATTTCTTGAAAAATCCAGCCTCGGGCTCTTCAAGTAATTAACAACAAATTATTTTGCCAAATTCAGAGCAGATACATGTAATCTTGATGATTTGCAGTTATCTAAGGAAACAAAATACAATAGAACATAAAGCAGAAGAAAACCTCAAATCAAACCATGAGTTGAAGGTAGACCACCTTAGTCTATTCTTCAAAAGTAACAAACTCATTGTGTAAACTTGGGCCATCAAACCTCAAACTTGTGATGAACTTAATTATGACATTAATTGTTACTTCAACAACATGATTGGATGATGTGAGGAGTGTATCTACTAATTGTTGCAAACTATGATGAGTTTTTGACTATTTTAATGTAATCCGGTTCAGTCATCAATTAATCCAGTTGAGAAAGAATTGCTTCCTCACCACACCATTTCAAATAATTTACTCAACATGGTTCTTGCCAATAGCCATTTCCTTCTCTCAAATAAGTCATAATGGTTCAAGATACCAAGAAATATGACCAAAGTGCATATTACTCCATTCAGTTTGATACAATTCAATATTTTAGAGGAACTTATGTAAATGTAAATCTGTATTATAGATGTAAGAAATGCAAAGAGAACAGAATTTTCATTTTCATACCTAATGAACCTACAGCTTCACCCTTGTTCCCTTTTTCGGGAGACTGAGCAGTGCCGGCATCAACAGAGTAACGAGCATCTTCATTCCTAAAGCAACGTTCTTTGTCCTTAACTCCTCAATAGTAATATTTTCAACCAGGCCACTTTTCTTCACCTCCTTCAACAACTGCTCATAATTCTCCTGGGCTCTCTTCCCCTTTTCACATTGCTCCTCTCTCATTTTCAGTCTTTCTTCGGCTTCAATACTATTGAGCCTCTCCAGCTCAATCTTCTCCTTGAGTGACCCAAGCTCTGCCCTAAGTTTGGCTTCCCTGTTCACCAACTCTTCTTCAACTTCATCAAAATCCTTCATTTGAAACGCAACACGCAGAACTGAAACAAGCTCAGAAATGCTCATTTCATCGTAGCTTCTTTTATTGGTGCCAGAAATGGACCTAGGCGATGACCCAGGTTCGGTTTTGGGTTGAGATGTCATGAGATGTCCAAAAGACGCAGACTTTTTTTGAGGGGGAAACGAGGAAAGGAAGAAGCCGCTACTGGGTTACCTCTGGCGCAAGTAAAGTTGGTAGGAAGAAATGAAATTTGAGGTGCAGAATGTGAGTTTGTTTTGAGTATGAGAGAATGAAGGAACAAAGGAAGTGTGATTTGAAACGTACCTGGCTATGCTTTGTTGCTGCTCATTTTGATTAGAAGCAGAAAATCTAATTGATGAAGTAAGAAGATGAAGTGAAAAAAGTGGAAGCGGGAACGACGTATTGAAGAAAAGAACAAGTTACCAAGACAAAATTTTGAAGTAGTTCAGTAAACTTACAAAATTAAATACTAATTGATTCACATTCTCATTTTTTTTAATACAACCTTAAAACATATGATTCACATTATTTGATGCAAAAGAGACTTAGAAAGTTTAACATGTTCTTTACTAAATTTATATTAATTAAATATTTAACAAGAAAAAAAATATAGCTTTTATGATATGTATCAAATATATAGAACATATAGTTTGAAGAAAAAAAATCTTCAATTTATACAAATATTACATTTTCATGAAAAACGTAAAACCTCAAACAATGAATAGAAATTTGAAAAGTATACATATGCCCTGAAATAAACCACCAATTTGTTCTCTGTAAGACCTTCTATCTCGGAAATCATAATAATGGATGTAGGTAAGTGCTTCTTAATTGATTATTATCCTAGAAATCAAAAAGGTAACTATACCTAATTTTATTAGTTGATCAAATATTTAAAATGTTTAGTGCTGCAAATATTTTATCACTAGTTCGATCAAGTTTCTGCCCAGATGAGTACCTCAAGAATATATTTTTAAAACGGATTATAAGGAATATTATAAATTATGCTTTGTTTCAATGTATTATTTTAGCTTCAAAGTCACAACATTCATCTGTATCTTTATAAGTGACTGTGGTAAATGACTAATTAATTCAAGATATGAAAGATATATATTGGACAGTTTTATAAATTTAAAATGCTCATTACATTATTTAATATTAATGTCATGGTCTTAAATATTATAAAAAAGTGAAATGAAGGAAGACCTTTTAGAGGTCTTTTAGGATTTTTTTATCAAATGGTGCAATTTTATATGTTAGTTATATAAATATATGTTAATTATATGAAGTAAAGATATCATGAACCATTCTTAAAACTTCTGCATTTTCACAGACTCTCTCTTCCATTGTTGGCATAGTCTCTGTCATATTAAACTCAGATTCTATCCCAAGCTCCATTCTTTTATCTCTTCTGCTATATCTCTCTTCAATTCCTTTTTTAGTTCACTTTTCTGATCACAATTTCCTACTCTTTATAGATCTCAAATACTTCATCTTTCACACAATCTTACACTGTCCCATTCTTCCAAGTACACATCTCATTTTGAGTTCAGCAAATTTTGCTTTTCGTCATTCATTCTAATTGCCATGTTGCCTCTTTCCGACATACACTTTTCTAAAGATATTCTCCTCCAACCCGTTTTTCTTCATGGCTTATCCGGCTTCCTCCACCTTCTGTTGCTTGTCGCGGTTTCATTGTCATGGGTTTGGAAGAAATTCACGACACGTGTCAGGGATGAGTCTAAGGAGAAGCTCGACAACACCCTCTTTAAAACGACCGTGTTTGTTTCTCTGGGTGTTTCTGCTTTCAGTTTTCTCCTCTGTTTCTTCAATTACTTCTACTGCTACTCTAGTGGCTGGTCAGAGGAAGAGCTCGTGACCCTTTTGGATTTGGTGCTCAAAACAGTTGCGTGGGGCGTTGTTTGTGTTTGCTTGAACAAGGGGTTCTTCAGTTCAGCCGAAAGAAGGTTCTCATTCCTCTTCAGAGCTTGGTGCGTCCTGTACCTCTCTGTTTCTTGCTATTGCTTCGTGGTGGACATTGTTGTTATATCAGAGAGACGCGTTGCTTTGCCAACTCAGTACTTGGTTTCTGATGTGGTTTCCACTTGTGTTGGTATGTTATTCTGTTACGTGGGGTATTTTGTGAAAAACCAAGGTCAGGTTCCAGAAAAAGAAAATAACGGTATTCAGGAACCTCTTTTGAATGGTGGCGCAAATGATGGTGATGCCTTGAGATCAAAAGGGACCAGGGGTGGGGACACTGTTACCCCTTTCTCATATGCTGGAATTCTGAGCTCTTTTACCTTCTCTTGGGTGGGTCCTCTTATAGCTGTTGGCTATAGGAAACAAAGGATTGTTCGAGGAGTACAACTTCTTTTTCTGGAGGATTAATGCACTCCCTTCCACTCATGTCATTGTTTGGAGGGTGATTGAAAACCAGATTGCTACCAAGGTTAACCTGGAGAGACGAGGGGTTCATGTTGAGAGCAATCTTTGTTGTTTGTGTAGGGTGTTAGAGGAGTCAACAAGTCATCTGTTTTTCAATTGCAGAGTCGTTTGGCTAGGTTGGAATCTTTGTTACACTTGGTTAGGAGTGGGTTCGGTAAATCTTCTCTCTCTTGGGTCACATTTCGAGACGTTTAAAATTCTTGATGCGACCACTTCAGTTAATCTTATTTTAGGTAATGTTTGGATTGCGTTCATAAGTGAGATTTGAACATAAAAATAATTATTTATTCAACGGAGGAGTGGTAGACTATTATGAAGTCTTCTCCTTAGCACAAATGAAAGTTTGGTCTTGGATCTCATCAAAGATACATTCAACAAGTTTCTTGTTCTCTGATTGGTGCCTAGTTCCCGGGAGATTAGCTCGAGCCAAAGGCGACAGCGAGGCCCGTCCCAGAAATGGGGCGGGGAAGGAGAAGTGGGCATGTGGGTCTCCTTCACTTGATCCCCTAGTATGTATGTACTCAATTAATAGTTGCTGATAGAGTGGTGGGGTTGGTCTTTGGATTTTAAATAGTTTTTTAGCTAGTTGTGGCAGGATAGGGAGACGGGATTTTCTTGAGGTGTATGTCTCTATTGCTTTGAAAGAGGGGTTGGACGACCACCCCTAAAGTGAGCCACATTTATTATTTCTTTTCTTGCTGATAAAAAAAATAATAACAATAATGATGTTTTTAAAGGCTCTCATTCTTCACATGCTCAACTTGTTGCTGAGTACAGCGTGAGGTCCAACTCCACTTTGGACAAATCCGATGATCACTGATTGAAACTGAAACAAAGAAAAAGTTTATAGATAATGATGAAAATCTGGAGGATTTAAGGGCATATTGTACTTAATTGTCTATTTATCCAAAAAAAATATAGTTGTATTTGTCAGTTTCTATAAAAGTCATTATATCTATTCCTCGCAAATAAAATTTCTAAAAATATTCTTTAAATATCTATTCCTCACATAATTATAAGAAACAAGTTTTTAGATGAGTTGAAAGAAAGAAGTGTTTGTTTAACTTAATAATTGAAGAAATAAAAACTGTAAATTTCATTGATGAATAAAATCAGAGCATGACTGTGTCGACTCTGACCCGCAATGACTTCCAAGTCAACGTAAGTGGCAGTACAAGGAACGATCCATAATGGTTAGGCTAGAAATTTGACATATTATTACTCCATTGATTAGTAAATTATGACTTTGGCTTTCTTGAAGCGAAATAGGAACCCAAGTCATGCATGCTTTAATCACGACAAAGACTTCTAACCAGTTGAACAGAAGGATTTGAAATTTCTTTCTATGACAAACTATGAGTCTAGGACCACAATCTTTAATTCCTTATCCTTCCATGTATATTTCCTTTATACTAAGTCTGTGTTAGCACTGTAGACTGCACACAAGTTAGAATGAAAGCATCCATGGGAATGGGGTGGTTGTTTCCTCTGTGTTGCCTTTTTCTGCTCTTTCATTTTTCATTCTCCCATTCCTTCTGTCACCCCCATGACAACCTTGCATTGCTTCACTTCAAGGCCTCCTTAACTATGAATGATGATCGTTATTGCGACCAGGTTTATCCAACCATAGCAACATGGGAAAATGGAACAGATTGTTGCACTTGGTCTGGACTCAAATGTGACACCATTTCTGGTCATGTTACCGCCATCGACCTTACATGTGGTGGGCTTAAGGGTCAAATCAATGCAAACAGTACCCTTTTCACTCTTTCTCATATGCAATCACTCAATCTTGCTTTCAATGACTTCTCCAACTCTCACATTCCATCTCGAATAGGTCAGTTTGCGCACCTCACACACCTCAACTTGTCTTCTTCAAACTTTGAAGGTGAAATTCCTCCTCAAATCTCACATCTTTCCAAATTACAATCACTTCATCTCTCTTGCTCTGGGTATCATAAGTTAATGTGGAAGGAAGGCACATGGAAGAGGATGCTCCAAAATGCAACCGAATTAAGGGTGCTAGTTTTGAGTTTTACAGATTTGTCATCAACTTCAATGAGCTCACTCAATTTGTCTTCCTCTCTGATCACTCTAAGTCTTAGAGGAACTGGGTTGAAAGGAAAGTTGACAGATGACATTCTTTGTTTGCCAAATCTACAATACCTATATCTATCATATAATTTTGACCTTCATGCCCAACTTCCAAGCCTGAGTTGTAGTTCAGCTTCTCTCAACGTCTTACAAATCTCATTTTGTAAATTCCAAGGGTCAATCCCTCCTTCTTTCTCTAACCTTACAAGTCTTACTTTATTGGACCTCTCGGACAATTCCCTCAATGGTTCAATTCCATCCTCACACTTAACCCTTCCACATCTAAATGTTCTGCTTCTCTATAAAAATCATCTCAGTGGTCAAATACCAAATGTTTTTCATCAATCAAACAGATTTGAAAAATTGAATTTAAGAGAGAACAATATCCAAGGTGAGCTGCCATCAACAATTTCAAATCTTCAACACCTCATTTACTTGGATATATCACGTAACAAATTAGAGGGACCTCTGCCCAACAAAATAATAGGGTTTTCTAATCTAGCTATGTTATTCTTGACTGACAACTTGCTAAATGGTACAATTCCTTCTTGGTGTTTCTCTTTGCCATCGTTGCTGTATTTAGATCTATCGAATAAAAACTCTTCTATGGCATGTCATACTGTGAATAAACAATGGAAATTGTCAGACAAGTAAAAGTACATGACCAAATGGGTTGGTTAGTATTTAAGCTTACATCTTCATCCGAAGTTTGTTGTGGCAGTGATATGTAGCGAATGGTATGGTTAATATACCATTGCATATACGTGGTGGTGTCACGCAAATGACCATTACCATTAAATTGAACACCTTGAATGAGTCGATTATGTCGATCATTCCATAGCACTATCCATCTTTCATGGTATTGTGGCCAATACCTCTCTGTGCGGCCCCTCATATCCTCTTTATGAAGTTGATCCAGGTTTGGCGGATCCGGGGGAATGGTTTGTCGAAAGTCAAATTGTCGCATGACCCGATCAGCCTGGTGAAATTCAACTGTTGCAAAACAAATCAACGGAACAACAGCTCGACAAACAGAAGACACCTCACCAATGATCAATGCAGCAATATCATCCTCGGTGTATGGACACCAGATGAACTGCAGTACCATTTCATTAGAATAAGTCAATGGCAACAATGGATAACATGAGGATTGAAAATTGAATATAAAAGATAACCTGTTTCGACTGTAACTGGTCCAACATTGACCTTATTAATGACACTGAACTTGTAGGTTGGTGTTGCCTCTGAGAGAGTGCACGTGACCACCTGTAATAAGCAATTTGAAGTTTGAGGGTTTAACAAACAAGTTACTAATGTAGGCGTATTAACAAGTTTTGTGGAAAGTAAATGGGTTATAATGTTTATACCTTTTTGCAAGTGGATAACCAAGTCCAGAAGCAATGTCTTCTGCACTTAGGGGTGGCAAAGAAGGAGAGATGCACTTAATGCGTTCCCATGCCCAACACTGAAGGAGCAGCATACAACCACCAATATTGTCCTGGTTGAAGTTAATACCGTGATCTAATGCACGATATAAACAGGCAAGAACAGCTGAACCCCAACTATAACTGGAGACGTTATTCAAATCATCCAATAATAACAAATACATCAAATGCACCCGAGACCCCGATGTATCTGGCATAAGTAAACTCCCAATGAGGGTAAGAATATGTGCCCGTGCATAGTGAGCAACGACATTTTCAGATGCATCATCAGGAAGTTGATGGAAGTTGTTGTTTAGCCATGACAATCTTATTGTATTTCCTATGACAACATTTCCAGGGGGTATGATCCCCAACAAGTGTCTGCACATAGACACCCAATCCCCATTGGTGAAGCCGGTAACAGGTTCTCCATCAATCGGAAGACCCAATAGCACGGAGACATCTTCTAACGTCACAGTGGTTTCTCCGTGTGGAAGATGAAATGTGTGTGTCTCAGTTCTCCACCTCTCCACTAAAGCCATCACCAGGTGATGGTTGATGTCTATATTGGAAAAGGTGAGCAGGTGTCCGAATCCAACGCCATCCATCATGGCTTTAACACGAGGATGGACTAAATCTGCATGGTTCATAATCCATATTGCATGGCGTCGTGGACGAAGTAATCTTTCGTTCCCTTCCCAAACTGTCTTAGTCACATGTTTGTCTTGGAGACGTAAAAGAGACATGTCTGAAGGGAGTCTTTGATGACCAGCCATTGGAATGGATAAACTACAAGTCACACAAATAAATACAAAAAAAATTACATAATATCTGCATTATAAATGAGCTGCATTACGACCCACACATGCAAAGAAAAGAATTCGAAAGACTAACTACAAATTGCATCCGTAATGAAATGGATGAGGCAGTTCCAAATAAGCTGAAAAAATGTTCATATTGTCGAAACAAAGGACACAACAGGGGAAAAACACAAATATTGGTCTTATAATTTAAAAAGAAACATTTCATGATAACATTCAATCAAAACATGCTGCATCAAACAAATTTCTTAAATAATAGACAGAGAGAGAATTTGAGGACCTACCTAGATTGGCGTGAGAGAGATGGTGAGGAAACCCAGGGAGTGCCCAGTGTGTGAGTTGCCAATGGCGCTAAACATGGAAGAATAATTAATACATATCATAATGAAAATAAAAGTAAAGAAATTATTAATTAACATCTCTTCTTTAGACACAAAATATCCACAAGTAATGAAATTGTGTTTTAAATTGATTATTCTAAACTGGTGAATTGAAATCATTATATATAAGTGGCAACTGTCACATTAAACATAATAAGGTTTTCCTATCTGAGAAAAATAGCTTAACAGAGGAAGAATATACAATTAATATTACCTACATCTTCAAACACTAATAGAATAAGATGAGAAACAATTAAACAAATCCTAATAGAGGAAAAAGAAGTGAAATAGAGGAAGATATAGGATAATGGAATAATTTTTTACTAAAATACATGTTGGTCAGAGATATACTAAACTTATATCCTTGAAACAAAGTCTCAAATCTGAGCTTTGAAGATGAAAACAATAAAAGATAAAAATTTGATTAGGTGAGAAAACTCTAGTTAGTATAATTAGTCAGATTTTCCAATAAATAACAGTCATCGACCAAAGTCATATTTCATGCCAGTGTCATAATTATTCAGAAAGATACAAAGTGTGAGTACCATAGCTAGATATACAATTCCAACAAACTGATAATTTTAAACTAAGAACTAATATAAAATTCCACATATGATATTGGTTGGAGAACTTACTTCTCTTTACAGGGAGATTATCTATTTCAAAAAAATCAGCAGAGGATGTACATGTGGAAGTAGAAGGCTGAATATCAGAAGCACGTTTTCTTTTCATCATTTCAACCCTTTTTAGATGTTCATTTTCTGCAATTATTTGAGAATTAACTTTCTCTCCATGCAATCCTTGTGATGGACACCTAGCATCATCATCATTGTCGTCGTCATCATCATCACATAGGTCCACAATCTCCTTTTCCAATTTGAATTTTACCCCTGCAGGTACAAAAAAGTTGTGTTAAAATTTAACATTATATACTTCAGACGAAAGCTAGGAGAATAATAGTAGATTCCGTAATACAATTAACAATTTGGTTGTTGTCTCGGCATTTCTTGAAAAATCCAGCCTCAGTCTCTTCAAGTAATTAACATTAACAACGTATCCTTTTATCAAATTCAGAGCAGATACATCTAATCTTGATTGTATGGAAAAAACAATATGAGTTCCCCTAGCCTGCTTCTGTTTGCTCCTTCCTGAGTTCTTATTGAAAGAAAATATTATCATAAGAAGGAAAGAAAACACAAAAGAGATGATTTACAGTTACCTACGCAAACAAAATATAAAAGAACATAAAGCAGAAGAAAACCTCAACATTACAGCTTAAAATTAAATCTTATTATACGTGACCATGACTCTACCAAATTACCAATCAAACCATGAGTTGAACATCTAAGGAAGACAACAGGAACAATGCTGTGACGTTAAATAAACCTTAGGCATCATTGCACTGTAGACACCATAGGCTGGAAACAGGGGTAATTTGGCACTATATAGCTCCATCTGTGTGGGGGTCCAAGGAATGTCTGATCTACCATGTGGATCATTTCTAGGCTGCCATACCTTGCATTTGCAAGTAGACACCTTAGCCTACTCTTCAAAAGTAATAAATTCACTGTGTAAACTTGGGCCATCAAACCTCAAACTTGTGCTGAACTTAATTATGACATCGTTACTTCAACAACAAGATTGGATGATGTGAGGACTGTGTGTTCCTAAATTGTGTACTAATAGCTCCAAACTATGATGAGTTTTTGACTAGTTTAATGTAAAATGATTCAGTCATCAATTAATCCACAGTTTGAGCAAGAATTGCTTGCTTCACCACACCAATTCAATTAGTTTACTAAAACATGGTTCTCGACAATAGCCATTTCCTTCTCTTAATAAGTCGTCACGGTTCAAGATACCAAGAAATATGACCAAAGTGTATTACTCCATTCAGTTTGATACAATCCAATATTTTTAGAGGAAATTATATAAATGTAAATCTGTATGATAGATGTGAGAAATGCAAAGAGAACAGAATTTCCATTTCCATACCTAATGCACCTACAGCTTCATCCTTGATCCCTTTTTTGGGAGACTGAGCAGTGCCGACATCAACAGAGTAATGAGTATCTTCATTCCTTTGAAAAGTAACAGGCTCCCCAGTGTCATTTTCAAGCTCGTGGTCACCAACATCCTCTTCATCCTGGACAGCGAAAACATCTTCAAGATTAAGTTCGTTCTTCTCGTCTGTTAATTTACCATTTTCAGTCCTCAACCCTTCTATGACAGTCAAATTCTTCTTAACTGCTTCCTCCAATTCAATGTTCTTCATGTTAAGGGAATCAAGAGCACTCTTATCCCCAACCTTCTTCTCCAACACACGGATCTTGGCCCTTAGTTCAGCCATAGATTTGCCTTCATCTAGAATTTTTTTCTTGAACTCCTTCAACTCACAAATTTCACGTTCTAAAGCAACGTTCTTTGTCTTTATCTCCTCAATAGTAATTTTTTCAAGCAGGCCACTTTTCTTCACTTCCTTCAACAACTGCTCATAATTCTCCTGGGCTCTCTTCCCCTTTTCACATTGCTCCTCTCTCATTTTCAGTCTTTCTTCGGCTTCAATACTATTGAGCCTCTCCAGCTCCATCTTCTCCTTGAGTGGCCCAATCTCTGCCCTAAGTTTGGCTTCCCTGTTCACCAACTCTTCTTCAACTTCATCAAAATCCTTCATTTGAAACGCAACACGCAGAACTGAAACAAGCTCAGAAATGCTCATTTCACTGTAGCTTTCTTTATTGGTGCCAGAAATGGACCTAGGCGATGACCCAGGTTCGGTTTTGGGTTGAGATGTCATGAGAAGTCCAAAAGACGCAGAATTTTTTTGAGGGGGAAACGAGGAAAGGAAGAAGCAGCTACTGGGTTACCTCTGGTGCAAGTAAAGTTGGTAGGAAGAAATGAAATTTGAGGTGCAGAATGAGAGTTTGTTTTTAGCATGAGAGAATGAAGGAACAAAGGAAGTATGATTTGAAACATACCTGGCTATGATTTGTTGCTTCTGGTTTTGATTTGAAACAGAAAATCCGTGTTACTGAGCAAAGGGTAAGTAAGAAGATGAAGTGAAAAGGTCGAATAGAGAACCACGTACGGAAGAAAAGCACAAGTACGAAAAGAAAACTTTGAAGCCTGAGCGATTTCAATCAGTAAATTTGAAGTACTTGATATATACTTCATAAACTTAAATATTAATTAAATATGCTTCTTCTCTTCTACAATCATTATAGTTTAAAAAGAATTTTTTTTAATATATATTTATAATTTTATATTAAAATATATAAAAAATATGATTAAAATAAATTTTAGAAATATATACACACACTCATTACTATTTAATAAAAACAATTTGTTTGGAATTAAGACTATTCTGTTCAAATTCTTATATATTAAAATGGTATTTATTTATAATATTTTATTTTTATTGATATTGGTATTATTATTTTATTCTTAAAATTTGAATATAATAATTCTATATGCAAGAAATCAATACAAATAATTTTATATATTCATCAATATCAATCAAGTTACAATGTTACATGTTTTTATTCATTGAAAATACAAACAAGTGACAAAAATTAATCTTAGTTCCAATTTCCTCAATTGAATTATATTAATTGTTTACTTTGTTTTCATTTAAATTTTCACGTAAATTTATATTACCACTAACTCTTGAATCAAACTTTTACACACCTTTTGATATTTAGTGAATAATATACATTTGAGATTTTAAAAGAACTATTTCTTATGAGTTTGATATTTATCCTTAAGAACATTGTTATTTCTAACTCGGTACATTTGACAAAATAACATCATCAGCAACAAACAACTGAGTAGAATCTTGTTGAGATAGAAACTCCTACCGCAACCGCTGTTTTTCTCCTCAAACTCTTAATGCATCTGCTCACTCTACTGGTTAAAATTATGTTGCATCTTTTGACTTAAATCCTTCGTGATTTGTTGTCGTAATTTTTTAATCATTTCTTTATTGGGCTATGCAGAGGATGAATTTCGTGGTGCAACACCGAAGAATTGTAGAATTCCAACCCCTTTTCCAGCTGCACGCACACGACCACTGTGCTCAGGTCGTCCAATAGCTTCACGCAGGATATCTTGACGACTATAAGGTACAAAATTACCTTGGGTGCTTTGCTCAACTAAGGAATCCTACAAAAAGTTCAAAATTATATAAGTTTTTTTAATATAATTAATATTTTAAAAATAGATGCACAACTAGATGAAAATAACTTACAATTTTTTCTGAGATTATTCGTGATTGCTCAGAACTATATGTACCCGATTTTCTCATTCGAGCCATCTTCCATTTTTGGTGGCGAGTAGGAGGAGATGGAGGTTCATTAACCCTTGTATCATTTTCATAAGTAGTCGTTTGTCTTGATTTCTCCTTCTCATTTACCAAAGTTTGTTCAAGCTTGCGATAACCCGCACGAGATAGTAGGTGTGGGGTCACATTTTGGGATGCTATGTTTTGTGCTTTTTTCCTAATACCCTGTGAAAAATGGAATAAACAAAATGAATAAAGTGATATTAAATAATTAGTATTATGATCAATAAATAAAATAATTAAATAATTTCACTTACTGTCCACTGTTCATATTCACGACTTTCAACGAAAAGACGCCACGTCTTCTCATCAATATTGGAGTACTTTAAACCAGGATTTTGGCCTTTATAAGATCCAAAAACATATTTTGTCGTCAACTGTGACTTAAAAGTACGAAATTTATTGGCAACCGAAGATAAAACCTTTGATCTCAAACTTTGCACATTAGGGATATCAAAAAACGTCTACAAAAAATACCATTAACTTAAAATTGATCAATTAATATTAAAAAACAATATATGATAACAATAATAATGTATACATTACCAGGATATCTTCCCAAATCATGGTTCGATCAACCTCAGGCACATGATCCCACAAAGGTATCAATATGGAGATCTTCTCACGAGCCACAACTCCAAGATAGCTATTGAATGTATCAGCATTAGGACCAGAAACTACCCCAGTGATGACATCAATGATGACTGGTGTTTTGACACCTCTAGCACGTCTCAATAAGAGACGTCTGAGTCCAGTAGGTCCTCTAGTGGATCTGCCGGAAGGGTGGTTAGAAGAAATCGGAATATGATCGTCAACCATATCTGTGTTAAGAAAAAAGGTAAAAAATAGAGTTTATTCTAGCAATTCCTAAGTTGCTATAATTGATAGATGTGAATTAGTAAATTTACTAGAGAATTTATATTCAATCTATCGGGCAATCCAAAGTTACAACAATTATATAAGCAGGAACATCTAACATGCCATACAATAAAAGATAAAAATTTGATTAGGTGAGGAAAGTCTAATTAATATAGTTAGTCAGATTTTCCAACAAATAACAGTCATAAAGCAAAGTCATATTTCATGCGAATGTCATAATTATTCAAAAAGATACAAAGTGTGATTACCATAGCTAGATATACAATTCCAACACGCTGATAATTTAAACTAAGAACTAATCTAAGCTTTCACATATAATATTGGTTAGAGAACTTACTTCTCTTTGCAGGGCGATTATCGATTTCAAATAAATCAGCAGAGGATATAGATGTGGAAGTAGAAGTCTGAATATCAGAAGCACGTTTTCTTTTGATCATTTCAACCCTTTTTAGATGTTCATTTTCTGCAATTGTTTGAGAATTAGCTTTCTCTCCATGCAATCCTTGTGATGTACACCTATCATCATCATCACCACCTAGGTCTATGATCTCCTTTTCCAATTTGAATTTTACCCCTGCAGGTACAGAAAAAATGTGTTAAATTTAACATTATTTTGTTAACATGATATACTTCACACAACATCTAGGAGAATAAAGACTAGTAGATTCTGTAATTCAATTAAAAATTTGGTTGTTGTCTCGGCATTTCTTGAGAAATCCAGTCTCGGGCTCTTCAAGTAATTAACAACGTATTATTT
Source organism: Phaseolus vulgaris (assembly GCF_051622355.1). Classification (NCBI taxonomy): domain Eukaryota; kingdom Viridiplantae; phylum Streptophyta; class Magnoliopsida; order Fabales; family Fabaceae; genus Phaseolus; species Phaseolus vulgaris. The sequence continues at coordinate 61,510,538 of NC_143505.1, read as the reverse complement.
TACCAAATTCAGAGCAGATACATGTAATCTTGATTGTATGGAACAAACAAAATGAGTTACCTTTGCCTGCTTCCGTTTGCTCTTTCTTGTGTTCTTATTGAAAGAAAATATTATCATGAGGAAAGAAAGAAAACATAAAGGAGATGATTTGCAGTTATCTAAGGGAACAAAATACAATATAACATAAAGCAGAAGAAAACCTCAACTTTACAGCTTAAAGTTAGGACCCTCAAATCTTATAGATGACCATGACTCTACAAATCAAACCATGAGTTGAAGGTAGACACCTTAGTCTATTCTTCAAAAGTAATAATAAACTCATTGTGTAAACTTGGGCCATCAAACCTCAAACTTGTGGTGAACTTAATTATGACATTGTTACTTCAACAACATGATTGGATGATGTGAGGAGTATCTACTAATAGTTGCAAACTATGATGAGTTTTTGACTATTTTAATGTAATCTGGTTCAGTCATCAATTAATCCAGTTGAGAAAGAGTTGCTTCCTCACCACACCATTTCAAATAATTTACTAAACATGGTTCTTGCCAGTAGCCATTTCCTTCTCTCAAATAAGTCATAATGGTTCAAGATACCAAAAAATATGACCAAAGTGCATATTACTCCATTCAGTTTGATACAATTCAATATTTTAGAGGAACTTATGTAAATGTAAATCTGTATTACAGATGTAAGAAATGCAAAGAGAACAGAATTGTCATTTTCATACCTAATGCACCTACAGCTTCATCCTTGTTCCCTTTTTTGGGAGATTGAGCAGTGCCGGCATCAACAGAGTAATGAGTATCTTCATTCCTATGGAAAGAAACAGGCTCCCCAGTGTCATTTTCAAGCTCGTGGTCACCAACATCCTTTTCATATTTGATAGCGTAAGAAACTGCAAGATTAAGCTCCACTTCAGTGTTCCCACAATCAGAGTCATCTTCACTCCTCAAAGGCATGATATTTTCTTCCAACTTCACATCACTGACGCGGAGTTCACTATATCTCCTCTCCAGAGACTCAAATAATGTCTTAAGTTCGTGCTTCTCGTCTGTCAATTTATCATTTTCAGTCCTAAACCCTTCTATGACAGTCAAATTCTTCTTAACTGCTTCCTCCAATTCAATGTTCTTCATGTTAAGGGAATCAAGAGCACTCTTGTCCCCAACCTTCTCCTCCTCCAACACACGGATCTTGGCCGTTAGTTCAGCCACAGATTTGGCATCATCTATCATTTTTTTCTTGAACTCCTTCAGCTCACAGATTTCACTTTCTAAAGCAACGTTCTTTGTCCTTAACTCCTCAATAGTAATATTTTCAACCAGGCCACTTTTCTTCACCTCCTTCAACAACTGCTCATAACTCTCCTGGGCTCTCTTCCCCTTTTCACATTGCTCCTCTCTCATTTTAAGTCTTTGTTCGGCTTCAGTACTGTTGAGCCTTTCTATCTCAATCTTCTCCTTGAGTGGCCCAATCTCTGCCATAAGTTTGGCTTCCCTGTTCACCAACTCTTCTTCAACTTCATCAAAATCCTTCATTTGAAACGCAACACGCAGAACTGAAACAAGCTCAGAAATGCTCATTTCATCGTAGCTTCTTTTATTGGTGGTAGAAATGGACCTAGGCGATGACCCAGGTTCGGTTCCGGGTTGAAATGCCATGAGAAGTCCAAAAGACGCAGACTTTTTCTGAGGGGAAACGAGGAAAGGAAGAAGCGGCTACTGGGTTACCTCTGGTGCAAGTAAAGTTGGTAGGAAGAAATGAAATTTGAGGTGCAGAATGAGAGTTTGTTTTGAGTAAGAGAGAATGAAGGAAGAAAGGAAGTGTGATTTGAAACGTACCTGGCTATGATTTGTTGCTGCTGATTTTGATTCGAAGATGAAGTTGAACATGTTTTTTACTAAATTTATATTAATTAAACATTTAACAAAAAAAAATATAGCTATTATGATATGTATCAAATATATAGAACATATAGTTTGAAGAAAAAAAATCTTCAATTTATACAAATATTACATTTTCATGTAAAACGTAAAACCTCATAGCAGGGTTTTCAAATCTAACTGTGTTATTATTGAGTAACAACTTGCTAAATGGTACAATTCCTTCTTGGTGTTTCTCTTTGCCATCGCTGGTGGAATTATTTCTATCGAATAATCAGTTCACGGGCCATATACCTGCAATCTCCTCATATTCCTTGCAGTATCTATCTTTGAGTGACAACAAGATACAGGGCAATATTTCAGAATCAATTTTCAACAACCTTGTCAACCTTACTTATTTAACTCTGTCATCGAACAACTTCAGTGGTTCTGTCAATTTTTCACTTTTCTCCAAGATCCAAAATCTTGAAAGACTTTACCTTTCAAATTTAAGTCAATTATCACTAAACTTTGAATCAAGTGTCAATTATAGTTTTTCCCGCTTAAAGGCGTTGGACTTGTCTTCTATGGGTTTAACCGAATTTCCAAAATTAAGAAAAGTCCCAGTTTTGGAATCTCTCATTTTGTCCAACAACAAATTGAATGGGAAAGTTCCCAATTGGTTGCATGAAATAGATTCTTTACATGCTGTAAACCTAGCCCAAAACTCTTTGACAACACCAGTGGACCAATTCTCTAGGAACTACCAACTCAGATATCTTGATCTAAGTTACAACTTACTCACTGCTGGCATCTCTTCATCAATTTGCAATGCAAGTTCACTTCAGGCTCTCGTGTTGTCCAACAACAAGTTGACAGGCACCATTCCACAATGCCTTGCGAGTTCATCGTTCCTTTCCATTTTGAGTCTAGAAATGAACAGACTTAATGGAACTTTGCCAAATACCTTTTCAAAGAACAGTCTCACGACTCTCAATCTCAATGACAACCGATTAGAAGGTCCTTTGCCAGAATCTTTGTCCAACTGCATGCAACTGGAGCTTTTAAATCTTGGCAACAATCAAATAGAAGATACATTTCCCCACTGGCTTCGAACTCTACCGTATTTGAAAGTGTTGGTTTTGCGGGCTAATAAGTTGCATGGTCCCATTGCCATTTTCAAGACCAAGCATGGATTTCCTAGTTTGAATATTTTTGATATCTCATCCAACAACTTCAGCGGTCCAATTCCAAAAGACTACATGCAAAGTTTTGAATCCATGAAGAATATTGTTCAAGATAAGGTGGTTGGCAATCCACAACATTATTATTCACCTACGACTGTAACACTAAAAGGCAGGAGTGTGCAATTCAAAAATATTCTAACAAACTTTGTGATCATTAATTTATCAGGAAACAAATTTGAAGGAGAGATTCCAAACGTAATTGGAGAGCTTCAAGCATTCATTGGACTGAACCTCTCCCACAATAGACTCAGTGGTCCTATTCCCCAATCCATGAAAAATTTGATAAAATTGGAGTCATTGGATCTCTCTTCAAATATGCTCAGTGGTAGGATTCCAACAGAATTGGTGAATATGAAGTTTCTTGAAGTGTTGAATCTTTCCTATAATAATATTGTGGGAGAAATACCTCAAAGAAACCAGGCCGATTCTTTTTTGAATGATTCCTATATGGGAAACTTGGGCTTATGTGGAGTTCCATTGTCAGTGAAATGTAGGGAAAAGCATGATGATCAACCTTCTCCACCTTCACAAACATTGTGGAGAGAAGACAAATTTGGATTTAGTTGGGAAGCAGTGGATATAGGATATGGGTGTGGAATGGTATTGGGAGTGGTGATGGTAAACTTTGTATTTCTTATTGGAAAGCCTGCCTTACTTGTGAGAATGTTTGGTGGTTAAGTTAGTTATATGCTTAAAAGGAACACTATGTTGAGTTGAGGACTCATGAAAAAGAATAAATCAGCCATGCAAGTATGATACTTTATATGTTGTTTTCTTTTTCTTTAATTGTGGTGAATTTGTAAGAGTGTTTCAATGTTTATAAATCTAGGAAGTTTGTGTTCTCTTTAAAATTTAAAATTAAATTATCTTTTATAATAATCTTTCATTTATTTGCTAATTGCATGTGTATCAGAACATCTACAGTTAAATTGATTATTTTTGTTTTAAAGCAGTATTTGTTTTGTTTGAAGGATTGTCATTCCTATTATAATTTTGAATAATTTTCTATAAAATTCTAGCCTATCTCCAAATATGATAAATTTATTTAAAATTGGTTTTATAAAAATTCGTTCAAAATATAAAATCTTAAATATATAGTCTTTTACAAAAATTATATTATATAACTCAGAATATTATGGTCTTCAACCTCGCAATTATTTTTTGCTAACACATATGAACACAATTATTGAACAAAAAAATGTGCATTGTTGTAATGCTTCAAAATTGGTATAAATGTTCAAGACATTTCTAAGTTCTATAAATTTACATCCCCATTGTAAGATTGAAATTTTCAAACACTTCACAAAAAAATTTCCAGAGCATCTTCTAATTTACTTACAGTGACATGTGATCTGAAATAGTAAAACATCTCACTATATCTGAAAAGGAGCATGAAAAAGATTAGACCAAGAGTTGTCTAATTATAAATAGTATCCTTCTGTGTGACAGTAGAGAAGAACCTGTTTACTAGCTTCTTAGTCTCCTAACCAAAATTAAACTAATTCTTGATATATAATTTAAGAACATAAAATGCTAAAATAAACTGATGACGACTTTGAGAGTTTAATGATAACAGTTACGCTCCACATCTTCCACTTGTGCTGCGTGGTATTATGTGCAAATTTCCTGGAGGACTGAAAAGTGGCATTGTTGGGAGAAACAGGAAGTGGTAAATCCACTCTCATACAAAAGCTTTTCCAAATTGTTGAACCTGCTGCCGGGCAAAATTTGATTGACAACATCAACATCTCTTCAATTGGACTTCATGATTTGAGGTCTAGACTAAACATTATTCCTCAGGATCCAACAAGGTTTGAAGGAACAGTAAGAAATAATTTGGACCCCTGGAAGATAACACTGATGATCAAATTTGGGAGGTGGGTTGGTATAAAATATTATACTTGTTGTAATCGTTCTTCACAATTTGTATTGCGTTCACTCGTTAACATTCTTTTTAAATAGGCCTTGGATAAATGTCAACTTGGAGATGAAGTTAGAAGGAAAGAAGGAAAGCTCGACTCCAAAGGTTTGTCTTTCAAACCTTGTTGAACTTAACCGTCTACTAAATCTAATCTTGATTTTATTGCTAATGTTGAAGTTGATGTTGCAGTTAGTGAGAATGGTGAGAATTGGAGTATGGGTCAGAGACAGTTGGTCTGCCTTGGCAGGGTTCTGCTTAAGAAAAGCAAGGTTTTGGTTCTTGATGAAGCCACTGCATCAGTTGATACAGCTACGGATAATTTGATTCAGCAAATTCTTAGGCAACATTTCACTGACTCCACAGTTATTACCATTGCACACCGGATAACTTCAGTTCTTGACAGTGATATGGTTCTGCTTCTTAGTCAAGGTTAGGAAACCCTCTCATTCTTCACATACCATTCATATTCTTTGCATCTTCATCTTTCATTTTCTGATTTGGCTAGACATTGGTGCGGGACTTATTAAGGAGTATCACACCCAAACAAAATTGCTAGAGAATAAGTCATCATCTTTTGCTCAACTTGTTGCTGAGTACACCCTGAGGTCCAAATCCAGTTTGTAGAAATCCGACGATCACTGATTGAAACTGAAACAATGGAAAGGTTTATAGATAATGATGAAAATCTGGAGGATTACATGAATTGTGATTTCTTTATGGAAAATGCACCTTACTGATACTTCCACCAACAAATAGCATGATGCATGTCAAGTTACAAACGGATTCTAAATGCATCATATAAATTGATATTGGTAATGTTATAATAAGCTTTTATGTTACATCCTTTTGCTGAAATCAGATCTGGAATCTGTATACACAACCATAAGATGTTTTGATCTGGAATCATTTTAATACATAAATAGGAAAGTTTTTTAGGCAAGCAGTTTCTATCCAAATCTACCGTGCAACAGCATTGTGATGACTGAATATTGAATTGGATGTATTATTCTTTATTACGTTTTTCACATTCTTTGGTTTTCTTGATATCTACTAAATCTACCCTTAAACTTGTGCCACACCCATTATGTTATTTTGATCCATATTTTTGGCATTTTGTAATAGGGAAGTGTGATAGCGCCAACATTGAGCCATTTTGTAATGATGGGAAGAACCAAAGTATTTCAGTTCTAATTGTATCTGCATGCATAGATCATTAAGAATTAAGAAAAAGTAATATCAGCTGTTAAGTGGTATTAAAAACAACTCATCTGTAGGATAAATACAAAACATAAGTTTTAAGATGGAAAATCAAAAGAAAAACTCCCAGTTTTTAGGGCGTATTGTACATAATTGTCTATTTATCCAAAAACAAAATTGTTGTATTTGTCAGTTTCTATATATTTAAAAAAAGATAGAAAATAACAGAGGAAACGAGTTTTTAGATGAGTAGAAAGAAAGAAGTGTTTGTTTAACTTAATAATTGAAGAAATAAAAACTCTAAATTTCTGTGATGAATAAAATCAGAGCATAACTGTGTCGACTCTGACCCGCAATGACTTACAAGTCAATGTAAGTTGCAGTACTAGGAACGATCCATAAAGGTTAGGCTAGAAATTTGATACTATTTGTTTGACATATTGGTCCAGCCAACTGTCCTACCATTAAAACGAATATGATGTGAAATGAAATAGGAACCCAAGTCATGCATGCTTTAATCACGACAATGACTTCTAACCAGTTCAACAGAAGGGTTTGAAGTTTCTTTCTATGACAAACTAGGAGTCTAGGACCACAATCAAAGCTTAATTTCACCCACCAAAACCTTGTCTCCACTTTTAATTTGGCTATAAATATTCATCTTTAATTCCTTATCCTTCCATCTATATCTCCTTAATACTAAGTCTGTGTGACCACTCTAGACTGCACACAAGTTAAAATGAAATCATCCATGGGAATGGAGTGGTTGTTTCCTCTGTGTTGCCTTTTTCTGCTCTTTCATTTTTCATTCTCCCATTCCTTGTGTCACCCCCATGACAACCTTGCATTGCTTCACTTCAAGGCCTCCTTAACTCTTAATAATACTATGTATACCTATTATTTTCGTTATGATGATGATGATGATTATTGCCATCAGGTTTATCCAACCATAGCAACATGGGAAAATGGAACAGATTGCTGCTCTTGGTATGGAGTCAAATGTGACCCCATTTCTGGTCATGTGACTGCCATCGACCTTACATGTGGTGGGCTTAAGGGTAAAATCAATGCAAACAGTACTCTTTTCAGTCTTTCTCATATGCAATCATTCAATCTTGCTTTCAATGACTTCTCCAACTCTCAGATTCCATCTCCAATAGGTCAGTTTGTGAACCTCACACACCTCAACTTGTCTCGTTCAAACTTTGAAGGTGAAATTCCACCTCAAATATCACATCTTTCCAAATTACAATCACTTGATCTCTCTCTCTCTTCCTTCCTGTATGATAAGTTTCAGTTAAAGTGGAAAGAAGGCACATGGAAGAGGATGCTCCAAAATGCAACCGAATTAAGGGTGCTAGTTTTGAATCATACAGATTTGTCATCAACTTCAATGAGGTCACTCAATTTGTCTTCCTCTCTGATCACTCTAAGTCTTAGAGGAACTGGGTTGAAGGGAAATTTGACAGATGGCATTCTTTGTTTGCCAAATCTACAACACCTATATCTATCAGGTAATTTTGACCTTAATGCCCAACTTCCTAGCTTGAGTTGTAGTTCAGCTTCTCTCAACGTCTTACAAATCTCAACTTGTGAATTCCAAGGGCCAATCCCTCGTTTTTTCTCTAACCTTACAAGTCTTACTTTATTGGACCTCTCATACAATTACTTCAACGGTTCAATTCCTTCCTCACTCTTAACCCTTCCACTTCTAAATGTTCTGCTTCTCCATAATAATCATCTCAGTGGTCAAATACCAAATGTATTTCATCAGTCAAACAGATTTGAAGAATTGGATTTAAGTGAGAACAATATCCAAGGTGAGCTGCCATCAACACTTTCAAATCTTCAACACCTCATTTTCTTGGATATATCACGTAACAAATTAGAGGGACCTCTGCCCAACAAAATAGCAGGGTTTTCAAATCTAGCTTCTTTATCCTTGACTCACAACTTTCTAAATGGTACAATTCCTTCTTGGTGTTTCTCTTTGCCATCGTTGATGTATTTATATCTATCGAATAATCAGTTCACGGGCCATATACCTGCAATCTCCTCATATTCCTTGCAGCGTCTATCTTTGGGTGACAACAAGCTACAGGGCAATATTTCAGAATCATTTTTCAACCTTGTCAAGCTTACTTACTTATCTCTGTCATCGAACAACTTCAGTGGTTCTGTCAATTTTTCACTTTTCTCCAAGTTCCAAAATATTGAAAGACTTTACCTTTCAAATTTAGGTAAATTATCACTAAACTTTGAATCAAGTGTCAATTATAGTTTCTCCCGCTTAGAGGAGTTGGACTTGTCTTCTTTGGGTTTAGCCGAATTTCCAAAATTATCAAGAAAAGTCCCAGTTTTACAATTTCTCATTTTGTCCAACAACAAATTGAATGGAAAAGTTCCCAATTGGTTGCATGAAATAGATTCTTTACTGGCTGTAAACCTAGCCCAAAACTTTTTGACAACACCAGTGGACCAATTCTCTAGGAACTACCAACTCGTGTATCTTGATCTAAGTTACAACTTACTCACTGGTGGTATCTCTTCATCATTTTGCAATGCAAGTTCACTTCAGATTCTCGATTTGTCCAACAACAAGTTGACAGGCACAATTCCACAATGCCTTGCAAGTTCATTCCTTTCCATTTTGAATCTAGAAACGAACAGACTTAATGGAACTTTGCCAAATACCTTTTCAAAGAACAGTGTCATGACGAGTCTGAATCTCAATGACAACCGATTAGAAGGTCTTTTGCCAGAATCTTTGTCCAACTGCATGCAACTGTGGCTTTTAAATCTTGGCAACAATCAAATAGAAGATACATTTCCCCACTGGCTTCGAACTATACCATATTTAAAAGTGTTGGTTTTGCGGACTAATAAGTTGCACGGTCCCATTGCTTTATTCAAGACCAAGCATGGATTTCCCAGTTTGAAAATTTTTGATATCTCATCCAACAACTTCAGCGGCCCAATTCCAGAAGACTTCATACAAAGTTTTGAATCCATGAAGAATATTGTTCAAGATGCGGTGGTTGGCAATCCACAGCAATACATGGAATGGCTATCTCTTCTTGAATTATATTATTCACCTACGACTGTAACAATAAAAGGCACGAGTGTGCTATTCAAAAGAATTCCAACAAACTTTGTGATCATTGATTTATCAAGAAACAAATTTGAAGGAGAGATTCCAAATGCAATTGGTCAGCTTCAAGCACTCCATGGACTCAACCTCTCCCACAATAGACTCATTGGTCCTATTCCCCAATCCATGGGAAATTTGATAAAATTGGAGTCATTGGATCTCTCTTCAAATATGCTCAATGGTAAGATTCCTACAGAATTGGTGAACATGAAGTTTCTTGAAGTGCTGAATCTTTCCTATAATAATCTTGTGGGAGAAATACCTCAAGGAAAGCAGTTTGGTACTTTTACGAATGATTCCTATGAGGGAAACTTGGACTTATGTGGAGTTCCATTGTCAGTGAAATGTGGGGAGGAGCATGATCAACATTCTTCAGAAACATTGTGGAGAGAAGAGAAATTTGGATTTGGTTGGGAAGCAGTGGTTATAGGATATGGGTGTGGAATGGTATTTGGAGTGGTGATGGGAAGCTTTGTATTTCTCATTGGAAAGCCTGAATTTCTTGTGAGAATGTTTGGTGGTTAAGTTAGTTATATGCTGAAAAGGAAGAGTGTGTTGAGTTGAGGACTCATGAAAGAATAAATAAACTAAATGTGATACTTTATATGTTGTTTTCTTTTCTTTAATTTGTAAGACTGTTTAAGGTTTATAAATGTAGCAAGTTTGTGTTCTCTTTAAAATTTAAAACTAAATTATATATCCTTTATGATAATCTTTCATTCATTTACTAATTGCATGATAAAATTGTTTTATTTTGATTATAAATAATATTTCTTTTGTTTAAAGGATTGTCATTCCTATTATAATTTTGAATAATTTTCTATAAAATTCTAGTCTATCTCCAAATATGATAAATTTATAAAGTCGTTTCAAAGATATTTAAAATTCGTATTATAAAAATTCGTTCGAAATATAAAATCTTAAATGTATAGTCTTTTACAAAAATTATATTATGTAAGTCATAATATTATTGGTTATTTTTAATTAATAATAAAAATTTGATGAGTTAAAATATGGATGACAACAACGTGAAGAAAAAAGGGATAAATTTATTTTGATTCTTTAACTCGAAGTATGTGTGAATGGCTCAGGAAAAATTAACCCGCATAATTCTTCAAAATAGCTATAAATGTTGAAGACATTTCTAAGTTCTACAAATTTACAACCCAATAGTTAGATTGAAATTTTCAAACACTTGACAAAAAAATTTACTGTGCATGGAGTGAAGGTCTCTATCATCCATTCTTAAAACTCCTGCTTTTCACACATGGAAAGGCCATTGTCACCAAGCTCCATTCTTTTTCCTGGAAAACTCCACCCTTTTGTCTCTTCTGCTATTTCTCTCTTCCATTTCTCACTCTTCCTTTTTTACTTCACCTTTCTGCACACCATTTCCTACTCTTTCACACCATCCAAGAATACAGCAAACTTGGTTTGAAACTGAAACAAAGAAAAAGTTTATAGATAATGATGAAAATCTGGAGGATTACATGAATTGTAATTTGTTTATGGAAAATGTGCCTTACTAGTACTTCCACCAATATATAGCATGATGCATATCAAGTTACAAACGGATTCTAAATGCATCATATAAATTGATATTGGTAATGGTATAGTAAGCTTTTATGTTACATCATTTTGCTGAAATCAGATCCGGAATCCGTATAAACAACCATAACATGTTTTGATGATTGGATCAAGAATCATTTTAATACATAAATAGGAAAGTTTTTAGACAAGCAGTTTCAATCCAAATCTACCTAATGACTGTATATTGAATTGGATGTATTATCCTTTATTACGTTTTTCATTTTCTTTAAACTTGTGCCACACCCATTATGTTATTTTGTAATAGGGAAGTGTGATAGCGCCAACATTGTGCCATTGTAATATAGGAATAATGATGGGAAGAACGTTGGAGGCGTTATAGAAAAAATGGGAAAATTAATTTCAGACTTCACTTCGCCACAAAAACAGAATGGGCATTTAGGAATAAAACATTTTCAGTTCTAATTCTAATCATTTTGAATAATTTTCTAAAAAATTATAGTCTATTTTCAAATATGATAAATTTATGAAGTTGTTTCAAATATTCAAAATTCTTATTATAAAAATTCGTTTGAAATATAAAATCTTTAATGTATAGGCTTTTACAAAAAGTTATATTATATTACTCATAATATTATTGGTTATGTTTAACTAAAAATCAAAATTTGATGGCTAGGAGTATAGATGAGAATGTGAATCAGAGCATAGCTGTGTCGTCTCTGCCCCGCAATGACATCAAGTCAATGATCCACCGACAACGACTTCTGATCCGTTCAACAATGTTTGAAATTTCTTTCTATGACAAACTTTTAATTTGGCTATAAATATTCATCTTTAATTCCTTATCCTTCCATCTATATCTCCTTTATACTAACTCTCTGTGTTATTATGTTGCCTTTTTCTGTTGCCTTTATACTAATTCATCTCTGTTGCCTTTTTCTGCTCTTTCATTTTTCATTCTCCCATTCCTTCTGTCACCCCCATGACAACCTTGCACTGCTTCACTTCAAAGCCTCCTTAACTATTCATACTTATTGCTAATGTTGATGTTGATGTTGCAGTTAGTGAGAATGGTGAGAATTGGAGTAATTATCAACCTATTTAACATCATGTTTTAATTACACTATCATATTTCAGCATCATCACTTTATTTCTTGATGTAGAAAGTACAATATTTTTTAGAATTTGTTATTTCGACACTAACCCGCCTAAACACGGAAAATTCAACACAATGATTGCATCGCAAAAACACATATGAACACAACCATTGAACAAGAAATGTGCATTGTTGTAATGCTTAAAAATTGCTATAAATGTTCAAGACATTTCCAAGTTCTATAAATTTACATCCCCATTGTAAGATTGAATTTTTTTTTCATATTTCCAGAGCATCCTTCTAATTTACTCACAGTGACATGTGATCTCAAATAGTAAAACATCTCACTGTATCTGAAAAGGAGCATGAAAAAGATTTAGACCAAGAGTTGTCTAATTATAAATAGTATCCTTCTGTGTGACAGCACAGAGGAACCTGTTTACTACCTTCTTAGTGTCCTAACCAAAATATAACTAATTCTTGATATATAATTTAAGAACATATACCTTGTTTAGTGTCCTAACCAAATGTAGGGGCCAAAAAACTCATGCTGATTATTGGTGTGAGTGAGTGTTCTCCTTTGATGGGTCTAAATCAGCACAACTTCCCTTTGTTTGCGAGAAGAATGAGGAAGGATCAACTGAAGACATTTCCTGCATCTCCAGGGAACCCTATAACCAACCAATTTATCATAAATACCTAAAGAATTTACTTTTATAGCAATATTAATTAAATTAAATATTATTTTAAACACTAAAATAATCTCAGCGAAACTCAAAACAGATATAGAAAACATTAAAACAAAGTTGTGAATTTTGCTTTTCTTGAGAATCTCAACACTTGAATTATTATTAATAATTTTGGTTATACTTTTAATAAGACTTTTAAAAAAGTAGTTATATATTTTATATATGGGAATTTTTGAAGGATGACAACATTATAACAATAGCATAATTTTTGTCATGTTAGGGTAGTTTTATGCTTTCTTTTAAGTTGTAATTTCATGAAAGTCTACCATGAAGGTAAATTTGGAAGTTGGTATCCATCACGATTTATTGTAATAATACCAAAATTAGCTTGTAATTAACTATTGTATTTATATTTATGTACAATTTATGTGTTAGGGAAACATAACTTTGAACCCTATTTGTGGAATACATAATGGGGGAAAAGTACTCAATAAAAAAGTTGAATGAAAGTTATGAATTAAAATTCAAATGAAATTTGAAGTTCCATATTACAAGAAGGGCATGATTTATTTATGGAATGACATGCCACAAGGAGGTCTTCCTCTCTGCAGTCTCAGTCTTCTTTGCTCGTTATGAGTTGTAGATTGGGAGGTGGTGGAGGTGCATCATCGTTGTCATCCATCCTTTTATCATTTCCCATCCATACCTTTTGAGGGCATTGTCAAATGATATTAATGCCTGGATGAAGACAGATGAAGTGTAGATAGAGGGGTGAATGTGAAAGTTTCGAACATATTTCGTTGAGCAGAAAAAGCATCTGATTGGTGGAAAGACATAGGGTGATGATAGTCCATGAAGGTGGTGGTTGGTGGTTGTGAAAAACCAGAGTGACTTTATTGACCAAATGATGGTGATGAAATTGTTGAGCATGAAAAGAAGAGCCAACATGTTGATACAGAGATTAGAGGTGGGGTTGGTAACTCTTCTATGGCATGTCATACTGTGAATAAACAATGGAAATTGTCAGACAAGTAAAAGTACATGACCAAATGGGTTGGTTAGTATTTAAGCTTACATCTTCATCCGAAGTTTGTTGTGGCAGTGATATGTAGCGAATGGTATGGTTAATATACCATTGCATATACGTGGTGGTGTCACGCAAATGGCCATTACCATTAAATTGAACACCTTGAATGAGTCGATTATGTCGATCATTCCATAGCACTATCCATCTTTCATGGTATTGTGGCCAATATCTCTCTGTGCGGCCCCTCATATCCTCTTTATGAAGTTGATCCAGGTTTGGCGGATCCGTGGGAATGGTTTGTCGAAAGCCAAATTGTCGCATGACCCGATCAGCCTGGTGAAATTCAACTGTTGTAAAACAAATCAACGGAACAACAGCTCGACAAACAGAAGACACCTCACCAATGATCAATGCAGCAATATCATCCTTGGTGTATGGACACCAGATGAACTGCAATACCATATTTCATTAGAATAAGTCAATGGCAACAATGGATAATATGAGGATTGAAAATTGAATATAAAAGATAACCTGTTTCGACTGTAACTGGTCCAACATTGACCTTATTAAAGACACTGAACTTGTAGGTTGGTGCTGCCTCTGGGAGAGTGCACGTGACCACCTGTAATAAGCATTTTGAAGTTTGAGGGTTTAACAAACAAGTTACAAATGTAGGCGTATTAACGAGTTTTGTGGAAAGTAAATGGGTTATAATGTTTATACCTTTTTGCAAGTGGATAACCAAGTCCAGCAGCAATGTCTTCTGCACTTAGGGGTGGCAAAGAAGGTGAGATGCACTTAATGCGTTCCCTTGCCCAACACTGAAGGAGCAGCATACAACCACCAATATTGTCCTGGTTGAAGTTAATACCGTGATCTAATGCACGATATAAACAGGCAAGAACAGCTGAACCCCAACTATAACTGGAGACGTTATTCAAATCATCCAATAATAACAAATACATCAAATGCACCCGAGACCCTGATGTATCCGGCATAAGTAAACTCCCAATGAGGGTAAGAATATGTGCCCGTGCATAGTGAGCAACGACATTTTCAGATGCATCATCAGGAAGTTGATGGAAGTTGTTGTTTAGCCATGACAATCTTATTGTATTTCCTATGACAACATTTCCAGGGGGTATGATCCCCAACAAGTGTCTGCACATAGACACCCAATCCCCATTGGTGAAGCCTGTAACAGGTTCTCCATCAATCGGAAGACCCAATAGTACAGAGACATCTTCTAACGTCACAGTGGTTTCTCCGTGTGGAAGATGAAATGTGTGTGTCTCAGTTCTCCACCTCTCCACTAAAGCCATCACCAGGTGATGGTTGATGTCTATATTGGAAAAGGTGAGCAGGTGTCCGAATCCAACGCCATCCATCATGGCTTTAACACGAGGATGGACTAAATCTGCATGGTTCATAATCCATATTGCATGGCGTCGTGGACGAAGTAATCTTTCGTTCCCTTCCCAAACTCTCTTAGTCACATGTTTGGAGACGTAAAAGAGACATGTCTGAAGGGAGTCTTTGATGACCAGCCATTGGAATGGATAAACTACAAGTCACACAAATTAATACAAAAATAAATTACATAATATCTGCATTATAAATGAGCTGCATTCCGACCCAAACATGCAAAGAAAAGAATCCGAAAGACTAACTACAAATTGCATCCGTAATGAAATGGATGAGGCAGTTCCTGATAAGCTGAAAAAATGTTCATATTGTCGAAACAAAGGACACAACAGGGGAAAAACACAAATATTGGTCTTATAATTTAAAAAGAAACATTTCATGATAACATTCAATCAAAACATGCTGCATCAAACAAATTTCTTAAATAATAGACAGAGAGAGAATTTGAGGACCTACCTAGATTGGCGTGAGAGAGATGGTGAGGAAACCCAGGGAGTGCCCAGTGTGTGAGTTGCCAATGGCGCTAAACATGGAAGAATAATTAATACATATCATAATGAAAATAAAAGTAAAGAAATTATTAATTAACATCTCTTCTTTAGACACAAAATATCCACAAGTAATGAAATTGTGTTTTAAATTGATTATTCTAAACTGGTGAATTGAAATCATTATATATAAGTGGCAACTATCACATTAAACATAATAAGGTTTTCCTATCTGAGAAAAATAGCTTAACAGAGGAAGAATATACAATTAATATTACCTACATCTTCAAACACTAATAGAATAAGATGAGAAACAATTAAACAAATCCTAATAGAGGAAAAAGAAGTGAAATAGAGGAAGATATAGGATAATGGAATAATTTTTTACTAAAATACATGTTGGTCAGAGATATACTAAACTTATATCCTTGAAACAAAGTCTCAAATCTGAGCTTTGAAGATGAAAACAATAAAAGATAAAAATTTGATTAGGTGAGAAAACTCTAGTTAGTATAATTAGTCAGATTTTCCAATAAATAACAGTCATCGACCAAAGTCATATTTCATGCCAGTGTCATAATTATTCAGAAAGATACAAAGTGTGAGTACCATAGCTAGATATACAATTCCAACAAACTGATAATTTTAAACTAAGAACTAATATAAAATTCCACATATGATATTGGTTGGAGAACTTACTTCTCTTTACAGGGAGATTATCTATTTCAAAAAAATCAGCAGAGGATGTACATGTGGAAGTAGAAGGCTGAATATCAGAAGCACGTTTTCTTTTCATCATTTCAACCCTTTTTAGATGTTCATTTTCTGCAATTATTTGAGAATTAACTTTCTCTCCATGCAATCCTTGTGATGGACACCTAGCATCATCATCATTGTCGTCGTCATCATCATCACATAGGTCCCCAATCTCCTTTTCCAATTTGAATTTTACCCCTGCAGGTACAAAAAAGTTGTGTTAAAATTTAACATTATATACTTCAGACGAAAGCTAGGAGAATAATAGTAGATTCCGTAATACAATTAACAATTTGGTTGTTGTCTCGGCATTTCTTGAAAAATCCAGCCTCGGGCTCTTCAAGTAATTAACATTAACAACGTATCCTTTTATCAAATTCAGAGCAGATACATCTAATCTTGATTGTATGGAAAAAACAATATGAGTTCCCCTTGCCTGCTTCTGTTTGCTCCTTCCTGAGTTCTTATTGAAAGAAAATATTATCATAAGAAGGAAAGAAAACACAAAAGAGATGATTTACAGTTACCTACGCGAACAAAATATAAAAGAACATAAAGCAGAAGAAAACCTCAACATTACAGCTTAAAATTAAATCTTATTATACGTGACCATGACTCTACCAAGTTACCAATCAAACCATGAGTTGAACATCTAAGGAAGACAACAGGAACAATGCTGTGACGTTAAATAAACCTTAGGCAACATTGCACTGTAGACACCATAGGCTGGAAACAGGGGTAATTTGGCACTATATAGCTCCATCTGTGTGGGGGTCCAAGCAATGTCTGATCTACCATGTGGATCCTTTGTAGGCTGCCATACCTTGCATTTGCAAGTAGACACCTTAGCCTACTCTTCAAAAGTTATAAATTCACTGTGTAAACTTGGGCCATCAAACCTCAAACTTGTGCTGAACTTAATTATGACATCGTTACTTCAACAACAAGATTGGATGATGTGAGGACTGTGTGTTCCTAAATTGTGAATACTAATAGTTCCAAACTATGATGAGTTTTTCACTAGTTTAATGTAAAATGATTCAGTCATCAATTAATCCACAGTTTGAGCAAGAATTGCTTGCTTCACCACACCAATTCAATTAGTTTACTAAAACATGGTTCTCGACAATAGCCATTTCCTTCTCTTAATAAGTCGTCACGGTTCAAGATACCAAGAAATATGACCAAAGTGTATTACTCCATTCAGTTTGATACAATCCAATATTTTTAGAGGAAATTATATAAATGTAAATCTGTATGATAGTTGCAGTACTAGGAACGATCCATAAAGGTTAGGCTAGAAATTTGATACTATTTGTTTGACATATTGGTCCAGCCAACTGTCCTACCATTAAAACGAATATGATGTGAAATGAAATAGGAACCCAAGTCATGCATGCTTTAATCACGACAATGACTTCTAACCAGTTCAACAGAAGGGTTTGAAGTTTCTTTCTATGACAAACTAGGAGTCTAGGACCACAATCAAAGCTTAATTTCACCCACCAAAACCTTGTCTCCACTTTTAATTTGGCTATAAATATTCATCTTTAATTCCTTATCCTTCCATCTATATCTCCTTAATACTAAGTCTGTGTGACCACTCTAGACTGCACACAAGTTAAAATGAAATCATCCATGGGAATGGAGTGGTTGTTTCCTCTGTGTTGCCTTTTTCTGCTCTTTCATTTTTCATTCTCCCATTCCTTCTGTCACCCCCATGACAACCTTGCACTGCTTCACTTCAAGGCCTCCTTAACTATTAATAATACTATGTATACTGATTATATTTATTATTATAATAATTATTATTATTATCATTATTGCGATCAGGTTTATCCAAACATAGCAACATGGGAAAATGGAACAGATTGCTGCTTTTGGTCTGGAGTCACATGTCACCCCATTTCTGGTCATGTCATGATCACTGCCATCGACCTTCCATGTGGTGGGCTTAAGGGGAAAATCAATGCAAACAGTACCCTTTTCACTCTTTCTCATATGCAATCACTCAATCTTGCTTTCAATGACTTCTCCAACTCTCACATTCCATCTCCGATAGGTGAGTTTGTGAACCTCACACACCTCAACTTGTCTTCTTCAAACTTTGAAGGTGAAATTCCTCCTCAAATCACACATCTTTCCAAATTACAATCACACTACAAGAAAATCATTAAATAGAAACTAATTTTTATAAACCAAAATAATTAGTTACAATAGGAACTAAAATAGAGACCATTTTAGAAACTAAAAAAAAAAATGGTTTCTAAATTAGTTTCTATTATTTTCTATTATTGTTAAATAGTTTCTAAATTGGTATCTAATTAGCAACTAAGGTTTTAGATACCAATTATTTAGTTTCTAAATTTAGTCTCTAAAACCTTGGTTGCTAATTAGATACCAATTTAGAAACTATTTAACAATAATAGAAAATAATATAAACTAATTTAGAAACCAAATTTCTTTTTAGTCTCTAAAATGGTCTCTAATTTAGTTACTATTGCAACTAATTATTTTGGTTTCTAGAAATTGGTTTCTATTTCATGATTTTCTTATAGTCACTTGATCTCTCTCTCCCACAGAATGATGAGTTCCAGTTAAAGTGGAAAGGAAGGCACATGGAAGAGGATGCTCCAAAATCCAACCGAATTAAGGGTGCTAGTTTTGAATTATATAGATTTGTCATCAACTTCAATGAGGTCACTCAATTTGTCTTCCTCTCTGATCACTCTAAGTTCCAAAATCTTGGAGTTCCTTACCTCTCAAATTTAAGTCAATTATCACTAAACTTTGAATCAAGGGTCAATTAATTATAGTTTCTCCCACTTAGTGGAGTTGGACTTGTCTTCTTTGGGTTTAACCGAATTTTCAAAATTAAGAAAAGTCCCAGTTTGGGAATATCTCATTTTGTCCAACAACAAAGTGAATGGGAAAGTGCCCAATTGGTTGCATGAAATAGATTCTTTACTTGCTGTAAACCTAGCCCAAAACTTTTTCACAACACCAGTGGACCAATTCTCTAGGAACTACCAACTCAGATTTCTTGATCTAAGTTACAACTTACTCACTTGTGATATCTCCATCAATTTGCAATGCAAGTTCACTTGATACTCTCCTGTTGTCCAACAACCAGTTGAAAGGCACCATTCCACAATGCCTTGCAATTTCATCGTCCCTTTCCATTTTGAATCTAGAAATGAACAGATTTAATGGAACTTTGGCAAATACCTTTTCAAATAACAGATTTAATTGTCTACTTTTCCAAAAAAAATTTGTTGTATTTGTTAGTTTCTAAAAAAAATTTGTTGTTCCAAATACCTTTAAAAAAAATAGAAAATGACAGAGGAAGTGAGGTTTTAGATTAGTAGACAGAAAGTGTTTTTCTAACTTAATAATTGAAGAAAGAAAAACTCCAAATTTCATTGATGAATAAAATGAGAGCATAACTGTGTTGTCTGTCTTTGACAATTGCCTTACTTATATGCTCCTCGTCCCTTGCTTTCTTATTCTTACACCGATTACTGCCGATGAAGCTTTGGACATCGATTCTATTCTCTATAACGAAAACGAAGATTCAAAGTTTCCGGACTTATACTGCGCCATCTCTGAGCCCCTCTCTTTCCAGTAAGAAAGGAGACTAGGGCTTTCATTTATACTGGACTGGATCCGACGGAGCCTGCTGATGTACAAGAAGATTAAGATCTTATCATAGAAAAGATTCTCTTCAAGCGAACCGGCCTATCCTCTGCTCTGTATAGGGCTCAGTGGCAGTATTAGGACGATCCATAATGGTTAGTGTAGATATTTGATACCATATGTTTGACATAATACTTGAAGATATAGAAACTCTAAATTTCCCCAACCTATTGATGTGCCTATAACCAAGTTATTATTAGTAAATTATGACAAATTGGTCTAGCCAACTGTCCTACCTGGGAAAATATCTGCAAAACAAGAGAAGAAGGTGGGCTTGGAATTAAAGATATTCGTTGTTTTAACTATGCGTTGTTGGCCAAGTGGAAATGGAGAATTCAAGGAGAAGAAAGAGGGAAATGGAAGGAGATAATTGAGTCGAAGTATGGAAGTGGAACAGATCAGTCACCTATCCCTATTAAATACCAATCATGGTGGTGGAGAGACCTCATTAAGGTGTGTGGAGAGGAGAGTTCGATGGGATGGTTCCATAAAGAAATCAAGTGGAAGATTGGTGTTGGGGATAAAATAAGATTTTGGGAGGACTCTTGGGTCAACAATAATAGTTTAAAATCAATTTATCCTAGACTATATACTTTATCAGTTGATCAGGGGTTAAAAGTGAAAGAAGTTGGTAGTTGGGTGGACTCGGTATGGATCTGGAATCTAAGATGGAGACGTCCTGGATTTGAATGGGAAGTTGCATTACAGGAAGAATTATCAAGAACTTTGGCTGGATTTAAACTAGATAGAGAGATGAAGGATTGTATGACATGGAAAGGCGAAGACTTCTCTGTTAAATCTGCATATGAACGTGTTACAAAAAGTGATTCATGTAATAAGAGTATAATTTTCGAACATCTCTGGATGTCTAGAGCATTTCCAAATGTTCAAATTACAGCATGGAGGGTCTTATTGGATAGGTTACCAACAAGGATAAACCTTTCCAGGAGAGGTGTAGGGATAAATACATCTCTTTGTGCTCTGTGTCATAAGTGGCCTGAATCGGCTCAACACCTGTTCCTAGAGTGTGAATTTGCAATACAGGTATGGAACTGGTGTTTTAGATGGATTGGAATTATGTCTGTACAACAAAAAATCCTCAAAGACCATTTTGAGAGCTTCTATTTGATGCAGATGAATTATTAACAAAATTTTGTGTGGAAAGGTGTATGGACAGCTATAGTATGGAGCATTTGGGATCAAAGGAACAGAACTATCTTTAAACAAGATAGTGTTGATATGGAGGAAATATTCCATATGGCTCAACTTAAAACTTGGTTATGGTTGAGGTATAGAATGAAGTCCTTTAATTATTCTTTCTCTGATTGGCTTTTAAACCCTATCTTGTGCATTAAAAGTTGCTAGTAGATGGAAGGAGTATAGGGAAGGAGTCGCTAATTGCATAGAGATGAAAGGAAGATAGGTTAATGGTGGAAGGGTATGAGGGGTTATGTAGGAGGGATGGATGAAGTGTAATATAGAATTAATTCTAAGATTGTTATAACTGTTCTTTATCAATTTGTATTACTTATATCCTAGCTGAAAGCTAGGAAAGGTTTTCTGGTTTCTGGTTGGAACAGGATACCATGGTTTGCGTGGACAGAATGGTACAAGATGGGGAACTTATGGTTTATTGTTGTGCTGGAAGGTGTGTACTAATACAAGGAACAGCTTGTGGAGATCCTGTAGCCACAAAGGACTAACGCATTGTTGCTGTCTTTATTCTTGGTGTGGTCTGGTATGGGGGAATGGTGCTGTCAAAGGTTATTCTGCTGCACAGAATTCTAAGTAGCCAAATACAATTTGTGTTTTTTTCTCTTAGTGCAGACTTTGAGCTACTATTATTTTGTTTTAATGCTGATGTTGGTAATAGTTTTAGGAAAAACTGGTGCAGAATTTACACCTGTGTACACCAGTTTGGAATCAATTAGTTGTAGGTTTTTGACATCTAAAGTTTCAGAACTTTTGGGTAATTGATTTTGCTCTATATCACAAGGAATGGAACTTTGTGATTGTGTATATGGGTTGGGTTACCCCTGAAGTAACCCTCTAATTTAATTTATTCATTGCTGATAAAAAAAAAATGATGTTAAATGACTTTGAAGTTCATGCTTGTATGTATAGGTGAAAGAGTTTTAATGACGACAATGACTTCTAACCGAATGAACAGAAGCGTTTGAAATTTTCTTTCTATGCCAAATTAGGAGTCTAGGACCACAATCAAAGCTTCATTTTAACCACCAAAACCTTATCTCAACATTTAATTTGGCTATAAATATTCATCTTTAATTCCTTATCCTTCCATATATATCTCCTTTATACTAAGTCTCTGTGTTAGAATGAAACCATCCATGGGAATGTGGTGGTTGTTTCCTGTGTGTTGCAATTTTCTGCTCTTTCATTTTTCATTCTCCCATTCCTTCTGTCACCCCCATGACAACCTTGCACTGCTTCACTTCAAGGCCTCCTTAACTATTAATAATGCTATGTATACTTATTATTATTATGATGATTATTATTATTGCCATCAGGTTTATCCAACCATAGCAACATGGGAAAATGGAACAGGTTGCTGCTCTTGGTCTGGAGTCACATGTGACACCATTTCTGGTCATGTGACTGCCATCGACCTTGCATGTGCTGGGCTTAAGGGTAAAATCAATGCAAACAGTACCCTTTTCAGTGGACCAATTCTCTTGGAACTTCCAACTCACATTTCTTGATGTAATTTACAACTTACTCACTGGTGGTATCTCTACATGAATTTGCAATGCAAGTTCACTTGTGATTCTCGTGTTGTCCAACAGCAAGTTGACAGGCACCATTCCGCAATGTCTTGCGAGTTCATCGTCCCTTTACATTTTGAATCTAGAAACGAACAGACTTAATGGAACTTTGCCAAATACCTTTTCAAAGAACAGTGTCATGACGAGTCTGAATCTCAATGACAACCGATTAGAAGGTCTTTTGCCAGAATCTTTGTCCAACTGCATGCAACTGTGGCTTTTAAATCTTGGCAACAATCAAATAGAAGATACATTTCCCCACTGGCTTCGAACTATACCATATTTAAAAGTGTTGGTTTTGCGGACTAATAAGTTGCACGGTCCCATTGCTTTATTCAAGACCAAGCATGGATTTCCCAGTTTGAATATTTTTGATATCTCATCCAACAACTTCAGCGGCCCAATTCCAGAAGACTTCATACAAAGTTTTGAATCCATGAAGAATATTGTTCAAGATGAGGTGCTTGGAAATCCACAACAATACTTGCAATGGGAATTTAACAGTGCAGTATATTATTCACCTACGACTGTAACAACAAAAGGTACGAGTACGTCATTCAGAAAAATTCCAGCAAACTTTGTGATCATTGATTTATCAGGAAACAAATTTGAAGGAGAGATTCCAAATGCAATTGGAGAGCTTCAAGCACTCAATGGACTCAACCTCTCCCACAATAGACTCAGTGGTCCTATTCCCCAATCCATGGGAAATTTGATAAAATTGGAGTCATTGGATCTCTCTTCAAATATGTTGACTGGTAGGATTCCTACAGAATTGGTGAATATGAAGTTTCTTGAAGTGCTGAATCTTTCCTATAATAATCTTGTGGGAGAAATACCTCAAGGAAAGCAGTTTGGTTCTTTTATGAATGATTCCTATGAGGGAAACTTGGGCTTATGTGGAGTTCCATTGTCAGTGAAATGTGGGGAGGAGCATGATCAACATTCTTCACAAAGAGAAGAGAAATTTGGATTTGGTTGGGAAGCAGTGGCTATAGGATATGGGTGTGGAATGGTATTTGGAGTGGTGATGGGAAGCTTTGTATTTCTCATGCGAAAGCCTGAATTTCTTGTGAGAATGTTTGGTGGTTAAGTTAGTTATATGCTGAAAAGGAACACTGTTGAGTATGATACTTTATATGTTGTTTTCTTTTGTTTAATTGTGGTGAATTTGTAAGAGTGTTTCAAGGTTTATAAATGTAGCAAGTTTGTGTTCTTTTTAAAATTTAAAACTAACTTATCCTTTATGATAATCTTTCATTCATTTACTAATTGCATGATAAAATTGATTAATTTTGTTTATAAGCAATATTTGTTTTGTTTGAAGGATTGTCATTCCTATTATAATTTTGAATAATTTTCTACAAAATTATAGTCCGTTTCCAAATATGATAAATTTACAAAGTCGTTTCAAATATATTTAAAAAATTTATTATAAAAATTCGTTCCAAATTTAAAATCTTAAATGTATATTCATTTACAAAAATTATATTATATAACTCATAACATTATTGGTTATGTTTAACAAATAATCCATAATAATTCCAAATTTGATGACTAAAAAATCAAATTAAAAATTCAAATGACAATTAGAGTTCTATTAGAAAAGGATCAAAGTTATTTTAATTCTTTAATCTGTGTTAGAGTCGTGTAACTCGAAGTCTTCTGTACTAATTAATGATGGGTGAGGAAAAATTAATCCATATAATTAATTTGCAAAAAAAAATCATTATATTCCATGTTATTGAAATAAAACATTATATGATTAGTTACATACTTTTTTAGTAATTGAAAAAATAATATTTTTAATATTTTTTTATGCAAGATTTAACTTTGATATATTTAGATGTGAATGTTTATCATATTTATTTAGTGAATTTAAATTTTATTATTAATAATAAATTCATGAAGTTCAATAAATATGTAATTATTAAAATAAAATTATTATTAAAACATTTACATATAATTTTTCTTTTAGACTTTGATGTTTGTTTAGGTCAAGTATGGACGGACCAAAATTGTCATAACTTATTAAATCATATTTTTGATAAATTTGTAGTAATTAATAAATTCAAAATAAAAAAAGAGACATTTTATTATATTCTTGTATAAAATTTAATTTTAATTTTACCGATTAAAATATTTTAGAGTTAGTATGATTTTAGTTCTAATTAATTTTAATTTTTAATTAAATTACACTTTGAATTATTATGTTTTTTAATGTTATATTTCAAACTATTTTATATCAAACTTAAAATAGAACAAAAATAATATATTTACAGTCCATATCATGTTTGCATTATATTACTACAAAAATAATATATTTTTATTAAAATATATTATGGTTTGTGTGTCGGATGGTAATGAAACTATTTTAATATTGTAGAATAATAGAAATAATAAATTTTATTAAAATAGTTAACTAAGATTCTGGATAAATTATTCATCAATCTCATCTTTATTCATTCTTTTCCATCCTTTACCCTAAACAAAGTGTAATTTTTTTCTTTTAAATAGTTTTATATATGCCAAATGTAGTAATTTAGTTATATTTTAAAAAATTAAAATGAAATGTCAACTGAAAAAAATATATTTTGTCATCTTCTATTATTTAAAGAACCCATTAACAACTTAATTTTGATATTGCTATAATATTATAAATAAAATATTATTATTATTATTATATTTTTTAGTGCACTTTTCAACATTGTGGTTTTAAAGAGTGAAATATCTGTAATTGAATCCCACATGTGCCTCGGATCCAGCAAGGTGTGCATCGCACGCGCCACCTCTCCCAGTTTTCACTACACCCTTTCAAACCCTAATTTTTCTCTTATTCTTTTCTCATTTCCATTTTTTTTTATTTCAAGACACCCAAAAATATAAATTATTTCGCGTATATTCGTTTATTTGTTCCCCTGCTGTGTTGCATCGCCCATTCCACGGTACCCATTTCATCACTAAGCAAAATACAATTACTTTCAGGGCATAGTTGGGTTTGTTCATTGTTCTGTGCATGAAGTTTTGATTTTTAATTGGTGGGTGTTGTTGCTCTGTTATGACTGATGGCACTCGAATCTTGGGTTCTGAGTTACCGAAGCTTCAACCCCAGATCCAGATTATTTTACCCTGAGCATGGAAATCGGCGAAAGAGCATACCGATCAAAGTTTTGGGTAGAAATGCTAGATATCCATTTCCCTCTGTTTCCAGTTGTGTTGGTCCATCCACTTTTTCAACCCTTCAGGCTTCAAGTTTTGGAGCAGATGCCAAGTTACTAGATAGAACTCGGTTGAGGTGTTTTGATGGTGGCAGTGATGGTTTGAGTGAGAGGAATGCTGTTTCCGATACCAATTTGAACTTTATGCATGAATTGTTGAAGAGGGGAATCATCCTAGCTGCAACTGTTTGTGGGGTTTTGGTGTTTGGATGTCCACGAGTGTTTGCTGTTGAAGGTGTTGTGGATGCAGGATATGGCGTTATTGGACAGAGCATACTTCTGCTTAGGAATACTTGGCCTAAAGTGTTGCAAGTTCTTCGTATATTTAAGGAGCAAGGTTTGGTGCTGGCAGTGCTTTTGAGCCTTTCAGCCTTTTTCTCTATGGCAGAGACTTCAATCACCACACTTTGGCCTTGGAAGGTATCTTGTATGCTTTATCCTCCTTTTCTGAATGATAATTTTTGTGTTCTTTGAAAGATCTTCCTAGGAAACGTTACTTTATATCCCTTATAATGGCATTGTTCAGTTAGACCTACTAAATAATTATATTGCCAAGATGACCAAAGAAAGTTAAATGTTACTGATTTAAGAATCAATTGCTATATTTCCTTTTCTTTTCAAAAATGTTTTTCGGTCCTTTAATATGCTTGCAGATTTTGCACATCAGATTTGTTATTCCCTATTATTAATTTAGTTTATTAAAGTTTGAACCTTAAATCCTAATATCTGTTTATGACAATGTGTAAGGTTCGTGAGTTGGCTGAAAAGGAGTCTGAAAATGGCGTTTTCAGACTACTCCGAAGTGATGTTACTCGATTCCTTACAACAATACTTATTGGCACAACGTATTCTCTTTTCTTTGATCTTATTATTGAAGATATAATTTTTTAAACTAGAGTATAGAATGTATCTCATGCTATTTGTTGTATGCAGGGTGGTCAATATTGGGGCAACTGCACTGGTCACTGAAGCAGCAACTGCTATGTTTGGTGAAGCAGGTGTTAGTGCCGCAACAGGAGTGATGACTGTATGTTTTGATTCTCTTGCTCAAATGTAAAAGAAATCTACTATTTCCAGGACCTCAAAACATGCTTAAATGGCTTATGCATTGTTTCGATCATAAAAAAAATCATATTCACTGGGCCACTTGATTATTATTCATTTGGAACATTGAATCTTTCAGTATGTCAACATGCCGCCCCATTAAACTTGCAAACTCCTGAATTGATGTGGTGGGAACAACAATTTGACATGTAAAGCTTGCTAGCTTTATCACCAATTTGTGAAAAAGGTGCCCAAGCTAACTTTTGAGTAAGATAGAAAAGGGGATATGATCTATTATTTGAATTTATACAATAAAAAGCTGTCAAATATCAGAAGTTTAGACAACATTATAGGATATAGGATATACTTTATCTTATTGTGTTAATTTTTTTTTTTTGGTATAGGATTTACTATACAAGAATAAATTATCTTTTCAATCAGATCTATTCTAGCAGATTGATCACAGAACAATTCATATGGTGTGTGCACGTTTGTATATTTGTATTCACATGATTTTTTTTCTCATATCTGGATTTTCTTTTCTCTCTGTAATCAAACAAGGTTGCCATTTTGCTTCTCACTGAAATCACTCCAAAAAGCATAGCTGTTCATAATGCCACAGAGGTGGCCCGTTTTGTGGTAAGTTGTAAATTTCATGCCCATTCTTTTAGTAGTTTATAAAATATTATAACATAAATGATGCTGATCATTAATCATTTTGTTTTTTTTTAACACGTAATTCAAATTTTCATGATATTTCTGCTTCAACTTCTTATGTAACAAACATTGATATTGATCCTAATGCCTCTAGGTCAGGCCAGTTGCATGGCTTTCCCTGGTGCTGTATCCTGTGGGAAGAATTGTTACATATCTTTCAATGGGGATGCTGAAATTGCTTGGCCTAAAAGGAAGAAGGTCTGCTGAAAAGATAGCCAAAGATTAATTGTCTTTTATCATATTGTATATATTTCTTTTTCTTCTTTATGGATGTTTTATGAAATCTAACTTTTATCTGATGCTAAATATTAGTTTCTTCATCTCAAGGGTGATTCTCTTTTTATTTTTCATCCATACTCCTTGAGTTTTTTCCTCAATGGTGAAATGAAATCATTTTATTCATAATTGTTTTTGGGTTTCTAATTTGGTTGAATCATGTGGCACAAGGCAGTAATCCTTTTTCCTTTAAGTATTTTTTACTCATGGTTTGGAAGAAGCCTTGGTTTGCCAAATTTGTTTGTTCATCATATGGAAAGTGACATCTGTTTGTTGAAGTAATGATTGTGGAACATATTGTTATTAATTTTTTTGAACCTCAATGCTAATGTTATTGCTTACTTTACCAGTGAGCCATATGTAACAGAAGATGAGCTAAAATTGATGCTAAGAGGTGCTGAATTAAGTGGGGCAATAGAGGAGGAAGAGCAGGTAATAAATATTGGGTTCAATATTATAATAGTATCATTATATATTTGTCTTCAAAACGTTTTGCCTTTTCTCTCTTTTATTGACTATAGAATTTCATAAATATGGTTTGTTACAAGAATTTGTTTCTCTTGAATTGAAGTACATTATGTCTTTAAGAAATAGAAACCGAAATTTCATCTGAAAAGCATAAATAAATTTTCACTTTTCCATTTAGAAGTGTGCCCCTCCAATTTTTCTAATAGTAATGTATGTTACTTTATTGTCATTCCTCTTCAGACACACTTACAAAAACCTAATCTTCATTGATTATTATCGATATTTTAATCCATTTTTATTTGTCTGTATCTGTTAACTATCTTAAATATATGTGTAATATGTCACAGGATATGATTGAAAATGTTCTAGAGATAAAAGACACACATGTCAGAGAGGTTATGACACCTCTTGTTGATGTTGTTGCGATTGATGGAAGTTCAAGCCTGGTAGACTTTCATCACTTGTGGGTCACACATCAGTACTCAAGGTATTTTAAAGGTTTCCTGGTTTCAAATTTACAATGATGTAACTTCCAATGTGCTAACTGGATCATGGCATGTTTGCTAGGGTACCTGTTTTTGAGCAGCGCGTTGATAATATAATGGGTATAGCATATGCAATGGATCTGCTGGATTATGTTCAAAAGGTTGGGAGCTTTTACTCCCAACATTTTTTTATTTACAAGTGCTTTACTTATTAATTTATATCCCCCAATCCCATAGTTTGCAGAATTATAATCTGTTTGATTTTGAAGGGGGAGTTGCTTGAAAGTACTACTGTTGTAGATATGGCTCACAAACCTGCTTATTTTGTACCTGGTAATTCTTTTTCATCTTGAGTTCACCTATGGTCACCCATATTCTCGCAATGTAAGCACAGTCACATAAAAGCATTATTTATTTTACCTGATGACTATATTTGGAACCAGCAATCCTCTCCTTGTAAAATTCATTTTCATACTTTTTTTATGTTCAGCTTTTTGTTCATCTGATGCATTAAAACAAGTTTCTTATTCACTCTTTATGTTGTTATCTTTGCTGTGTTGATTGTGTTATTCCATTTATTTCAGTGCATTTTCCAAATCTATTTTAAAATTTAAACACACTCTTCTTTTTGTTTCATCAAGATATCCTTTCTTTCATTGACAATAAATTTGCAATATCTTTTATGCCCTGTTATAAACTAATAATACATACACACCAATTGGAATGCAGAAGGGAAATCTTCAACAATTTTTATTTCTGTTGTGCTAGTCTTTTATGATGAAGTATTCATTTCTGTTGTGCTAGAATTAAGCAGCAGCTTACTATGTCTTGACTACTAAATTTAATGATCACATCACGATTCATGATTTTTCTCTTCATATTGAAATTAAATTGTTAAACTGATTGAATTATCTGAAATAGGAACACATCTATATCTTTTTAACTTGGTGCAGAATGTTGAAATGGAATATTATTACTGATTTTTCAGATTCAATGTCTGTTTGGAATCTTCTTAGAGAGTTCAGAATCAGGAAGGTTCACATGGCGGTTGTTCTTAATGAGTATGGTGGAACTGTGGGGGTATGTGCACACCATACAGAATGCAACCACCTCAGATCTTTGTTTGACATAAATATGAATATAAATCTGTAAATTTATGCTTTATTGTTAATGCATACCACTGCTAATTACAACCACTGACCCAAAAAGAAGGATATTTCCCAATTGGTTTTATTTATTTCAAAATCTTTTCCAATTATATACCAACCTATTTTCTATTCTAACTTTAAATAAAAAGCTATCGGACCCGACATTGAGATCATTCCCTTCACAATGAACTATGGCAAGAAACTTTATAAATGATCCTGCAGAAATGTTATCTTTTATTGTGTAGATATGTGTCTATGTTGTGCTACACGTTGTGTGCTGTATATAATTTAAATTGTTTTTTCTCACTTTACTGATCTAAAATCATTGTAACAAAACCAACAGTCTTTCTGGTTACAAGGCTATTCTGACTCACTAAATGCCCTTATTTACCACTATTTCCATAATGCACTTGCCTTTATCATCTTTCCTGCTTATGGTAGCAATTAAGTTTGAATGTCTAATGGCTGTGTTTCTTTTATGAGTTCATTTTTTAAATGATTTTATGGTTCATCCTTCCACACGCCTGTTGATTTTAGCAATGGCTAATTCACAACTAGGTGTAGACATAAATTGCTTTTATTGATGGCTAAATCAAAAGAAAGGTTTATTTCTTCACAGTTTATCAGATTGTAATTACACACTTCAAGTCTTCTGAAATCCATTCTACATAATCTTATAAGTTCTACAGTTTTCAGTTTATCGAATCTAGATGTCTAATTTATATTGGCATCTAACAGATTGTAACTCTTGAAGATGTTGTGGAGGAAATTGTTGGCGAAATCTTTGATGAAAATGACTCAAAGGTAAAATGCTTTTGCTTAATCTTTACTTTGTTTCTTTTAAATCACTGAAAGTGAAGCATATGTTGAATTTATCTATCTTTACTCTCTTTCACCCAAAAGAAGAAAAGAAAGTCCTTTTTATTCTGTACATTTTTTTTCAACCGTTTATATGGACTATTTATTTGTCTTTCCTGCATAATCTTTATATGATAACTATCAACAATTTAGATGTTGACAAATGGTCTGTTTGATGGCTACCGGTGGTGCTTTGCTGAAAGTTCAGCTTGTGTTTTAGGCTCTCCATTTTCATGGCTTCAGATTGATATAATTCAAAAGCATTTAAAAAGGTGTGAGTTTTTTTAAGTAATACAGCATGGGCCGAACTTTATAGGGTAAAGTAATGGAAGCTCCAGCAGGAAAGAAAGTGGTTAAACTATTGAATGGATCAGTGTTTATTTGACGAGCTAATGTTGTTATTTCATAACTAGGCAGTCTTGGTTGATAAAGAATTTAAAGTAAAATAAAATTTATTTTTAGCCATTCTCAATTACAAACTCTTCAAATTATAATGTAAATGTGTGAATATGGAATTGAAGTAAATGAGTGGGGAATCAGTGATGCTGTGTAAAAGTGATAATAATGCATGTAAGTGCAAGTCATTGTCTGTAACAGCAGTAGGACCTTAATGCACTTTGAATTTAGCCATCAGTGCCTAATCATTTTATTGTTGATGACTATGACTATTTGCTCCATTATAAATTTTCATTAAACAACCATTTTACATACTTTCCTGGTGATTACTACAGGAGGAGATACAGAAAAAAACTGGTTACGTAGTAATGCGAGCTGAGGGCATTTTTGATGTGGATGCAAACACATCTATTGATCAGCTCTCAGAAGATTTGAACATCAAGATGCCGGAGGTCTACAACTTCTTTTACATGCAACTGTCATATTTGTCTTCTGATGACCCTACTAATTTGACTGGACATAGTGTAGTTTTCCTGTTTGTATAGCAATAATTAAGTTGTTTATGAATTTACTCGGAATCATTGTAGCATTATAGACCTATATTTGCATCTCAAATAGGCAGCCACTCCATTGGATTTCAAGTAGGCACCGTGTGAACACATTTTTTATTTTTTATTTCAACTCAAGTTATGTACAAAATTGGGAAAATGCACAAATTTGCTATATTTTGGAGAAATTTATGCTATTAACAATAACAGCATTTCATGCATCCTTGGGTTAGAGTTGAGAGACAATGATCTCATTTTGGAATTAATTTTTCTTACTATTCATATTGCCAAATCTGTTGAAGAATTTCAGCCCTCTTGATACATAGGTGACATATGCTATTTCAGGGTCATCAATATGAGACAGTATCAGGCTTTGTGTGTGCGGCATTTGGATACATTCCAAGGACAGGTGAGTTCATAAAAGTAGTTCTTGAAAGGGAAGATGAAGATGATAACAATGAGGCCAGTGCTGAACAGCAGGATCAGAAGGAAAAGAACCAGATTTTCAAACTTGAGGTAATGAATCTGTTCCTGTCTAAAATTGTCACTTGTGGAATTTTTGCTTATATTTGTCCAGAGTTGAAAAAAATGGATGGTGAGCACATAAATAATACAACCAACTATAATGATAGCATCACACAACTATAATATACTTGCATGTGTCTTTTAAATATGATTGCTCTACTATTACTCGAGCTACACTAAAGATGTCAATGCCATTTTCATCAAAAAGCTTGTTCACAAGTTTGTGCTTTGATTCTGATTTTTGAACTGTTAAGTAGACTTTAAGTCTAACTCAACTCTCCAACATTAACATATGGTCAGAGAAGCTATTTAATAGTACTTTGCATACTGCTAGCTTGTCGAGAGATTGGAATTATATTTTCATAACCATTGCAATTTTTTAGCTTGCGTGAGCCACATTCACAACGTTTCAAAATAACCTTTTTTTGGCAATCTGTATGAACTAACAAACTGAATCTAGAGCTTCTCCTTAGCCTACCCCAACCCCTTTTCTTTAGAATGGAAAACATGCATCTTCTTTGTCTTCTGTGCAGATACTAGCTGGAAATGCCAGAAAGGTGAGCGCAGTTCGGTTTGAACGAATAAATAATGATGAGATGTTGGAGACTAAAGTCACTCGCATGGTCCCCAAAATCATGAAAAGAAAATGGATCAGTGCTGAAAACTTGGAGGAGGATGCAGAATATGATGGAGATGCATTTGCAAAGAAACCACAGGATGACAGTTCTGGAGAAAAATTAGTTGAGCAGGAAAATTCTAGTTCAGAATAAGTTAGTTTCATTCTTCATCTCCTTTTCTCTCTTTCTTTATACCTGGCATGCTTTTGTGCCATTTTTGCAACAATCTGTAAGATGGGAAAATTGAGATACGTGTACAAAATGAGAAGCAATGAGACACATAAAACCCTGCTAAGACAAATTAGAGGCGTCTGTGCTAACACAAGTCTTTGAGGCTTTGGTGTAATAAAGGTAACAGGTTTTTGTTAATCCCCTCCAATTTTTCTACCTCACCTCTACAAAACAAGAAAAACATATCTATATTTGGCTGCCTATTTATGGCTTTATGCTTTTCAAAGCTCTCTGAGTTCAAAGCTTTTACAGTTATTTTGTTGTACAACAAAGACATTTCTTAAAATCAAATATGAAGCTTATGAAAAATGGGTTAAGATATGTATACAAAGGTGATATATATGTATTTATATATACCTTAATTTGCATGATTGTATCTGGTATTTAATCTCTCTTTTTTGCAACTAACATCTTGTGAAATCGATATGATATTTTGTTAAGAATAAACTTAAATCCCTTTATAATCTCTCTGAAATAATTGACTTAATTCCTAAATGGAGAAAATATTAATTTTTGTAGTTAAGATATTTATTTTCATGTTTAGTAATTCCATTATAAATAAATTATAGTTTGTATTAGAAAAAATCTATTTAAAACAAATAAATATTGTAAATTTTTAACTTATTTCAATGAAACAAAATTTTAACTTGCTCCAGTAAGTTTAATGACAATTTATGATATAGGATGGCTTTGTTGTGTTTTTTTAAGTGATTATTTAACAAACAAAATGATTTTGTTTGCTCTTTTTTATATGTTTGTTTTAAAAATATTTTTTTTAATTACTTTTAAGAAACAAATGTTTATATATTTTTTAATAAGTAATATTTTAAAAAATATTTCAAAAAGACTTATTTTAAGTTCAAACAAAATTGTGCCTAATATCTCATGTACTAAAAGCTTGTTTAACAAGGGCCTAATTAAGTTATCAAAATATTGGTTTATATTTTTTAAAAGTTGTTAGATTACTATTTTTTTAATGTAAATATTTTTTATGTTAAAATTACTCATTTTATGTTGAGATTTTAAATTCCCAAATGTCAATCTTAATTACTTTAAAAAATTATATTAAATTTAATCTTCTATCTCAAATTCAAGTAATACTTCAAAATAAATTGCTTTCATTTTATAAATTACTTCAAATAAAGGAAAAAAGTTGTTAGATTAATATAAATAATAATAAATTAGTAATTTATGTTTGATTATTTTACTTTAAAATGAAACTTAATATAAATTCCTTAACATAGAGAAATATACAAAACGAAATTTGAAGGAGAAAATTTAATCCCCTTGTCAATGATGCTCAAGCGATACAATTCAATTTCATTCAGCATATACACTTTTGGCTTTTACACAAAAACAGTTTCATTAATTACTTGTTTAATAAATTCTTTTTGCTTCCAACTTTAATTCTTTAAGTATACTAAATTAGTTAAAATAAATATAAAAAATATAAAAAAATTATTTATTTTTAGTATTTATTTCTATTAAGTTAGTGTTGATTAATCTATATGTTATGAATTTGTGAACTTTCACGACAACAAACATGAATAGAAAATTATTTTTAATTTAAATATCTAAATTTAAAGATGATAAATCTCTAACACTCACAATTTTTTTATAATTTTTTATATAAATATTTTTTCATTCACACACAAATCTCTTTAGATCGACTCTCTTTATCCGTATTCATCTTCTTCATTCATATATCTTTCACTCACACTCATCTTTTTTATTCACATATATTTTTTCATCTCTTTCATTCACACTCATCTTCTTTTTCTACTACAAATTTTTTTTATTAAAGATAAAAGTATTTTACCATAAGTTTTTTCTAAATCACATAACATTGGCCAAAACCGACAAAACTTAAATTAATATTAAAATTCATATAATAATTATTAAAGTTCATTGGAATATGGAATCATATCCATAATACTTAATATGAATATTATGAATGTCTCTTCATGCATTTGTGTGTTCATCCTCTCCCTCAAACGTGCTGCATCTACTTCTCCCACTATAAGAAAAATCCAATTTATCTACGGACAAAATTCGTAGGTAATAGCCAAAATCCGTAGGTAAATCAACATTACCTATGGATTACCCACGGAAAAAAATCCGTATGTAATGTTGGCGTCGGTAATTTACCTACGGATATTATGTCCATG
This sequence comes from Phaseolus vulgaris, assembly GCF_051622355.1. NCBI lineage: Eukaryota > Viridiplantae > Streptophyta > Magnoliopsida > Fabales > Fabaceae > Phaseolus > Phaseolus vulgaris. The sequence continues at coordinate 61,474,946 of NC_143505.1, read as the reverse complement.
GGTAACGATCGAAGCCAAGTCCCTTGAGATATGTCCATAAAAGCTTTAACTATTACACCAGTCAAGTTTTGTTGTCATGTTGTGATTATTATTATATTTATAAGTATGATTATCAATATTAATATAATTAATAAAATAAAAATTAATAACATTATTCATATATTTAATATCATCATTATCATTAATATTGTTTAATATTATTAATATTATTAATATTATTAATATTATTAATATTATTAATATTATTAATATTATTAATATTATTAAATATTACTAATATTATTAATATTATTTATATAATTATTATGATAATAGTTGGTAGGTAATAGAGATATGATAGTTCGTAGGTAATAGAGATTTGTGAGTAATAGTTGGTAGGTAATAGAGATCCGTAGGTAAAAGTTGGTAGATAATAAGATTCGTAGGTATAGTTGGTAGGTAATGCGGAATTTACCTACGGATTCAGAATTCGTGGGTAATAGTTCGTAAGTAATGCTGAATTTACCTACGGACTCAGATCCATGGATAAAAATCCGTAGATAATATTGATTTTTTTTGTAGTGTCCTTTCATCATCTCATTAATATATTCATGCACAGTGAAGATTGCAGAGTGAGTAAGAATATTCAGCAATACAGAATAAATCATATGGTCTATAAAAGTTTCAAATTACCATCATCATTATACAAATAAAACAAAACATGCTCCTTATATATACGAGGTACAAATAATCATGGATACAATTTTGTTTGATACTTTAGGAAAGTGTCACCAAATAAAATCACTTTCACTTTATGGTTTATATTAGAAATAACTTATACATCAGACTATAATTCAGATTCTAAGTTTACAACAAAACGAATTGAAACATAGAAAAAAGTCATCACAACAAATAACAACATGACATGAATGGTGAGTGAGGTTGGTATCTCTTCAATATTGTTCATGTATCCTTAGCCACACTAATTAGCTCAGCATACTTGTTCACCTTCTTCCTTAAGCATGCTGTCAACCCTGCTGCATCCACTCCTTCTCCTTTAATCACCACTTTATCTTTGCCTCCCCTTTCAAAACTAACCGAACAAACACCTACAAAACATTATTCAAATCTTGTGAAGAAAAAACTTATTAAAATGGAAAATTTCACTGCTATCAATCAGATTCTCTGCTATACATTAGTATAGTGATTGTTAAAACTGATAAAAACATTCTATATATACCATCAGCAGTGGTGCATATCGACATAATCTTCTTCTTGCATCCACCACAGTGGAGTGGCACCTCAATTTCTATCCTTTGCTGCATAATTTACAAGTACAACATTTCATGAGCAACCTTGTATACATGTATATCTAGAACTATATCTTTATTAAGAAGTGAATTTTAAACCTAACTCAACCTCTTAAAACTGGCTTATGAGAAAGGTTTGCACCCAACTTATATATTATGAAATGCATTATGGATGGTCTGATAACCGATAGTGGGTGGTCTAATAAACTCAACAAACTTTCGCTAAGTTAGGTTCGGACTATGATAATACTATATTAAGAAGTAAATTTTAAGTCTTACTCAACCTCATAAAACTGACTTATGAGGTGAAGTAGGTGAAGTTTACACTAAATGTTCTATAGATAAACAAACTGCATGAAACTTTCTTGAGAAATAGGAAAAATTAAAAACTGAAACTAAATGAGAAAATTGCATACCCTCATAGTCATATTCTCCTCAGATTACAGTGAAACAGCTTAACTTCTGATTCTGGCAAATCTTCTTAACTTCTGATTACAGTGGTGAATGATCCACCAATTAATGCATTACACATATATATAAGCATGTTTTAAACTAATTAACTTGCTATACCTTGGTGTGATCCACTTTTCATGGATTCAACGCGGTTGCCACACTGCATCATGAGAAATATAATATACATTTAAAAACTATTTTATTCTTTTAATTTATTAATTAATATTTCTCATCTGTCAGACAGTAATCTAAATGATAACATAAATGTTTTTGTGTATAATAAGGTACGTTATTGATCAACTCATCATTTCATGAGTTGATGATGTCATTAGGTAAAGTGACTTGTTCTCACAGCCATGCATGTTCATGCAGCCTTCTAGATACAATTTTGTTATATATCATTCAAAAGTCAAAACTTCACTCATAGTCTTCGTAGTTTTGTTCTTTAAGAATAGTGAACATTTGGATACTATCTACGCTAAACATGTGACTTAAGGATGCATTTAGAAGATTAATTAAACTATATATTACTAATTAGTCAACTCGATACAAATTAGAAAGAATTTGTTCTCATTTATTGTGTAAATGCAAAATGTTTTAAAGATATATGAATTCAAATTATTTTATATAATTTGTTTATTATTATAAAGTAAAAAAAAGTTATTATATACAGTAATTATGTAATTATGATAATTTGATTTTGTGAGTGAAAGCTTGGAGAGGTGGATTTGACTTAAATATACAGAAGGAAATATAATATAATGATTGGATATATATAATAATAATGAAAAGGCTGTGAATTAGGTCAGAGGAATGAATCTAGTTATATGAAGGTTATACTAGTAAATTAGTAATTAACTATATGAAAAAATTATTTAACTGAAGTTGATAAAAGATAATGATTTGGGTGGTGTTGACTTTTCAAAGTAATTTTTCTTAATTATGTGGTCACACCAACACAAGATATATTGCTGAATGATCCTTAATTTAGAGTTATTTACATCACAATTCGTCATCCGAATTCTACGTTTTTTAATAAAAAAGTTAATTAATTAATTTTGTTTCCAGAATAATCTTATTATATTTATTGATACTCTCTCATTCAAAATTTTCTTTAAGAACTTTGGTACAATATGCAATTCTGAAGAGTATTCTTGCTAAAAGTTTAGTAGAATCTTGTTTCATATGTAAGAAACTTTTAATATTCAATTTTTATTTTATTTTAAGTAATAAATATCAGTAGCAAATTGTTTCTTAATAAACTTTCAAAAAGATTTTGATAAGTTTGCTTATGAATGTGAGAGTTAGACACAAAATTTTGCACATGAAATATAGTATTCACTCTCGTGATAATTGGATACATTTGTATCCATTAATTGCAATTGACTTTTTAATCTCATAATAAAAGTTAGAAACTGTGATTTATATATAATGTTTGAATACTTTTATTTTAAAAATAAAATTGAAATGAACCATAATATGAAATGCTCAACTTGAAGTAGTTAAATATACATTTAAGAAGCAATAATAGTTGACTTTGTAACTACACATGCATGGTGATTTTTGTTTCAATGTTTTCTTCCACCTTTATATGTGAGTGAGTTTTTAGATTTAAAGATACAAAATTCAATGCCTTGTTAATAACGTAAAACTTTATTCATTCAACATATAAAAAAAACAAACAGAATGTCCACATAAAATAAATTAAGAAAAAGTCAAGAAAGCACTTCAATATAAAATAGATTTATCACTTATTTGAATATTATAAATATCCATAATATTTAATATGTATATATATATATATATAAATATTATAAATATTTATTCATTCATTATACATCATTAGTATGTCGGTTCAACCACTCCAAAACATTCCTCTCACTACTCGTCAATTTGTGATTTGTGTGAGGCTATATATTTATAGGTGATTCAATAGTGGGTGACATGATAGGTTTAAGAAATTCTCATTTAGAATAGATCATAAATGACTTTGATACTATATTTATAAAAAGAACTTTATCTTTACAAAATGAACAAGTCTAACTCAACTTTATAAATTTAACGATGAAATTTGTAATCAGTAATAAATGACTTAACAAAAAAAAATATTAATAAATGAATGTGTATACAACAATTAGTCTTATATCGATATCTATATTTAGAATTTTGATAACTTATGTAAACTAAAACTTAATTGTAATGTAGTTTTAAGAATCATGAAAGATTTCTTGACAAAGAATAAAATTTTAAAAAGCTAGTTGCTTACTCTCTTAAAATTTCTTGAAACAACTTATTAAAGTAGGTAGCTCTCAAATACAATTTTAATTTTTTAAATAAAAAATGTACAATCATGCACAACTTTCATATTTTTTTAAAAGAAAAAGTTTAATAGAGTATATAGTATTTTAAATTGAAGAAACCATAGTTAAATACAACTTCATACTTGTAGTATTTTTAGTTTCATGAAAACCGTAGCTGGTGAGTATAACAGCCCAAGTGCATGTTTGCACTATCGTTCTAATAAGTTTTTACTTTCTGCACCCCTATTCTTTTCCTTCTCAGCCCAAGTGCATGTTTGTACTATCGTTCTAAGAAGTTTTTACTTTCTGCACCCATATTTTTTTCCTTCTCACTTCAAAACAACCAATCTACCTTTTCAAATAGTGTGAAAACGAGTTATAGAAAGAGAAGATAAATCAATTAAGATGAATGAACCTTATTATACTCACTTTTCCTTTGTATTTGCAAGAATTCATTTTAGTTTCTTTGGTTATTTTGATTGAAGGTTGAGAAATATTTTTGATTGGGTGAGTTATTCGGTGCCATAAACACATGACAAAGACAAGACAGAAAAGTGGCATGTGATCAAAACACACTGCATGAAATTTTGAAAACATAAATCGTTTCCAGCATGCAAACTCCTCTTATTGGATCAGTATCTATCGACATCCAAGGACTTTTTCTAATTTTTTAATCTGAAAAAAACATGAAATAAAATGTCCATGCACCAACACGAGTAACAACACATGTTTATGGACCACTCCTACAGAGGTTGGAGATGGAAAATAATAGGTTGTGTATTAAGGTTTTTAGAATGAGTTGAAACTAACCACTATCACCTGATATCTTCTTTTCTATTTTCATAAACAACAACTTTACTATATAAATAAAGTATAAGAGCTTCTTATTTTATATGATTATGTTACAAATATTTTTTTAAAGCATTGTTTGAAATAACTGTGTGTAACTGTTACAGAATTATCTTCAGTATGGATGCGTTTTATCTATATAAAAAAATCCATCAAAATATATATATACAACAGTGCAACAACTAAATTATTATATATATAGTCTAGTGAAAAAAAGATAAAGTTCAACATTAATGATTTCTGTGATAATATACCAAACAAACAACTGAAAATGTAATTAATTTCTCTACCGGTGTACACAATTTTCAAAATTAGTCAAATGGAATTTAATTAGTGCATATTTCCAACCATTTAAGGGTAAGAGTAATTCATAATTGGCTCTGATCCAATCAAGTGATATTATTGGTGATTTGAAATAATCAGAGAATATAAAGGATTGTAGAGGAGATCATTGGCATATGCTAGTCTTTAATAAAATAAAAAACATATAATTAGAAGTTATACATAACAAAAGTAAATTATAAACTAGTAATAAGTTTATTTAATTAATTTATAAACTATAATTTAATATATTTGAATAAAAATTATTAAAATAATTTCATGATAATACACTTTATGTCATTTTACATTTATTATTTATCTTATTAACTAAATTTAAAAAATATTTATAATTTAATAAATTAGTTTTGAATCTAGAATTTATAAATTATGAGTTTATCCATAACCAATTAAAGCTATATAAATGATAACAATAATCCCCACATTACATATTACATAACACAAGTGTTGTGAATAAATAATAATATCCTAGTATAATATTTTATGTCAATTAATCTAATATGACCTAAACCCTAAACACCTTTCATACTTGTAAGTATAAAATTAGTAGTTAGTCCTATTAGAATAAGGTGAAAAAAATAATAATATAAACATTAATTGCTGTAGTTTCATATGTCTTTTTTTTTTTTGCATATAAATGCAATGGTTGTATCCTTGAAGACAGATTGTTCTTTTGTTTTATTTTAATTAACCACTTCATGTTGGTATTTTTGGTCTAAAAGAAAGTAATAATCCATACTTAAAATTCTTTTAATAAAATACGATGCTAATATGATTTTTTTTTAGGAATGACAATGTTAATCAGCTCATTAGAAAAAGTGTAGGATGGTTAAATATTTTAAATTGTATACTATCAAATTTCTACTATAAATAATTAAATCATAATTTTATACTATCAAAAACTCACAATTTGTAATCTTTTTATTACATAACTATATTATTGATTTTATAAGTGATAGTTGCCATGTAATCTATTTGTAAGCAGCCATAAGAAGAAAAGGTGACTAACTAGAATTAATTTATAAAATGTAAATAATAAAAAATTATGTTTTTGAAGGATTAATTTTGTGGATATTCTTAAAGACTTTTTTTTTATCAAAGGGATTAAAAAAGGATTTAGGATTTTCTTAAGTAATTCATATTAAATTAGTAAAAGTTAAATTTTTAAAGTAGACCAAAATTAACCACTTTCAAAACTTATTTTTATATTAACTTTTTTCTTTAAATATTAAGTTTTCAAGGTCACTTTTTTTATTTTTCTCAATAAGTAATTACTTCATTCATCTTTTCATCTACCAAAACAACTAAAATTCACAGTGCAATCCCTCCACTCAATAGTAAAAACCCATTTGCATATTCTAATAAACTACATTATCTCATTTATATTTATATTCTATTTTTAAATGTTCACTTAGATCACATTCAAATAAATTTAGTGTAATTTAGTAGATGTAGTATGTTATGAAAGTACAGATAGAATGATCATCCTTTTTATTGATCAATCATGTTAATAGTGAACAAATAATATGTTAAATGATGATTAACAACTCTTTCTACTATTGTACCTAATAAAGCACAACTATTTGTTCTATTATCAATAGAAATTATTTAGGCCACTTTTTAGAACAACTCAACCATTTATTGGGAGTTTTTTAATCAATAAAAGAATTAACCACAATCTTATCTTTCAAACAATTGGTCTTTTAAGAGTTAACTTTATTGATTTATGTACACCAAAAATATTTAATTAATAAATGTAGCACAAACTATATTTTTTACTTTTTATTCAAGTACTCTATATACTTTTCTTTTATAAATCTATACAAATTAATAATATATCACATTTACCTTCTATCCTAATTATTAAATGAAATTTTAGAACAAAACAATTACAAATTCTACAAATTAAAACAAAGAAAACTAAGATATCACATCATATGAGAATTAAGTGTAACAAAACAACCCATTTCCATACATTATTGACCACAAAAATTAAGGTTTGAGGTGACATGAAAGGATAAGATTTAGGAATTTTTGCCTTTCATTTGATACCCTCCTTCAGGTAGGGCCTAATATAACCAAACTGAGAATGAATTGCCAAATCAGCATCAATAAGATTATAAAATGACATTGTTGGATGTTGTGGACCATCTCAGAATTTTGAGGGTCCCATTTACCATTAACAAATAACTCAACCTAAGTGGACCTTTCACTTGGTTTTGTGACATAGATTTATGCAACTTTTTTAGTTTATAGTATTTAATATAAAGATTTAGAGAAGTGGCATTGTCCCATCTGTGATTGTGTTCCCTCCCAAACAAATTGAAATGCAAAATGTTGCACCACAAGCAGCCCTTTAGACTTAGCCTCTTTCCAAGGTCTATATTTTCCCTCTCATGGTCCCCCTTCACCATATTTGAGTTCCTAAATCTTCATCATCATCACACATTCAACCAATGTCTATTTTATCTGTTTTTTAATAATGATTATTTGGATAAACTTTTAAATTTAGGATTTTGTTCTTTGTAATAGTGTTCAGATTTTTTAATACTAAGCCTACTTTTAGAAACAGAATAGTTTAACTCTAAGTATAGACAGATAAAAATTGCAGTATTTTTTGTCACCCTACCTTGGTGTGAAGTTGAGCAGTTGAAGTCCTAAATTTAGTACCACGTTGGATCTTCTGAATTATTATTATTATTATTTTGTAAACAGAAAAGAAGGAGAGTTAAAAGGGTGATACTGAGCAGTTCCAAGCAGTTATAGTCACGAAAATCAAGCAAAATATTTTGCCTCGAGTTTGTGACTATTCAACACCTGTGATTCTATAAAGCTTTTAAATTTGGAAGGAAATAGATACTGTACAGTCACTACTTCAGAGTTCACTGGATTTTGATTCTGAAAGAGAGAAACATGAATGGTGTCTTTGTCCTCTCTGGATTCTGAGACTTTACAACATCCATCTTGTTTTCTTTCTTTGCCTTTTGTATTAAGATGAAGTTCTTCAGAGAGGTTGATGGAATGATGAAAAAGTTCAGTTTTTGAAACATTTGCTGCACTGTTTATCTCCTGCTTTTTTATGGGTATGCAGTTTTGAAGATTTTTGTTAATTATTTGTTTTTTTTACTCTTGGGGAGAGGTTTTTACTTGATTTATTTAGAGAAGGGTGTTTGAGATTAAACTTACTCTTCCGAGGAGCTTTAGACATCCATCTTCAAATGTCAGTTTTTGATTTGCAAATGATGGTTGTTTTCTTGTAATCATTTGTTTTCTGTTATGACTTTGTAATTTTTGGTATGTGATTAATGCATGTGGTATTTCTGAGAGTGTTTCGTGCTCATTTCCATATCAGGAGCAAGTTGCATTTCTGGACTGCATTAAAAATCAGTCCTTTTTGAGTGATGACAGAGAAAATTGAGGAAAACATAATGCAGTGTGTTGCTAGGTTATTTATAATTGATCCGTGAAACAGGGTCTCTTTTTGAGAAGGAGCATCACCATTTTTTTTTCCGTTGGATTTGTTAAATCTAATGCTTTTGTTTTTTTGTTTTTGTTTGTTTAGTTCATTGTTATGGTGTATTAGGTCCTCAATTTTGCTTTTTTAAGATCAGGACTCTGGTTTTTCTTTCATCCCATGTATTCTGTGTTTAATCTTTGCGATGTGGTTGAGTTTCTTTGTACTTGTTCTCTGAACAGTATTCACTCAATTTTGTTTATACGGGATTTTTTTGCAGTGACAATATAAGAGTTATGGATATTTCTCAGTGTACAAGGATTGTGTTTGATAAAATTCATAAATTTGAGCCAGAGCATGCTAGAAAGATAATTGGCTATCTCCTCCTAAAAGATCATGGAGAACTAGAAATGGCAAAATTGGCTTCTTTCCCTGACTATTTCATCCGTGAAGTGGCATTTCAGGCCAAAAGGGAGCTCCTAATATTGTCTATACCAGATATGCTCCCAATTTCACATATTCTCAACCCTGAACAATGTTTAAGCCATTTAGCAGTAATGTCCCCTAGAACTCCTACTTCACCAAGCTTTCATGTTCCCTCTCTCTATTGGGATCCACAACCTGCTGGCAATATCAATGCAGACTTTATGGCAATGAACTACATGGATTCCATCATGGAACTTCAGAAGCAGACACAGTTGTGCAGTTTGGAGAATCGTATAGATGCTGTAAAGACTAGCACAGTAGGGGTTGCCAACGATTACTATAGAGATGCTTCTGCTGCCAATCTGGGTGGAAAAGCTAGGAGAAGGTTTTCTGAATTTCCAATGAAAGTTTGTCACTATTTCAACAAAGGATTCTGCAAGCATGGAACAAGCTGCAGATTCTATCATGGCCAAGTTGCTCCTGAGAATTTATCTCAGATGTATGGAAATGATGGTGTTGGTGAGGATCAGGTGATTTCCCCAGGGTCACTAGCACAGCTAGAATCAGAAATTATTGAGCTTCTAAGATCAAGGGGCAGTCCAATATCCATTGCTTCTCTGCCAATGGCATACTATGATAAATACAAGAAGGTACTGCAAGCAGATGGTTATTTAACTGAGAGCCAAAGACATGGCAAGTCTGGTTATAGTTTGACAAAGCTTCTTGCGCGACTGAAAAACAGTATTCTGCTCATAGGCAGGTAAAGTCTTATAATTTTTTTGCATGTATTGTGTATTTAGTGTTTGATCTTTCTGATCCTAATGTGACTTTTTTTGTGGTTAAGTTACAGACCTCATGGGCAGCATTCAGTGTTTCTGGCAGAAGATGCTCCCACACAAATGCTGGAAGGAGAGTTTGCTCGAAATATCAGTGCTTCACGACAAATATATCTGACATTCCCTGCTGACAGCATTTTCACAGAGGATGATGTCTCAAACTACTTCAAGTACATTGCATTTTTTGTTGTTGAAGTGCAAGTTCACACTACTTTGTATTTTTGCAGTTGATTATTTGCAATAGTGAACTGACTTTATATATTTCATTTGTAGCGCATTTGGGCCTGTTGCAGATGTTAGAATTCCAAACCAGCAGAGAAGGATGTTTGGATTTGTGACATTTGTTCATTCAGAAACTGTCAAAGCTGTTTTGGAGAAGGGGAATCCCCATTCTGTTCGGGGTTCTCGGGTTCTTGTGAAGCCTTACCGGGAGAAAGCAAAGATTAATGAGAGGTGAATTCCTTGTCGCTTCCTTTCAATCTCTTATTTTTGAAGTTTTTATAGTTTTATGGCTTCAAATCCTCATTTATTCTTTTAAATGCAGTTGTTTTGTGAAGTTCGTGTTGTAAGATCAAAGCTTATAGTTTTTGGTTTGAAATGACAACATAATTGTTATATGTTTTGCTTAGAGTTAGCAAAATTTAATGATTTTTTCTTCCTTGTTGATTCCCTAGTTCTTAGTTCTTCCTCCTTGTTCTCTCCTTTCGTCTTACTGAAAGAAAGAGAAAAGAGACAAAGGAGGAAACCCTGTCAAATTTACAATATTTGCATAATTTCAAACTGTTTACATAGATATTCTCCATCAAGCTGGAGTATATAAATCATATGGCACTTATCACCTATAATTTGAGGACCTTTCAGTTCAGTGCCTTCGAGGAAGTCTGTTACTTGAACATTTGAATTGTCAAACTCAGTAATGATGTCTCCTGGTAAGATCTTTTCCTTGATGATGTGGTGATCTCTCAATGTTTGGTCCTCAAGTCAAGAAGTATTGAATTTAAAGCAAAAATGGAGGGCTGCTTTTACCTCATTGTCTGTAAAAGAGATATATGGATGGCTATGAACAAGACATACCAAATAACTAAACCACAATGATGAATATGCTAAATCATGCATGGAAGGGGAATTGATGAAGACCATATAATGATTTCAAATGCATTATTTGAAGTCTGTAGCCTATTTACATCTTAAGAAATCTTATATGCTGCTTATATTTGTTTTTCTCATATTAATTTCCACATGCATTTCAATTTGGATGCAGGAATAGAATTGAGCACACTGTTTATTATTCACCACGCTCTGTAGATACGGACTCTGAACTCAACTCAAGTATGATATTATCTAGTCTAGAATCTAAATATTGTTTCTTTATTATGGTTATTTAGAAGAGCATATTTTCTCATCCGAGGTATTTAATGTTCTGCTTTCTCCTGTTCCTCTTGTGGTAGAAGATTTTGTACAATCTAATGCATAATTGTAATCTATTTAGTTCCAAGAAGTTTTGGGAATCCTAGATCCATTAGGAGTCAACTGATTGAAGACCAAGACCAAGAGCAGACTCTGGAACATGAGAGGAGAAGTTTTGCACAACTGCAGTTTTCCTCAATACCTTTATCCACCTCACCTAATTTTGGCTTGTCCTTGGATGAAACAAACATTTCAGATGGTGTGTAAGAATACATTACATGTTTGCTTATCAAAAGTTTCATTTCAGTATGTTCTATCTATCCTATTATGTCATATTGATTGAAATAAAGTATCATTCAGATCACTTCAATTTCCAACCACTAGAAGAATCTTTCCATGGTAAATCCATACATACAGATGACAAATCCTCTGATGAGGAAAGGTATGCATCCATTTCTTTTCTTCTCTTACACTCTAGTGCCTGCTTTTTTTAATACATTAAAGTTTAATTTCACTCTTTGTTTCTCTACTATGTGCCATTTTTTTGGTCCTTTTGCTTGAATTTAGTGCTGCAATTTATCAAGTACCTATGTGCCATCAAACCCTTTAAGTGTTTTTCATCCAAATCCATTAAACCATTTTAAACTTTCTACTAAACACTTGAGAAACTAATTCAAACAAACAAAAATTGGTCAGATAGAGTGACAAAAGGTTTAAAAATGAAATTATATGCTTTTGTCATCTATTTTCTAAATTCCTAGGATTCTGATACATGCTCAATACCTGGCATAATTCTTATCTGACAAAAAGATCTCTAAAACAATGTTTCACTTGGTATTCTTGTAAGAAACACAACAGCTTTTGTTTTGTGAAGTAGAAAATGAGACCTGGTACAAGTTATATGTGTAGATGACATTATTTGTCTGCAAACATGCAGTTTGACTGCTGCAACACATCTCCTGAAACATTTTTGTTGACTAAAGATCATGTAATTTGTGTTTTGAATTTTATCCAGCTATGAAGGACTCAACCTCCCAGACAGTCCATTTGCGTTTCCAATAGATAGTGAGATGTAAAGAATCATAGTTTGAGATACATATACAGGAAATATAGAGAGTTCAAACAGATCAAGTCCTGTTGTAGCAGCTCCATTTTGATACACAAGACAAGACAGTTCTTCTGTTGAATTATTTTTCAGCTAGTGCAGCAATTTACTCAAAATTGCTGAAGAAGAGACATTAGAAGGATTTTGGAATTGGTGGCATTAACAAAAGTTTGATGATACATGTAAGAAGGTTATAGTTTTTAGTTACAGAAAAGGTGGCAGTGGTTTGAATTTTAGAACATATAGTTATGTTTTGTTTGAGGAAGTCATTAGTGGATAAAAGGAACTATATCCACATTTTTTACTTTGAAATATTTGTCTATTACTGAATAACTATGCTCTTTTCAATAAAGGTTTTTAGTAAGCCTTTTATATTCTAGAATTTGTGTTCATATTTGCTTTGGTTTCACATAATACTTCCTTCTTCACCTTCATAATTATGTTTCAAATTATATAATCACATAATATATTTTATTACGAAAATTGTACCCAAAAAAAATTAACAAAAAAGTTGTAAAACGACTTTAATATAAATAGATTAACTGTTACAACTTACCTCTTTTCTGAATTTCTGTTGCGTTTTTGAAATTAAACTTATTTTATTTTATTTTTCTTATTTTAAATGATGGAATAATTAGTGAATAGATAAAATAATTATAATAATGTAATAATTTTAAAAAAATTGAATGTAAAATGAATTTAATTATAAACGGTTTCTGAACCTTAATGGTACACTTTATAAATTAAATCTAGAACCCTAAAACCTAAAATTTAAGGATTTATCCTTTGCAGTACGATTTAGTATGTTTTTCTAGATTTACTATTTATATTTAGGGTTTGTTGATACTTGTAAGTTTTAGGTTTTAAGGTTTAAGTTTAATTTTGTACTATTTATGTTTTTATTTTACGATTTATATTTACTATATTAACTAATATAGGTTTTGGGATTCAATATTTACGATTACGATCTAATTTTTAAGATGTACTATTCTAAATCTGTTTTTAATTAAATTAATTTTACATTAAAGACAATAACTCAATTTTTCTTAGATCATTCTATTATTATAACAATTTTATTCATTCATTAATTATTCCATAGTCATCACCCTCAAGTACGACTTATCTATTACGGAAATATTTTTTTTTTACCTATTTCAGAAATTTTCATTCCAAATTTCACTGGGAAAAAAACTTCAGCATTAATCATAAAATTTTCTTTCTAGTTGATAGAAAGAAAGGAAATATAATTAATAAAAATAGATTAAAAGTAAAGAAGAATTAAAAAGTATATTTACATGTTAAATTATATGATTTGACATTTGATTGTGATTGGTGTGCCTTTGATACTTAATCATTGTTGTGATTGTGATTTAGTGACTTAACACTTTTGACCATCTAATCTAAATTAATTCAATTTTGAACGTTTTTGGTCAATAAGATTTGAATATTTAGAAACTTCTCATTAGAAAATTTAACAACTATATTGACCATTTTTATTAAATTGATTATCTTATAATTTGCAATTTTCTTTAGTTATAACCCTCCTTTTTATTTTTCTATCTCTCTAATGCTAGATAATCAAAGATGTTTGAGAAACATATTTATCACAATTTTTCTATTACAAAACCAGCAAATCAATATAAATACAGGATAATGAACAAGCTGCTAAGAATTGAGTAAGAATAGTCATCATTATAGAGTAAAACAAGGACTAATGTAATCTGTGAATAATCTATTCGAACATATGCCTACATTTAAAGAAAAAAATAGTTTTCTTACATAAATATCTACCTATGTAACACAAACCACTCACACTATACTGACACTATGTAACACAAACACAGACTCTGACAAACATGGACAAAGAGATACGTATAATCTCTAAAATGTAGGACACGAGAACACGAATCTATATATTATATAATTATGAATTAAATCAATTGACAATAAAGATTTATGTGCATAAGTATGTTTTAATTTTCGTTTAGAAAAAAAAAATGTTTCTCATGGATTGTTAAAAAGAATTTATTCCTTATTTTTGTAATTATAATAAAAATGTATATAATAAGCTTGAGATTTTAGAAAATTAATATATTTCTCATTTTTAAAATTTTGTTAGAATCGTGTTACAATTGTCAGAAATTGAACCAATATTTTTTGAAGTGGACATGTCATTGATATGTGTCCTACGTGCCCGATACGTCGCACCGTTTAAGAGACGTTTAAGAGGCGTGTCCGAACGTCATAACCAAGATTTGATTAAAGATTTTCTATTTATTTACAAGTGAATGATAAAGAAAGTGATGTATTACACCAACCGAAAATGTATACATCTAATAAACCAGGTAGAATTAATTACAAGGAACTGAAGAGAATAAGAATGTTATTTCATCAACTCACTTGTGATAAAAATTGCCGCAAGGTAACAAAAATTGTACAGGTCTGGTGATGGCAACGAGTCCTATTCATTTCAGATACACAACAGAAGAAAACAGAAGAAAGATATATCTACAAACACATGTCATTGAAGGTAAAAAGGAAGCATGAGAATGGCGATGACAGAATCCATAAGTTGAATCTTAAAGTTGATACACCTTCGTTCTTCAATTTATACCAATATAAGTTTGCAATATTGTCCACAACCTGTGATAAAGTATGGACTAAAGGGTTAATAACAACATACTGAATGTGTTAAGTATTAACCAGCAACAAACTCACCTTAGGGAGGGAGACAAAGTGTACCATGTGTTCTGCTTTTCAGCCACAAGCACTTTGAAAACAACTGTTTGAATCCAGCACAAACAGCAGGAATAAATTTCACACTAGTTGAGCAGCTTCTCCCCAGAACAAGTCACTGATTCGAATGTCATTAAATCATGTGCAGAACAAACTCTAATGACTGACTGAGCTTCAGCCACAAGAACATTTTGTAGCAACTCGTTCCATGACAATAATATTTCAAGAGATTTCTCTTCCAGTACTCATGCAAGTTGACTGTACAAACTTGATTCTGATTTGTCACATTTTTCTTTCATATTTCTCAGCAAACTTTTGAAGTAATAATCTCTGACGGAATGCCAAATACTTATCCAAACTTGTTCCAGCCCATTGTTGGCAAAAACATTCATCAGTTGGTACAAAAGATCCAAGGGGAAATGGTCCTTTTGGAGCTTTCTTTAGGGAAACTAAGAACCTATGACGAGGACGAATTCTCTGGTCCAAGGATAAACTAAGATACATTGGGTACTTGGTCAAGGATTGCACCTCATTGTTAAGTTCATTAACCAAGTACAAATATTTGGGTTTTAGATTTTCCTCCAAGGACAGAGATAGCACCTGCAGACAGTAGCCAACATTAACAAGAGGTACAAACTGTTCTTTACATTAAGAAGTATCAATCCAAAAGATACAAAAATGAAAATTTGGAACAGTGAAACAGGATACCTTTCATAAATTAATAACAAGGAAAATACCTGCAAAATTTACCTGTGTTAGGCTAGTCAATACTTTCAAGATATCTGAATTTTTCATTCCTATGCTCCTTAAGAAATTTATTCTTGGAAGTAATCCATCGTCTATGCTGTAATGGAGAAGTTGGGGATGTTTTTTCACCATCTTCACAATGCTATCCCTGGGTGCACCCAACTCCTTGGTAAGAAACATATAACGCATATTCCATGAAATGTCAATTCTTTGCACAAGAATTTGGGGACTAAGCTGAATGACCTTACCCAAATCTTTTTCCTTGATGCCTACTTCCTCAACTAAATATCTAACTGTAGGTTTTAACGAATTCTCAACACTGTAAGAAAACAAGGATGGAGTAGCAGCAATGATTTGCCCTATTCTAGAATTCGGTATGCCTAGGCCTCTCAAGAAAGCAACACGAGACTTCAAATTGTTCTCCACTGTATACTCAAGAATTTGTGGCTGCCTCAGAAGGATTCTTCTTACATCTCTATGTTTAACACCAACACTCATCAAGTATTCTAACCTTTCCTGTGCAGAACCAACGTTGATTTGAAGTGCTTGCATGTGCCTCTCATATATTTGGATAAAGTGTGATTCCTTCATTCCAAAGGTGCTCAAGTAATCAAGAAGTGGTAACCATTTCGAATCCAAAGGAATCTCTTCAGACAACCGAGGATATTTTTTATTCTTTACATTTCTACTAACCTGCAATTTGTGAAAAGAAAAATGAGGCTCAAGAGCAAAACAAGTACACCATTTGGTACTAAATAGCATGATTTGACACTAAATAGCTCACCTTATCACCATATGGTACCTTTCCACTCTCATTTCGTTGTAAGGATGCCACTCTCTCACTTCTAGGCAATCTAATGCTTTGTTCATTGTCCAAAGATCTCAAACCCCACTCCCACTCCTTCTCTTTATCTTTTCCTGCACAAGCAAGGTTATGAACATTCAACTTTCCCCTTTAAACTACTCAATAACACTCTTTCAATTCTACATACCTTTAACTGTCTTCGACTTCAATCTCTTGTTACCAACACCAAATTTAGCAGGCTCAGCAAATTCCTCCTGCACACACGTTCAACAATGAAAGGTAAATTAACAATAAACAAGCAAACATCAATATCAGATTTAAGCAGAGGATTCAACATTCCACACTTTTGTTACATTTTGGAAAAAGGAAGCATTTCAAATGCCTAATCAAAAACCCACTTCACTTATCCATTGAATTTAAGGCATTAACTTTGACCACACAATGAAAGCACACAACTCACATCAGAAAGCCAATCATCATCATCATCATCATCATCATCTTCGTCGTCCTCCTCCTCCTCGTCCATTTCTTCATCTTCATCATCACTATCGTACAGAGACAGTGCCTCTCCATACTTTGACCTTCTGTTGGTCTTGAGAATGTTCGGATTCGAATGTGCTGCAAGTTTCACTAAACTCTTCAACCTTGCAGAACCCAAATGCCCTCTCTCCAAGTTCCGAAATTGAGAACAAAAACACAAAGGAGTCGAAAAGTATAGGAGGGGTTTATAGGGATAGAGAGACATAGAAGCAGCCATTGCTAGAGAGAAACAGAAAAGAATATACTCCAAAACCCTAAATCAGAATCTCTCTGTGCACTACCAGAGGTTTATCCTCTTTCTATCTAAAACGGTGTCGTTTCTGCTTAAAACCATATCTTGAACATGAGTCCCACAAAATAACGCGTAGGTGGCGCGAGCCCGTGGGCTAAAAAAGCCCACGTGGCATTCTTTATAACGGTTGTAGTGTTGTGAAGAGTGAAATGAACGGGCTTGGCGAGTTAGTTAACTATGGAAGGAGCAGTAGCAGCATCTTCTTTGTCTCTGTTTTCATTGGGGAGTGTGAAAACTAGGAGCAGAGTGTGTCGGATATCTCCCATGTCTGAAAGACAAGGTTGTAATGTTTGGATTAAGAATGGAAGAAGAAGGGTTACGGTTGGTGCAGTGAATGTGGAAGATATAACCACAGTACTTGATCCAGCTCCAGTGGAAGTTACATGGCAAATTGTGGTCGGAGCTATAGGTACCTTAACTCACACAAACACAACCTTTGAAGTTTTTGCTTTACTAGAAATGTTCTTATGGGACAAACAAATCTTAAATGCAGATGTTTTTAGCTGTTTTCTGTTTTGTCCTTACATTGATGGAAAGAGAATGGTGTTTTGTGTAAGAAATTGGGTTTTGATTTTCTTTGAGTTTGAATTCTGCAGCTGGGGTTACCCCTTTTGTGGTGGCAGGGATTGAATTTCGCAAAAGAATTGTAAGTCACTCTTTTGGTTGTAAGTGATTAGGTATGAAACTGGTGTGTTTCATGTGTTGATTGTTGAATACTGTTACAGATAGCTCAAAAAAGATGTGAGGAGTGTGGAGGATCAGGGCTTGTCCTAAGAGAAAAGGAATACTTCCGTTGCCCAGAATGTGGTATGATTGCATTCACTTCTTCTCATGTATTGTACTCTGTTTAAGCCTCTGTTTAAGCAATTAAGTATGCAGGTGGGAGAATTTCAATGTATCTCTCTGAAATATTCCTGATTAATTGGGCTTTTTTATGTGTCCTGTAATTGAACATCAAACTCAAAATATTGAATGCCTTGGAATTGTAGAAATTCTTGCATTACCAAGCTAATTTTAATATCCGTTGCCAACCTGAGAATATTGTGGTGTTAAAATGAAGATTTTCATTGGTCCTTTTCCTTTTGGTTCACAATTCCTGTCATTTTGGTTGAGGAGCTGTGACAAGTGATATAATGGTCAATTCTAGCACAAGTTAAAAGTGCTTTTGAGAGTTTTTTTTCATTAGAAGTAGAGTTTTTCTATTAGAAGTTTAGAGTGTTTTTCAACAGATAAATTCTCAAAAACTCTGCTAGCTTAGAATCCAATGAGATTATTAGTACATGTTTAAGTTATTGGCATCACTAGTAGCTTCTGTTTCAAACCCTTTAACTGGATCTCACAACCATAATATTGATGTAGAAAAATTGGTAAATTATGATCGTGAGTATGAACTATGAGTATGTATGAACGAGTTTATGCCTTGTTGCTTTTCCATTTATGTATTGTTGATTTACCCTTAACCAACTGCATAATTCATTATCTTGCAGTCCTTAATAAGCTATCTATTGCAGGAGGGTTTCTTCCTTGGCAGTCCTGGAAAAGATTCTTTTCAGGCTAATTTCAACAGCGTTGTACAAAAACCATACTTCAACAGTGACAACTTTATTTAACAGAGATTCAATGTTTGTGAGAATATTTCATCATACACAAACGTAAACAACATAGTAAAGCTATTTGCAATACCAACTACCATATTTATTAGAAACATTTTAATTTCTTATTTATTAGAAACATTGTAATTTCTTTTTGAGACAAATAGTATTTGCTACCCTATTGATATGTCCACCTCTAGGAAAAATAATTGTGCAGCAACAGAGACATGATGTTTGTGAAGTCTCAGTATTTGGACGATTTGTGAAAGTGGTAGAAGTTTGGTTTTCTAGCTGTTTTTTCATTGTAGGTTGTTCCAATGCCTATGATTCTGATTGAATAGACTCCAATTTTCATAATCTTCAAATGCATAGGATATAATCAGACTGAATGTGTTTAATAAGTTGATAGAGCAAGGATTTAAATCCCATAGTAACCATTTTAGCAAGGGGTTGGCTTACCCAGTTCTCCATTTTAAGACTATCACATCACAGAATAAATTTGATAGAAGATCATCTGGCCACCACATTTTAGAAAGAGTTTTTTATTTTTCTCCAACATTGAAAATATATACATAGCCGTGTAGGTTTTATTTGGGTTTGTTTTGGAACTAATTCTCATGGGTCATGTATTGGACCTAATAGAATAGGGTGTAAATAGTAAACATGACATAGGAAGCATGAGGAGTTCACCTAGACATAGACAAGGGAAAAAAAACATGAATGTTCACGTGTCATCTCTTCGATAGAGAAGATTTTTCATCAAAAATGGTTACTCTATGTCATCTTTTTGTCACCATGGGAGTGGATATTTTTATGGTTAAAATCTACATCTTGGTTGTCCTTGGCACTATAAATAAATGTGTTAGGCCTCTCATAAATACAACTTAAATTGAGTAAGAAATTTATGCCAAAATGTTCTCACTTGACTCAAGTTCACTCTATGTTAGCAAGTGTGTGGACTCTTTAGAAGTTGGCTTACATCTTATAAACCTCTACTTTCACACCTCATCAAATTCACCTTTTTGACCTATTCTTCTATATAATTTTTGCAATGTCTCCATGTAATCAATTTAAAATTATAAACTCCATAACAAGCAAGGATTTAAGACGGGGTTTTCATCAAAATTTAATTCATAGCATATGAAGATTAGATGTGGTGGAATCAATAAAATTTTGTAAGCATTCTACATATTATGAATAAGTTATGAGGAGAATAATATAACCAATCATCTAAGAGCCCCTCAAAGAATTTTAGTGATTTTGAAAATGAATAAGAAGCATGAGCAAGCCATTGCATTTGCACTCGCATACACTGATAGGTGGAAGAGTTGTATCTACATAGAGAGAGAATCCTTTCAGAAACTTAATAAGTGACACTTTAATAAATAATTTAGACATTTATAGACATGTGATCCAATAAGAAAAACAAAATGTTACAAATTATTAAAAAAACCACAACATGTGCTGGACTTAATCTATATTTTAAAAGAACGTCTAAAAGGTGCTGATGTTGTTACAAGTTTTTTGAACATGTATTTATTTGATCTCATCCCTTATCGAAATAATACATATCTTTTACACCAATCATGTCTCTCAAGGGAAGATTATCATTTTAAGGTGGTCAACATCAGTTTTCTTCAGATTATAAAGTCCTTTTTTATCGATACCAACTCCATAAGAAGATTCTTTTCAAATTATGCAGCTTCACTTATTCCATTACTGATGTCAGATAGGAGCAATTGTTAGTTGACCCTTGGCTACCTAAAGTAGTCTACACGAATCTGTAACAAAATCTTCTCACCTTATCCTTCATCTACCTTTTAGGTGTATAGTCTTACATCATTGATAATTATTTCAAGACTTTATCACATTGCTTCTGAAGACTGCATCACCATCTCTGTGCATGGATCTTGCAGTAAGTAAGGCTTTTAAAAAAATAAGTGTCACAGTTTTTTTTGACATTTCACGTCGACTAGTTATAAAAACATTTCATTAATCGATAAGTTTAAAGTCTACTTGATATGATATCAGAGTCATTCAGTCGTTATCCAACCACCCAGATACATAGTCTCACTTGACAAAGTCTTAGTATTAGGCTTGAAGTCTACTTGTAATTCTGGTAGTATGGTGATTATTTCCTCATTTCTTTTTCTTTTTTGGCTGTTTTACATTTAACAATCCTTGGCTTGGTGCTTGAGTTGCTACTCACAGCCACTCTTTTGGACTTCAATGTTTTCTGTCTATTAATGAAATTTTAGTAGTATTGATGGATTTCAACTCCAAATTTTGTAACTTTATTGGGTCCCTTTCCTTGCTTTGCAAAGGGTGATGTCATGAATCATGAACGTGGATTCTTTACTTTGCAACAACTTGTGGCTCGAACTCCTCCAAATCACAGTTGAATATCACATCAATTGGTCAATACTAAGAAATTGTAAAGTCATTTGACCAATTCACATAACACTGGTCAATCTTCAATTAACAGGCACAAATCTTGCGATTACTGAGTAGTCATAAAACAAAATGAGAAACAAAAAGAAATGAATTAAAAATGTATGACGTATGGGTGACAATGGATTCGTGTCATCCTATATTGTGACTTACGACATGAACAATAATTGTGGTGTGCAGCATGTTGGTGGTGAAAGTTAAGACAAACGGAAAAGAAGAAAGTGAAGACTCTGAGTTCAAATTTCAACTAAAATTCCAGAATTGGAAACATAACAAATGGGTTTTGAAGAGTGAAAAGAAACAAAGAAATGCAGCATTCATTCTGATGTGAAACAGATGAAGACACATTTATGCATGTCGGTGATTGCTCGTAAAAGTTGTTGAATTGAATACAAAAAAGTGGAGTTGGTGGTTAATTAAATGTCTAACTACATCAACTTAGTGGACTAGTTTAAGAGCTATTTCTCATTATTTATGTTTAGTTTTTCAATTTAACAGTCAAATATAAATTACTTATTAAATAGGTAATTTATATATATATATATAGAAATTATATCATTTTTTTGAATAATTAAAATTAAAATTTTCACCTTAAATATCCCTTGGCTCTGAATAGTATTAAGAATGGAAAAGCGTGTGGGGCAAATTATGTTGGAAGAAACATGCATCAACCACTATACCGACATGAGGAAGATGTTTAATCTAAGAAACCACACATGTTTAGGGTTACTTTAGCTACAAATTTTCCACTCAAAGTAGCTGGATTTTTTTTATCTGATAAAAATTTATATCTTAATTACTAAAATAAAATAAAAAAATATTAAAATTAATAAGTCGTGTCAAGATGACATGATTTCAGTATAAAGAAATCGTATTAAGGTGACACGACTTTAGTTATTTGAACTAAAATCGTGTTAAGGTAACAAAATTTCATTATAAAGAAGTCGTGCTAAAATGATACAAATATTAGTGTGTTTAAACTAAAAATCGTATCATGAAGACACAACTTTAATATAATCAAATTTTAAATAAAATTGTGTTATTAAACAACACGGATTATGATAATTTTTAATTTATTTATTTATTTAGATAATTAGCAGATAAAATTATACCAAATCAAAAAATCTCAAGTAAACCATTCGTTACATATAAACAAAAAAGGGATGTGAGATAATACAAATTTAAAATTTATAAAAATATAAATGAAAAATAGTGATGATTGAGAGGCAAAGAATAAATCTCCTTTAAATAAATCTAAATTAAAAAATATAGAAAATTATAAATGGTTTGGAATGTCATCAATCTCCTTTAAATAAATCTAAATTAAAAAATATAGAAAATTATAAATGGTTTGGAATGCCATCAAGAGAATTTTAAGTATAAGTTGTTTCATATTTTTCAATAAACAAACTCATGTGATTAGTTTCAGATAATTATTCAAAACACGTTTTTTTATAAATTAACTCATCAAAGTATACGTGTTGACTCCTGATATGATTTCTTTTCTGCACGCGTGATTCAATTTTACAGTTATTGATTACTGTAAAGAGGGTTAAGTTTTTTTATATTCAAATCATAAGTTTTTTTTATAAAAAAAAGTTTATGTATGTTCTACACGTGTGTCTGCATTTGGAACAGTGAACCCAAAAGAACACAACGGTTTCAGACTTCTTTGTTATGCATTGATGCTTTTAACAGGTGAATATGCAGAGGAATTTTAAATAAAAATATAATATTTAATATTGTTAAGATATTTTTTTTATGGTATTTTAGTCAACAAATTTAATTTACGTGTTTATTGACAACTAATAAACAAAATAATTAGGAGATAAAATTTAAACGTGATTGAATATTGAATATTGAATATTGAATCCGTTTGTGCAGTGGCTTCAGAGTAATTTCATAAGAAGAAAAAAACAATACTTATTCATTGTTTAAGTAAACGTTTTCTATAAAATATAGCACTCAACAACCTTGTATTTGGTCTTGCCTCCATCCTTGAATAAACAAAATCCCACATGCATGACAAGCCCTTGTTACTTTTAGCTGCAAAAGTGCTTGGTCCTTGGATTTGTTCTCTGTTGTTTTGGCTTCAAAGTGCACACCATGCTTTCCTTTTCAATTGAGGTGAGAGTCTCTGAAACTATTTGGTGATCTTGTTTTGTATGATGATGTTGTGGGAGGAAACTGGTTTTACATATTCTACCATATACAAGTGTCTGTGCTTGTTAAGTTGAAGTTGAAGGAGATGCAGCATCTTGTTTTCTTTACCAGTGAAGAAAAGAGTTACTTTTTATGGCAGTTAATGAGTTTGTGAAAATTGGTTGCTGATTAACTTTTTATGTGGTTTGTTTAATTGGGAGCTATTACTTTCAAGTTTGAGCTCTTTGTTGTTTTATAGTAATGATTTTTGGTTTTTTTTTTTCTGGCTTTTCTGTTTTCTTAGGGAAAAGCTTAGTGGAACACTTCAGATTTGCTGAGGGATTTTTCAGAATTTCTTTGTCTCTGTGTGTTTGAACACAGAATGAATTTGGATTTGATTGCTTAAACTTTTTATAGTTTTTACTTGGAAGTTCATATTCACCTTTCTGTGTAATTGAGTTGAAGTTTAGAGCATGTTCCAAGTTTGAGTTCAAGAAAATACTAATGGATCTTCTGAGTATTCCTTTTAAGGAATTGAAAATCATGAAAGGAATATGGGAGGCTTTTCTGAACAGTCCTATCTTTTCACTTTTATATGAACAAGGAATGATGGGACAAAGAATGAAAAAAGTTCTTCCTTTAAGCAGCAGCAAGTGTTCCAAGATTCATTATTTAATTAGGTTTATCAAACTAATCTCCATTTCTGGACTGCATCAAATTTGAAAGACAAACAATAACATGGTGGAAAAGTAAAAAACTAAAGCAGAGACTGATAAGTAATAATTATGAAAAGATTACAGTTTTGTTCATATCTTAAGAGCTGTTATGTGCATGAGGATTGTGAAAATCAGACACTTTCTCTTTGTTGTTCGACCACACTGAGACTGCATGCTTGTTTTATATGGTTGTAGCTCTTGTTGTTGTTTTTATCTAACTTTGTTGCTTTAATTGTTGTGTCACCCTTTCTGCAGAATCTCTCAGATTTTGATACGGTGCTCAAATTCAGCTAGAATTGGAGTAAAACGAGGACAACGATCACATAGCTCAAATTGAAGTCACTGACAATTGTTGTTCCAAAAGAGGAGAAAACAGAAAACTTTGGAGTGTTTAAAGCAGAAAAACATATTGGTATTGGTGGTGTCTACATATATTCAAAGAACCATATATTTTTCAAATGCAAATGTCTCATAAACATAAAATGTCCTATGAGCCTGTCCAAAATTTTGGGTCATGCTGCTTCCTACAAAGTGAGAACCAAGACTACTATTCATCCTCTGATAACAGTGGCCATGCAACCTACCCTTCTGTTCGTACTTCAGAACAATATTGCACCCTGGAATCTTCTACAAAGAACAGTTTTCCTTCCCTTAATTCCCCATCTACTATCAGTTTCTCACCCAACAATAGCCCAGTCTCAAAGCTGCAGCCGAAATCATATGTGTTGAGTTCACAGAATTCTCTTGAAATAGCGAATGATTCACTAGAAAATGAATCTTGTTTGACCCATAATGACAATGAGCTGAGGCACAAGATAAGAGAGCTTGAAAGTGTTATGTTGGGACATGATGCAGATATTCTGGATATGTATGATCCTGTAATTCCAGAGGAATCTGAGTCATTTTTTCTAGAGGCAGAAAGGTGGAAGAAAATGATGGAAGTGATATCTAGAGGGGATTTGAAAGAGATGCTTTGTACATGTGCAATAGCAGTGGCAGGAAATGATATGGAGACAACTGAATGGTTGATGTCAGAGTTAAGGAAAATGGTCTCCATTTCTGGCAATCCAATCCAAAGATTGGGGGCATACATGCTGGAGGCTCTTGTTGCAAGACTTGCCTCTTCAGGAAGCACAATCTACAAAGCCTTGAAGTGTAAAGAGCCTACTGGTAGAGAACTCCTTTCACACATGCATCTACTTTATGAAATCTGCCCATATCTCAAATTTGGGTACTTGTCAGCAAATGGAGTTATTGCTGAAGTGATGAAGGAGGAAAGTGAAATCCACATTATTGATTTTCAGATCAACCAGGGAATACAATGGGTGAGCCTAATCCAAGCTCTTGCTGGCAGACCTGGAGGACCCCCCAAGATCAGAATAACAGGTTTTGATGACTCCACTTCAGCTTATGCCAGAGAAGGAGGCCTTGAAATAGTGGGAGAAAGGTTGTCAACACTTGCACAATCATATAATGTACCCTTTGAGTTCCATGCGTTGGAAGTTTCTCCCACTGAGGTTGAAATTAAGGACCTCAAACTTCGACCTGGTGAAGCTATTGCTGTGAATTTTGCCATGATGCTGCACCATCTTCCAGATGAAAGTGTGGATAGTCAGAACCATCGAGACCGGTTGCTGAGAATGGCAAAGTGCTTGTCTCCAAAGATTGTGGCACTAGTTGAGCAAGAATCACACACCAGCAATCTCCCATTCTTCCCCCGTTTTGTTGAGACAATGAACTACTACTTGGCTATTTTTGAATCAATTGATGTTGCTCTTCCAAGGGAGAACAAAGAAAGGATTAACGTGGAACAGCATTGTTTGGCTCGAGAAGTTGTCAACTTAGTAGCATGTGAAGGGGCAGAAAGAGTAGAACGTCACGAACCTCTCAAGAAATGGAGATCACGTTTCACTATGGCTGGATTCTCACCATATCCATTGAACTCCTTTATAACTTGTTCCATTAAAAATCTTCAGCAAAGCTACCAAGGACATTACACTCTAGAAGAGAGAGATGGAGCTCTATCTCTTGGTTGGATGAATCAAGTTCTTATTACTTCTAGTGCTTGGAGGTGATGATCCAAACACAACTGGTTCCTATTTGTTATTGCAGACTTTTTGTTAGTTTATGTATCATCCTAATCTTAAGCAGAATTCCTCATTTCGAAGTCAAATTACTCTGTAGTTTGTTAAAACACACTAGATTTATGTCAATAATTCCAGTACCAGCAAACACGATATCATTTCAGATGATTGTTGTTACTTGAGGTATCAGTTTGAGGTATCAGCTTAACTGAGATGTCAAGTTTTACATAATGATGTTTAACATGAAAGCTTTTATAAAAAAAAACACACTATCATCAAATTTACAAACAAAAAGAAAAACAGAAGCATGTATTCTGTATTTTGCTATGAAACCCATACAAAGATAAAAAGAATGATGACAATTTACACCTACAAAACTTGTTAGCTGAAAATTATTACAAAACAAGGAAGAATAGAACTGGGATTTTTTGCTACAAATTTCTCTAAGCTAAACTGCATTTTTCCTAACCCAGTTGAGCCAGGTCCTTCATATTCACCATCAACTTCATTTACTGGAGTTCCAGCAATTATCCTGCAAATTATTGCAGCTTTTTTCACACTGTGTACCCTGGCAGCTGCTCTGTTACTCAACTCTTTGTTACTTGTATTGAGGTGAATGTCGGTGTATTGTGTCTTGAAATTAAATTGAATTATTTGGCAAAGATAACAAGATGGATCTTTACAGAGGTCATGAACTCTCTTTGTAGATTTCCCTTGGAAACATCTCACTGTAGTACCATAGAACCGCAACAGCTCATTCCCATCAACTGTGCTCCTTGGATGCCTTGGATATTGCACAGAGGCCACCTTCTTCACATTTTCTCTATAATTTTCAAACCTTTCAAGGACTTCTTCTGAGCAGCTCACCCTGAGGACTGTTCTAACCTTTTTCAGTGGCTTTGATGTGTTGAACCAAGCTTTTTGAAAGATCATTTCCACAATTTTTCTTGATGGGTCTCCAACACTCAGTTCTGCCAAAGTTTTTGAATGATGTGAACGAGTTCAAAGAATATAACATACACATAGTGAAAGAAAAAAAAGGATAAAAGAAGTTTCAAGTATACCTCAACTGCTCCAATTAGTTTTCCTCTTAAAAGTTACAAGCCTGTTACATTACAATGACTTCTGAAAAATCATAATTTTTATATTTCAAGCTTCTTTATCATGAAACACTGAGTTTTGAAGACATGAAAGCATGTTGTGTTGATGCAAATAGTAGCAGCATGCAACTTGGTAACTTACCATGAAGCCTTGCCAGTGTATTGCTTGGTCTTGAAACTACCAGGGTGGTTGGAGTAGGCATTAGAGGTCTATTATATCCATTCATTTTCTCCCATTCTGAAACACAGCCACTTCCCTTGCTGCATTTTGTTTGCTGCTTGATTACATCGTTGATCTTGTTTCCACATTTGACATTATCCTTCAAGGAGACCCATAAGGCATGCATCTTGTTCTTTGCTCCTCTTCTTCCCTGTGTTGAGTGGAATATATGACCACAAAAAAAATGGTTTCTAGTGAACAAGTTCGTTGTCTCAGTAACATGCACAAAGTTGAGGGACAAAGAAAGCAAAGAATATATTTTTTGTTCACTAAACTCATTTCAATTTTAAAATTTAGTGGAAAGAAAAATATAATCTGCCATTATAGGTATAATTGTTTTTATTTCTTGCAGTATGTTGACCATTATGTATAGAGATAAAAGATTATGCGTTTTTATATATTTTACCATGACCTTGTGTTATTTTTACAGTATTGTAACAGCAACAAAGACAGGGAATAACATTAAAAGAAATTAAAACAGTGTTTTGGTACACATTCTGAACTTAAATTCATTTGGTATTAAGACAAACATGTTTTAACCTTTTCTTTCTCCTTCTGTGACAATGGGACAGAGATGATGGATCTGTTTTTAAAATGAGAAAGAAGTGTCTACTCTGGAATGTTTTGAGAAAGGCAAGACACCAGTGGACTCCTCAGTCATTTATTGCTCTTTTGTCAGTTTTGGCCCAGCGGTCCTTTGATTCAAATTTATTTCCAATGTCAATATCAAATGCTTAGCTAGTCAAATTTTACTAAAAAGTAAGATTAACAACACCAGTTCAATCAGGAAATATGTACCTAACGTGTACTTTTGAAGGTTTAACCTTATATTACTTATACAAGACTCATCGATATCGACACAAACACACAAACACGAAAATATGTATAATTTCTAAAATATAAAATACGGAGACACAGACTTATATATTATATTATTATGAATTATATAAATTGACAATAAAGATTTATGTGCACAAGTATGTTTCAATTTTTTTTAGTAGAAAGATGTTTCTCATAGCTGGTTCAAAAAAATTTGTTTCTTATTTCTATAATCATAACAAAAATTTATAGAATAAGTTTGAGTTTTTAGAAAATTAATGTAGTTCTTCTTTTTAAAATTGTGTTAGAACTGTGTTAGAATTGTTACAAATCCAATAAATATTTTTTGAATTAAACATTTCACTAATATGTGTTCTACAAGTTGTACGAGTGTCGGAGTATGATAAGTATGTCGGACACGAACACACCATTCAAGAGGTGTGTTCAAGCTTCATAGTTTTTTCCAATATCAGTTTTTATCTGTATTTCTCTTTACCATAGTATTTTTCTTTTAAAATGTACACACTTTAAACTTATTGTATAATATAATTTCTCTTTTGATCTATGAAAAAGAAAAAGCGATATGCTCAATTCTAAAGACAAAATAGAATATCAGTCGTTTGTATATTGGTTCTGAAAAGTCCCTTCATATATCAAAGACACAATCATACAGAAACATGATTGTCTTTTTTCTTTGGTATAAAGAGTCATGCCACTAGCACTGCCACTGCTTTTCCATTTACATGACAAATAAAGCAAACTAGAGATCAAACTCTGTTATCCCTAATTTGGTGTTTATTTGTGTGAAATTTAGAACCATTTGAGTAGGCATAAAAATATCATAATGCTCTGAAGGGTTACAAATTATGATAAGGATGTAGAATTGTACTCATGGGTGGTTGATCTGACTCTGAGGGAGAAGGAATCAGCCCTGAATCTATACATCTTGGTTCCACAAATGACAAATATATGAATTTAAGAAAGTTGTACTTTACTTGCAGCGCAATTAAAGGCCAACGTGAACATGTCAGACTGGTTCAAAGATAAAGCCAAGAGAATCCAATCGTCATCAAGGATGTACTCTACCAATATTCACAACAGTAACATTATGCTAATCCTGTTGCTGATTAACCAATTCAAGAAATTCATCCTAAATCTAAGAAATGTCTGCATGATATTTACTGTAGACATTGCTAAAATTCATTTTGCTATTTCATCTATTCTTATAATCTGGTACTGAATATCCCCTATCAAGTGTTATTTCGCTCAATCTTCTTTTTCTAGCCGTTAAGTGTATGTTTGAAAGATGGGGATACTTGCAAAAACACTCCAACACTCAAATCAGTTGGGTGTTGGGATGCTTATGAATTCAGAACCGAAAGAGTCATTATCTTTTTTTCATAAACACTCCAACACTCAAATCAGTTGGTGTTAGAATGCTTATGCATTCAGAATGAAAAAATCATTATCTTTTTTTCATGAGAGTATGTTTTATTTATAGCTTTCTATTGGACTTTAATGACATTGGCACATGTCCAATAACTCTCTAATCTCAAATAGGGACTCATTACCTTCAAACTAATCTGATTGACCAACCAGATTATATCCTTGCTGGCCGTGTGACCGTTTAGTTCTAATTATGCAATTGGCTCCATCACCTTTCATCTGTTTTTCTCTTTCTAGAAACATTCTTGAATGCACTCAAAATTCTTCTAGCTAAACTAAACACGCCTTCACAAGTGACAACGGAATATAATAACAGCTAAACTAATGTTAATGCAATGTACTAGGAAATGTGCAAAAGAAAAGGAAAAGAAAACCTTATTTTTTTTCTGTTCGGTTTTCTAGAAACAAACAAGCACAGCACAGTCGGCAATGCTGGTCCCCCTCTCAAAATTACAGACTGAAAGGTACTGTGTCCTTTTCTACGCTGAAACCAAGGGATTTCGCTTTATCAGTTGCTAAAGTGAGGATAAGGTATATATGTACGTAACAACGTATAATATAACATCCACCGAGTCTTTCATGTGTGAATAGAGAATAGACACATCTATCTATGTAAAAGTCTAATGGTTATAATCTCTCTGCACATTCTTGTCAATCACGCAAGAGGGTGTTTGAAACGCGTTTCTGAGATCATAAATCGTGTCAATGATGAGAGAAATGCAAAAGCTAAATCATGTGGCACTCACTTTGATGTGAAAACCCAAATCCATGCTCCATTTCCAATCAAGCACTAAAATTATGCAAGTTTAATCTGCACAAAACAGTGAGAATGTCCAACATTTACAGATCTGTGGTATCATCACGTGCATTCCAACTTCATTATATCAGAACAGATCATCAATCACGGGGTATGTACGACTTGTAATCAGTGCAGTGGGGACTAGGGACCGAGTCTAAAAATTGTGAACACGAGATACAATGTTTAGCAAAGGGTTTAATGCACTTTTACAGGATTTGTGGGAGTAACTTTGCTACAAGCCTGATATTTATACAGAAGAATTTGGATATGATTATAAATAATTATACAATTACAAAGATTTAAAAGTCAACATGATGATGGAGCTGCTACAAATTCTACATAACGGCAGCTCTGGAATAGTGATATAAACATGAAAGAACTATCTGCATTTTCTTACAGAAAATGAGATGTTACACCTTTGAAGCTATACCCGCCAAAAATTTAAAAAGAAAGTAAAATGTTACTCAGAATTTTTATTTTCATGTCTGGTGTGTGATCAATTTCCTGGACCCATTAGTATTCTTCCCATGCTCTGTGGGCAAGGATACGAGGCATGGTTTAAAGCTGGACCATCACTCCTATTGTCTCTAGAACCATAGGGATTAGAGCTGTTATTTAGAACACCAAAGTATACTGGAGCTGAGGTAGTATGAACAAACTTGAAATTGGAATTACTTGTGTGAGTTTGAGTGTTCCCAAATTCAGAGTGCATTATTTTGCCTTGTGCGTTTGATCTATGTTCAGCAGCTGAGCTAATGCCCATCCCAAGGTCAAGGCTAATGGTATCACTTTCTTCTAACTTAATTCTTGTCTGTCCAGCTGCTGCAACTGCCATGTCATGGCTGCTATTCCTAGCAGCTGGTACATCATGATTGTGTTTACCCTCATATGTGGTTATCACTGCTTTTGGATCATGAGATGCCCTCTCCACATGTTTTCTGACAGGGCAACCCGCATTTGTGCATTTGTAATAACTCCTACATAAGCAGCATAGTAAGATACAAGATTAACAAGAAATATGTAGTTGAGTAGCATATTTTAGCACTGCAATTAATTAGTATGAATCATAAGGATGGATCATAAACATGCAACAAGAATATCAAGGTCTACCAAGCACATATTTGATTTGAATTCCATACTTTTAAAGCATTTCCTGAAGTAGCCACACAACACACTAATATAGCAGAGGAATCATAAGAAGTAACCTTTTGAGTCTTTAATAATGACATCCACATTGATGATTGTCTCCATGAAATATGGTACAGACACTTCCCAGGACAACTATAACAACAAAATTAATTCATGTATATAATGCCCAACTTGACTTCATCAAATGACAGCAAGCTTAGTTGTAACATTGGGATCAGCTACACCAGTCATTCATTAAAACAAGCAGGATTAATCCTAATAAAATACACTGCCCACATGTCCTTCAATCTTTATGACTGTGTATAAAGCCTGCAATGATATGCATATCTTCTTGTCCTTCCCCTCCCCGCACCCTAGATTTTCTCATAACTTGGTATGGGCATGCAAAAATAATGTTTGATCCTTTCCTTTTGAAAATA
The DNA here is from genome assembly GCF_051622355.1 of Phaseolus vulgaris. NCBI lineage: Eukaryota > Viridiplantae > Streptophyta > Magnoliopsida > Fabales > Fabaceae > Phaseolus > Phaseolus vulgaris. Next base: position 61,442,431 of record NC_143505.1, on the reverse strand, counting down.
CTTCCCTATTATTAATAATCTACTGCCACTTTAATTATCCACCGTACTTCTTAGCAAAATTTTAGCAATCACTCTATTAATTTTCAGTTTGTCTTACCTATGCAAGTATTTAATCATTCTCATCAATTTTATACTACAAGTACAAAAATAAAAAGCTTCTGAATGAATATTAAAAACAGCTTTCGAAGTCATCCAAGTGAAATTTCTCCACCTAATGCTTTCAAGAGCTTAAAATTTAAAATAACAATTTCATAATCTAGCAAGTTATTTTTCCATTGCTGTTCTTGAAACTGTAAAACATCATCTACCTCACTCATAGATCCATCAAAGTATCCCTTACCAAAAAGTTTACTGTTAATGAGGATAGTCTAATACCAATAAATATATATATATATATATAATGTGTGTGTGTGTGTATATACCCTCACATTTTCATGTCTGAATATAATCAAGTGCAAGATACAGATTTTCTTTATGGACCAGGTTAGCATCATGGCTGCAACAGGGGTCTCATAGCGAGAGACTAGCTAACACTAATCATACTAAAAGAAAAGATTGTAAAGCAAAATGATTGAAAAGTGAATATTTAAGTTTCAATAAACTATTATATCATGTTAATTCCTCATTTAAATTGTTGTCTACCCAACAAATACAAGAGCAAAAGCTTGACAATAGTAAAAGAAATCATTTGACAAATCACATACAATAAATTGAATTTATTAATTTAACTTCGACCCAGTGAAGACATACCTTGGGTTAGGATTGCCTCTCACCACCTTTTGGCCATACTTACGCCAGCGATACCCATCATCCAATATATCAACCTCACTCAAAGTTTGTACAACAACCCGTGGCTCCCGGATAGGCTTAACTACAGGAGTGATGTCAACATTTCCAAGTTCCATTTTTCTACACAATGAAAAGGAAAAAACTCAGCAGCAGCAATGCAACCGAGCACACATGCTGAAGAAATTCAGAGCTTCAACCAAATTGTCATACCTTCGCTTTGAGAAGGGATCATCATCATCAGCGTCATCACCAATCCTGTTTGACACAAACCCTACACCCTCTAAACCATCACCATTTGTTGCTACATGTGATGGCTCAGAAGCACTGTTGGGCTCAGCAGCATGGGACAACTGACCATACATGGAGGGTGCTTTGTCTACAATAAAAAGGTAGAAGATAAAGAAATCCAGCTTATTTTCTCTGCAACAAGTAATGATAAAATGGAAGGTATGATAAGCATCTGGCTGGTATTACCATCTAGGCCAGCCAAAGAAGAACCCTTATCAGATCTCTCTACTTGAATAGACATAATAGTACCAGTAGAGTATCGGCAGCTTGGTTGAGGCTTAGGATGATCATGTGTTCCCTTGTAAATTATCTCAGTAATTTGACCATCATGAGAACGTTCAAAAAGTTTTTTCACTTCACAGTTAGGATGTGTACATTTGTAATAACTGCGTGGAAATTCACTTCCTTTAACAAGTTTTTGGCCATATTTTCGCCAATTGTATCCGTCATCAGATGTTTTCTCAGTTGCAACTGAAAGTCCACTGCCTCTAACATCCACATGTGATGCTTGAAGCCCAGTAGCTGTGTTGCCTTTGTGGTTAACGTCATCCAAATCAACATCAACAGAAGCACTAGGACAAGAACTAACCATTTGTACAGGTGATGATAGACTTAATTCGTTAGCAGGAACTGCTATCTCACTTTCAACTAATGGCGAGGAAACAAATGATTGAGCTTTTCCTAGACCTTCTACTTGAGTTGATTGTTTGATAGCACGGTTATTGAAGTCTGCAGGAACCTTAACATGAGCAAATAGCATTGGATAAGTGCTATGAAATTAGTAATCTTCAAAACAATATTAATCAGAACATTAAAACACCATTTGTTTTTGTCTAACACTGTAATCATGCATAGGACTATAAATTATAAAACTATTCAAATGAAACAAGACTTTAGGAATTGATTTTGTCTCATGCGACAAAGTTTGAGTAACATAACATCAATCTTGATAAATTTGAATTATGATTAATTATCCCACCTTGTTTTGTCAGTTAGTACACAGATTTAAACCAAGTAAAGTCAGGATGGAAAACAAAATTTGAGCCCATTCGTCCATGTGATTTGAAAGTTATTTTAATCAAAGTGTTGCCAACATCAATTTCATTACCATATTCAACCTGTTGAGTGGTTTAAACTCAAAGAAGCTTGATTTCCTGTCATCAACAGTATTGTTACTGAAGCATGAAGTGGTTACTGCAAATGTGGCAGAGGCAGCAAAAGCCTTAGAACCATGTACTGTTTGCTGAAGCTTGCGGAGGGACCCTGTAGTTGGTGAAGACTCCACCTGCAACAAATGGACAAATAATATTTAAACTATAAGCTCTTTGAGCAACAGTTGTGGAGTGAAATGAAAAATTATAAAGTAAAATGAACAGAGAGATACGGGGAACAATTTCTCTTCTCAAAAACCAACAAAAGGAAAGTAGGGAAAAGGCAAAACAACAGCAAGTTCTTGAATATCTGAAAACCCTAAGGCCTCAAACAGCAATCAATAAACCTAGGAAATCAGTAATAACAGCAGAAAGAGACCACATATATAATCTTCTGAGTAAACCAATAAACCTAAACTAATTGAATGGTGTTATCAGCTAGTGATGTAAGCAACCCACTATTATTGAGCGTAAGCAAAGTTTTTTACTTTCTCCTGCTGCTGATATTGCATGTTGTTTATTTGGAGTCCGTTTGACAAAGATACCACAGTACGTTATAATTTGCAAAAGTTAGTTATATAAACAATCAATCATAACAAAGAAAAGACACTCCTACATGAATGTAGCAAAGAATTCCACTCGAATTAGGACCATACAGACTATTAGCGTCTAGAAACAAGTCCTTTCACAAAATCCAGACCCACAATCTTTCTGACATTCCCTATATTATTCTCACAGCACATATAACTAAAATCAATCCACTAATCGTTGGTAATACATGATTCGTTTGCTCCACATATATAAATAGTAAAGGAAAAGAAGAGGATTTTCTGTGCACTCTGCTGCACCGTTGAAACAAAAACAAACAAAAAGGGCAAGCACCAACAAAAAAGAAGATTCATTATGTGAAAAAACAACACTGACATTAAAATAAATAAAGGAGAATGTCGAGCGATCCTCAACTAAAGTTATATTCCACCAAAGAGAATACCGTATTTAAGCATAAAGCAACCAATACATAATCCTATAAGAGCAAAAGCATCAGAAACTAACGGACCCATTCACCAAAATGTACTACTAAATGAAGGATAAAAGAAGTAAAGAGCCAGCTCTAAAGAAACAATTTTCCACGAGACTGAACCAGCATATTAGAATTTCGAATTTTACATAACAAAAAAAAAAGCATCTTCAGCTCATTACTCACCAGCATTCAAATCAAGTCATTTTAAATCATCAAATTATTCCACCAAATCGATACGATTTGACACCAGCCCAGATAAGCCCTATTGGGTAGCTGAGAAACCCCAACAAAATCACAGTGAAAAGAACAAATTTTTTATATGCCACTCCCTATAAGTGGCCTTTACCTTACATGCGTCAAGTAAAAAAAACAGTAAAACACAACCTTTGACCAACGTGAACTAAAAACGACAACATTCCCCTGTATTCACTCGAGCATTTACCTTTCCTTCTTCTGTTCCATTTCCTCTCAGAAAACACAAAACCCTCTGAAAATTGAAAATTCTCTCTAACAAACACCAACCCGCTTATTTCCATTCTTCACCAAACCAAACACCTCAATTGGAGTTCCCAAAGCAGAAGAGGAAGAAGAAGAAGAAGAAGCAAAAGAGCACACACTCACTCACTCACCTTCATATTGGAAAGAAGAACCGGTGATTCCAGAAAGGACGTCGGACTCAGTCCCGGGGGAATCGTGATGCACGGCGACCTCGAGATCGGAAGCTTCGCCGGCGCAATCAGCTTGTATCTCGCCGTCAAATTCTGACCCGACCCACTTCGATTTGGATCCTCGGATGCCCCATTGAGCCGGAGCTCCGAACTGGGGCCGGGCTCGGCGGCGGCGTCCATTGTGGGTGGTGGCGTTGATGAGGGTCAGAGCAGAAGTAGAGATATAGCAAAGGGCAAAAGGGTCATTTCAAATATGCATGTTTTTTGTTTTGTGGGTGGTGTTGTGTTTTGTGTTTTGTGTTTTGTGTTTGAAGGTTGTGTTGTGTCAGAGATGGTGGAAGTGCAGAAGGACTCAGTTGACTTGCAATGTTGGATCTCACTTTCTCTCACAAACAACTCACTCACATGTCTGTGACTCTCTTCTCTGTCATTTTAAACCCTTCTTTCTCACCTTTTTTTTTTTTTGTTACTTCTCTGTAACTAAACTCACACCATCATAAAAAAAAAAATAAAAAAAAACAATCATCATGGAAGTAATAATTGAGGTTGAATTGTAAGAGTTTCTGGATTAGATTCATTTGGGATTACAGTAAATTTAACATATTTAATTGGATTGGTTTACTTTTGAGTTTTGAAACAAAAAATTCTTAGTGTAAATTAAATTGGTTATTATGATAAAAATAAATTATTATACTTTTTAAGTTTTGAGTTTTATTTCTTATTTGTTTTATATAATTTTAATGTTAGTCTAATGTAAGATAACAAAATATTATTTGGTATTTAATTACTTTTATTAAATATTTAGATTTTTAAAGATATTACTTTAAATGTATTATTAATTTTATTCAAAAATATAATAAACATAAATATTTTTTTTTTTAAAACATGGTAACATCAAATTAAATTCATAAGAAAAATAATTTTAAAAAGAGGAAAAAAATAAAGTACTAATACCTAATCTAAAAATTAAAATTCAATCTAGTTTAAAAAAACATACATTTAAAAAGTGAATCAATTAAAATTGGTTTGATTAAGATTGGAGAGAGTGAAATGAATTAAATTCAAAAAATGTTCAATGTACTTATAATTTAATTGGAATTGTGAGGTAAATGGAATCAACTTAATACAAAATTATTGGTATTAAATTGTTTGAGTTTAACAGGTACGTATTGATGGTGTAAAAGTATAAAACTTTTTAAATAGTAAATTAATTTAGAGTTTAACAAATTTAAATGACAAGTAAAAAGTAAATTTTATTTATTCACTGCTTTAAAAGAATACATTAAAGGGATGGAGAGAGAAAAAAGAATGGGTTGTGTGGATTTATAGCTTTTGGACTTTTTAAAGCTGATAGGTAGATGATTATGTCAATGAATGATACACAATTGGATAAAGATTTTGTAACAAAATGATTATTTTACCATTCGTTAAGAGAATTATTGTTTGCTTAATTTAATTTATGATGTTGTTGTGTTCATGGCTAGTTATTAAGCTAGGTAAGAGTTGAAAGTGAAAAGTGGTGTGCCAAGTACCAACCAACTCTATGTTACTCTTCACCTCAGACAATGAGTATTAGTGAGTGATTGGTGCAAAACTGTGAAACCCTTTTGAAAGCCAAAGCCAAACCAGAATCATTTCACCAAAAGGGTTAGATTCAGATAATTTAACCTCATGAATGGGAGAGTCAGTCTCAAGCAATGACCTCAGTGTGTAGTTTTTGTCTATGTTACTTGAACTCTGATCAGATGATTCAGTTCAAGGAATGCAGTGTCGGCAATTCCCACAGGGAAAGTGTTTCATGTGTTGTGCACTGAGTGAAGTGACAAAAAATGAGAAACAGAAATGGATTTAACACCAATTAGTTCACAGAATGGAGTGGTGCTAGAGGTTTTGGACACTCACTGACTACATTGTTTAGGGGGTCTAAATGTGGCAATTGTTGACCTGACCACTTAAATTAAATTCCATTTGGGTGTTTTTCTGTCACAATAATAAATGAGATTGTTGTCAATTTTTCATGGATATGCTGTAAAGATCTTGGAAAGAGTAAGTTAACATGTTGGTCTCACTGTATTAAATATCTTCTTTCTTTACTGATATCACACCATTTTGTTCAAAGAGGCTAAAAAGGAGTTGAGGCTTAAGTTTTGGTTTAGTACTATAATGTATAGGGTATTATTAATGAACATGGTCTAGAAAAGCACAAGAGATTGAAACATTTCATTAGAGTTTGTTTTCCTTTCTCAAATTGGTGTGGTTTTTTACTTTTAGCAGTTTGAAGACAGAGGAATTGGAAGGGTGTACTTGGGCTATGATTAGGTGAAGAGAAAGGAAAGCAGCAACAACAACAAATCTAAGCATTTAACGGCTTGAGATGCAGTTAAAGCAAAGTTCTCACTGGTTTTCTAAATCTTTACAATCTTTGTGTTGAGTAATATTCTTCCTCAAATAAATTTGTCTATATTAAATGCTAAAGCACGTCTTTTGTCACATCCAAAATTCCCTGTCTTGTCCATCTCTCATCACACTTATTTGGTAAAAATTTCCCAATAAAATTGAAAGATGAATTGCTTATTCACCATGCATTTACTTTCTCCAATTTATTTAATGCATGAAATTTTAAAACCGTACAAAAAAAGTGTTATGTTATATAGGAAAGAGAGGTTGTATCACATAGAATGTTCGTATCAAATATCAACACTCATAGAACACGTACTCATAGAAGTATCTAATTCAAAAATTATTTACAATTCTAACACGATTTTAAAAAAGATAAATCCATTAATTTTTTAAAAACTCAAATTTATTATGTAAATTTTTATTATGATTATAAAATTAAGGAACAAATCACTTTGAACCAACCGGAAAAAACATATTTATGCACATAAATCCTTATTCTTTATTATCAATTTATATAATTCATAATTATATAATATAAATTCGTGTCCCTTGTCCTATATTTTAAATATTATATGTATCTCCATGTTCGTCCCGTATCAGTTCGCGTTGGTGTCTGCACTACATAACTTATATCTCAAGAATTTTATGCAAAAACCAAAGAGGTTTTTAAAGTTTTAAAACTAATTTTTAACTTTTTGATGCTTATTTCTCAGTGTGTATGAAAGGTTTTGCTTAAAAAAAATCTCATTTGAATCCTTATGATTAAAAATGCCACAAGATATAAACTCACTATCTGAATTGCTTCTTGTAAATTGAATTGCTTTACTTTATTGATAGCTTTAGGATGGTAGTTCATATAAAAAAATGGCAAATGAAAACAAATAAAATACCCATAATATATGACTTAATAGCTTAAGATAAAATATTGAATCTGGGTAGTGTATTTCCTACTAATGTTAAATCTGGTAAAACACAGTTCATATATAATATTATTCAGTGTTCTTTGCCAAATGAAAAGCATCAGTCATGAATAGGTGAGGGATGCAAGGTCCATTTTCTTCTGAATGAAATTCTCAGTACCAAAAAAGAAGAGAGATGGCAAGTCATCTACGGCCAATTTCCATGGAACACACTGAGAATACGTCTCAACCATCGTTAGTAAACATACAGAAAACGAGGTCTCTTACATGTTGCATTACCAAACCATCAATACAAAAAGATAAGAAATGGTCTCTCAGAAGGTGAGATGAATAATCTTCACAGACACATCTTATCATAGGTAATAGATCACTTCAAAGGTACAACAGTATCAGATCCCTCTCATACACTTGCCCTTCTTTTTGTGTTAACTTAACTATTCATAGGTAACATTCAAGCTAATTCATTCATTCAGCTAATAACTTCCCCTAGTCAGAGATGAAACTTAAAAGATCAAACTACTGTGCAGAGGCATAAATCATAAAACCAAATGGTGCTAAAAAATTGCCAAGTGACCCTACACCTAGTAGGATATGCATGCACACACACACACTAAAAAAGAATTGTCGAAACTCATTTCACAAGTTAATCTTAACTTCACCAGCCTCAATGTGGCAATTTCTCTGTATTCCTCCTTTTTTTTGCTGGGGGCATTGCAGGAGGAAATGGCTGTCAAAATCCAGATATAGCATAGGTCCACAGGCCATGCAAAGGACTCACAACAATAACCCACCATCAGAAAACATGGCGTTCAAACATAAGCCATGTGATTGTCATGGGAAGTGTGACAATGTGAGGCAATGCCCCTAGGCATTTTTCTTCATGATTAAAAAAATACAAAATATTAGACTTCAGACAGCCCAAAAGTTTACTTTCCTACATTTTCAGTGTCACATAACCTGGACTAGCCCAAGGCGATAGGAACCCAACAAATTGTAATTTGGGCTGCTTTCTAAAAATAGAGACCTCAACTACTATAGACCAAAGCATACAGACCATGATTCAACCAAATACCACTACCATGATGACATTTAACATCAATTCATCTACATATACTGAAGATGCAATATACTGAACTAGAATTGGTTCTATTAGACAAAATAAAAATATTATTCATTGGATGTAAGTTGTCAACAAAACAAATGTCAAATGCACAATGAGATATGATTCAAACAGATGATTATTATAGTACAGTGGCAGCCATAATCCGTAATAAGCACCCTTCACGATCAAGAGATATGAATCAGTTCAAAATACAGAGGAATTTTCAAATCAAAGATATTAAAACATAGTTTCTTTGCTAATTTTGGCACAAAAAACATGTTTAAAAGAACCAAATAAAACCAACAATTTATTTTATTTCATACAGAAAACTCATTGGCCAAAAGACAAAGAAACCATAGATAAGAAACTGTACTGAAAATAATTTTTTCACACGAGCACAACAGACAGTTCATACAGGATATTGACAAAATAACAAAACAAATATGTTGTATTTTTCAATCCATGTGGATGATGCATAGTCTCGTGGATGAGAACAATGAACACCATTCCCCTAGGATTATTTTAAGGCTTCAGGAACGGATGTATTACCCTCTGTTTTTGGACTAAAATCCTTAAAACCGATGGAAGAGAAAATTGAATTTCTTTGTACAGTGTGAGATGCAGCCAAACAAAAGTTAAAATCTAGATAGAGTTGTCTGGGTGTGAATAATGCTAAATACTTATCATTCCATTAATAAATTTTGATAAGATAAACCCATAACTGAATTTAATTTTTTTTTTATCATTTACTAGTATGAAATTATGCACTAGGACGTGGAAAAAAATGAAACCCTCTTGAAACAACTATAGCGCAGACTCGTGTAATAACTAATCACAAGCAACACTAAACCTAGAAAATTTGGAAAGTTTCTATTTGCACGGGTTATCCCTTTGAAACCCCCTATCTTAGGCCTTAATGCCTGGAAAAGAAATAAGTCTAGGCAGCGATGAAGTGCGAAAGCAGTGAAGTGAAGTTTAAAGAAGACCACGATCAACCAAAAAGGAAGCTTATAGAAGTAAAATTATTCAAGTAATCAAATTTGTGAAAAAAATCATTCCCTCACAACCCTTCGTGCAGAATCTAGTTCCTTTCCTATACTCATGGAGATCAACAAAGCAAGCTATGTTTTTACAATTTAAAGGCCAGAAGTGCAAAGTCGTGGAGAAACTAATACCAAAGCTACCAACCCAGGAGTTCAGCATTCAAAAGAAAAAGCAATTTCTTGATCTACTGATGATAAGAGGTTTGATAATAATGTTGCACACCATAAGCAGAGACACTATCATGATAACCAGACAGCACAAGTGGCTCTGATGAATTTGGAAGAGAACTACCATGACCAAGATTGCCACTGGGACCCATTGGGACACCATCAAGACCATAAGGCCCAGTTGAGGTGCCTGTATAAGGCAAGATGGTTGGGGATGGAGCCTTCATGCCATATGACATGGTTGGCAAGTTCATGTACGGATTTCGATGTTCCGATAACAAACCTTGTGACTGGAAATGAGGTTGTGGTTCAGGCAGCAAGCCTGATGACTGGAAACGAGGTTGTTGTTCCAACAACAAACCTGGTGGATGGAACAAAGGTTGTTGCTCCAGCAACAAACCTGATGACTGGAAATGAGGTTGTTTGTAGTGGTGAGGGGTTGAACTGGCACCACCGACACTATTCAGAACAGCTGCAGAACCAACTGGGGCAGAAATTCGAGGACGCTTGATCCCACTTTGTAGCTGCTGATGAGAAGGAGGCTTGGCAGAAAAAGCAGACGCATTATATTTTAAATTTGCCTTATGCTTCGTCAATTGGTCTATACGCTGTTGAAGGCTTTCAGGTGGATATTCTGTTTGAAGATTATGACTTTCAATAACCTTAATTGCCGATTTCAGTGCATGGACTTCTCTGGCTGTGATTTCATTCTGCAAAAACACCCAAATAAATACAGGCAGTGACATCATATACCCCGGGTAACAATCATGGGGAGAATACTTACAAGTGACTTCCCTTCCTCAGAAAGTCTTTTAGCAAGTTTCTGAGATTCATTCACGTGAGCTTTCAAAATGGGAATTGGTGGAATCTTATCAGCAAGATTGAACTCAAAAACATACTTGACAGCTAGAATATGTCTGCACCTGTCAACAAGTTTGTGAACAAGACCTGCAAAACACCCAAAACAAAATTTCCCTCACAAATTAAACACCAAAAAGGGAAAAAGTAGAAATCAAATAACGGCAGCATAACCATTTCAACTTACAACATTACACTATTTTTAAAAAATTCCAACTCCAAGACCACATAACATAAACACTAGTGGTTACTAGTGTTTTCAGTCGCTGAAAATGGATTATCTTTAGGTTTAGTTCCCAACTTATTCTAGATCAAGAACTAGACCCAGAGGTATCATCACAACCAGAAACCATAGGACTAATTCCATAAGGAAGTAGATTATCAGTTATCAGTTATTCGCATATTTCGCCAGCTCCTACACCAACAGGTGTTGCACTATTCGCATATTTAACCATCGAAATCCTTTCATATGTTTAAAAGATCCAAACAACTATTTGTGTCAACCTCGTCAGTAATCCCCAACATTCAAAATGATAAGTTTCCACCTAGTAATTTTGAAATACTCAACTTTAGCCCCTAAAAGTTAAAACTCCTGGGGTAAATACTTGCTGATTCACAGTTTAAGGGATTAACATTTGCAAATTTCAAGATTACAGAAACTAAAAACACCATTAACCCTAAACACTAGAGTCACAACAACAGGTAACAAGCTACAAGCCTACAACAACAAAACACAAACGCGGCTACGTAACAGCATCTCCTAACACCTCATCATACTAAACCAAAACATCAAATTCAAATGAAAGGGCTCCAACCTGGAACTTTGTCTGTCAAACCAACACTTCTGTATAGCTCAGGAAGATCATCATTGGCAGCAGCCATGGCAGAGAAGCTGACAATCTCATTCTTTGTCAATTCAGAGAACAACCCATAAGCCGCCACAAACTGCAAGAAAGTCATGGCCCCAACACCATCACCACCACCTTCACTTGCCAAGCTCCCCTTCCACTCCACACACAACCTCTTTGCTCTCTTACTCACCTTAGAACTCACAGAAACGGACGCAGCCCTCAACTGCTGAAACAACAACCCGCAAGTCCTCTTCCTCTTGCGCAATTCCTTGTCATCTTTCACTACATTCGCACCCACGACACCGTCCAATGCATCGAGAACCATCGACGCGGGATCGGAAGCACGCTTGAAGGCACTCTGGAGGTCAACCCCGAGCGCAACCTTGTCTTTGAAATGATCCCCAACGTAGTCCCGCAACCCTTTTCCATCCATGCAGTTGCAGAGGGCAATCATGCGTTCCGCGTGGGTTTTGGGCAATGCAGCATCATTTCGCGATGATGGGTCAGAACGGGAGGGCGGAAAAATGGAATCTTTGGAGGGAGAGGGTGGTGAGTGAGTGTGTTGCTGTTGAGAATCGAGGGAATGAAGAAGCTGAAAGCGTTCAGAGAGGGAGTTGTGGAGGGAGGTGAAGTGGGCATCGATGTGGGACCATGAGGGAGGGAAGAAGGAGGAAGAGAGGAGTGAGGAATGGGTTTGGAGATCGTCGTAGGCTTTCTTCAAACTCTCCTTCTTGGCGTCCACCAGTTGCAGAGCCGCAGAGATGGTCTTCGTCGACGTCTGCATTGCTGTTGCTGTTCCTCTGTTCTCTCGGAGAGAGATGAAGGATTATGAACACTTTTATTTCCAAATTCAAAACCCTAAAATTGAAACCACAATGATGATGATGATGATGTTAGACAAGGTGGTTCAGTGCTTTGCTTTGTGTTCCTGAATGAATTGTTGTGATTAGGTTGCAGAATGCAAAATACAAAATCACCGTGAAATCTGAAAATGTTGTATCTGAATCTCACTGGTAATTGTTAAGTTGGGCCTGTGTTCCCACAATGTGTGGGCTGATTTGTTTAAGGTTTTTGCATTCTGCACCCCGTTAATTAAAAGGCAATTGCTTCCTGCACCCAATCAATTTTAACTGGCACCCGACGAACTTTTTAAAACCTCATTGTACCCTTGTCTTCTTTATTTTGAAAAAACGTGTAGAGTGAGGTGCACAAAAGCTTGGTTTTTGTTTTGGTGGTGATTTGAGCTGCAGAGGAGGTGCTTTTAGTGTAGTTGTGGAGGGACGTTTTCAAGCCAAGGTCTGGTTGACATTGTTGTGAGGTAAGAACTCATTTAAACTAGTTTTTCGCATTTCGTTATCCAGAAGCCTGGTTATTACCTTACAGATGTTGGCATCCAAAATTCATTATTAGTCACTTCGAATGTAAAAATTCGTAATTATTTAACATTTGCAGTTGAAGCTTCGGACGCCCGTATCCGTAGTGTAAAAGTAGCTTACAGATATCATTATCCAGAATAGGGTTCTGCATTTCGGATGTACGTATCCATAATGATAATGTATGTGTTCCGGATTTGGGAATGCGGAATTATGTTTTTTGCGTTATGGATTTATTTATCCAAAAGCTAAGTGATGGTTTTTTTTTTCAGCATTGTCAATGCATACAATGGAAATTCCAAGGGAGATTGATGTGTGTGATAGATTAGATGATGTTGATCTAAAGCAGTCAATAACTTATAACGCGTTAGACAATGAACATAGGGCACATGAGTGTAGTGAGGCATTTACTACAAATGATGTATGGTAAATATTAGGCTTGTGAATGTTATTTTTATGAATGATTTTAAATTTTGGCATATGTTGTTATAGGTATTTCGTGATCGAGATGAGCTGTTAGAGTGGGCGAGAAGTGTTGACTATAGTTATGGGTTTGTTATTGTTATATTGGGGTCGGATACATGGACGGGGCAACGAGGAAGGATGACCTACGTATTATTAGGTTGTGAGAGAGAAGGTAAATACAAACGGTATAAAAAAGACGTAGATATCAGTCAAACGAAAAGTAGGAAGTGTGAGTGTCCTTTCAGAATGCAAGGCAAACCAATGAAAGGTGGGCAAGGATGAATGGTTGAATTAATTTGTGGTTCTCACAATCATGATTTGGCAGAGACAATGGTGGTTCATCTCTATGTTGGCCCTCCTAGATAGCCTTCGTCATCAATTTCAACTTCTTCTTGTTCAATATAATCTTCAAAGTCTTCATTTGGAACTGAAGTACTAGGACCACCCCGTTTTCTTCTAACCGATGCAGTTGGTCACACACGGTCCGAATTAGAACGTCTTTCACCTCTAGTCCTCACCATTTTACTATTCATAAATGTTAGAATAGATGGCTTTAAACTAGAGGGGGGTGAATTGTTTAAAGAGGGTTTTCGTAAACTTTTAAAACAATAATGAAATTATCTCAAGAAACAATTGATTCAGAAATTCAGTTCGCCAAAATAGCAAGCAAAAGCTGCAGTACCAGAAAAACAATTGGTTGTTTCGCAGAAACAATCGGTTGTTTATACTAGCAAACAACAAAATAAAACTGAATTTAAAGAGTTAGAGATAGAGAGATTGTACACAGTTGTTTATACTGGTTCACTCCAAACCCAGAGCTACATCCAGTCTTCTCAGAAACCCTGAGGAAATCCACTAAGCAATCACACCTTGATCACTTACACAACAACCAAGAGAAGACCTAGAACACCTCAAGACACACACTCTTCTTGGCTAACACACCAACACTAAGATTGCTGATCTTGATCCCCTCAAGAACACACAGCCAATCTCAGCAAACACAGAAACGAAACTAGTTTTTCAGAGTACAAGGATTACACTTGTTACAGAAGATAATCTGAAATCAATACGAGCAGAATCCTATTCCATACACTTTGATCAATCCCAAACTCTTAGCAATCTCAGCTCTTTGAAAAACTCAGAAACTCTTTTCAAAACTTGTCAAAAGATTAAAATGTCAAATCTGTTTTTCTGAATATATTCAAAGATGTAGTTTGTTATCAAATCTTAACAAACTCTTAAATTGCATTTAAAGATTGGTCAAAGCATTTAATGACGAGAGCGTAAGCAGTTAAATCATTTAAAGCTCAGTCAAAGATAAAACAGTTTTTCTGTTATGGTCCCAAAACAAACAATCGGTTGTTTTCTCGAATCAATCAGTTGTTTTGGTACTTAACAGTTCAACCATTTTAAAAACAGTTTTCAATCTTTTTCTCAAAACACCTAAGTATAAACAATCGGTTGTTTCGACAAAACAATCGGTTGTTTTAACTTAGTTTGAAAACATTTTACTTTCACAAAGATTGAGAATGCCTATGCTTTAGATTTAATCAAAGGGTGGATTACAACATCCAAACTACCCCAGAACTATACTAAACCAGCACAGCAACACCAAGCACAGCCAAGACTTCAACATCCTTCAAAGGATTTGAATTCTTCAAAACTTGAACACCACTTGGTTCAATAATAAAAATAACATCCAATCAAAATTAAAATGGAACAAAGATAGTATAAAATAACAAATAAAAAATACCATATTGCTAAGTGCCCTAATCTTATAACACAAATTGTAAGGGCAGAGATAGTAGGAACATCAATGATCATAAAAAACCAGTGCAAGAAACGCTTCTGGATCCCTTCATCCGCAGTAAATATGGATATTAATATCCGGAACTCATTCATAAGCAAACCCTTCCGATGTAGCCATATGCAACATGTAAATACCTTTCGCACAAGCATATGCGGAAGTAAAAAATGACTTCCGCCTAAAACTATCTCCAACACACACGCATGTTAAAACTGATTGTCTTCTTCGGTGCCTTCGTTCATTTTCATCGTCGAACTCTCTCACAGATGATGCTTCACTCAGCGTAACAATGGACGACCTTCGCGCTCCTAGGTTTATCTTCGTTCAAGGGATCCTTCAAGTCAAGCCTCCGTTGTTGGGTGCGAGAAAGAAGTTGTTGGGAATGCACACTTACAAATTTTAGTATATGAATGCATATTAAATTCCTTTGTTCACAAGGTTTTTTTTTTCAAAAAACAAATACACTCTAAAATGTGATAAATGAAATAATACATTATAAAGTCAAATGTAATATTACATTTCACATTACACATTCCAAAGTATACCCCAGATTTATAAATACATTATAGAATGTAGAATTTGGAATTTAAATTTTATCAAGATAACTTTGTCATTCCATTCATTCATAGGGTGCAAATTTAAATTAATGGAGTTGCAAAATGCAAAAACCCTTTATTCAAATCCAATCTATTATTTTTTTATTCGTGGGCCACCTCCATTCCACTTGAAATTCCTAAAATTCCTATGTGAATAATTTGTACATTCCTTTTTGAAAAGTACTTTTATACTAATTAAAACTTAACATTTTATTTTTTTCTTCTTAACATGAAATTATTTATTATTTAAAATTGTTGTAATGAAAATCATGACTCTTTAAAAAAACATGTTGGAGCAACATAAAATAACTTAGATATGTACAAAATTGAATATTGGACCAAATTGAAAACTCTTTAAAATCTAGTGACTAAACTTAAAAAACAAATAGAATTGTAATTTAATCTATTTTTTATTCATTTTTAATAAACTCTTTTATATATTGTAACTTGTACATTTGGTGGGGCAAGAACCAAACAATGAAATAAAAAGAAAATTTTGATATGAATTCTATAAACTTTGGTCATCAAAGGATGTTGTAAAGTCAGAAATTAATTAATGATTAATTTATTTTGAAGAATTTTTCAGAATGATAAGCATAAATGTTAATAAAGGAAAATAATTATTTCACATGATATTGGATATTGATTCCACCACACGCCATGGATAAAGTCAAACTACAATATTTTTAGGTTTAACTTCACTACGAATCAAATATAATAAAAAAATAATGTTTAGTGAATTTATTATTGGTTAATTTTAATTTCTTAAACATGATTTACGCTTACTATTTTAAAACACTCTTATTATTGTTAAATTTAAACATATTTGTAATAAACATAACTGAGAATCATTTAAAAAATCACAACTTTATTATACGAAATCAAAATTATTAAATAAATTTGATCACTATTTTTAATAAGCATACAAATATTTAATTAAAAGTATATCTTATTCGCATAATTTTTTTAGAAAAAAGTTTAATATTTATATATTTCATTTCATTTGTTTGTTCGTACTATTACGAAAAAGTTAAATAAAGTCCTTTTATATTTTTAAAAGAAATATTCGTTTTTATATCACTTTCCACTTTGAATCAGATTATTTACTTTTTTTTTGCATTGAGAAATTTGATTAACTTTTTTATTAATAGTATAAATAACTAATATATAAACTTAGTATTTTTGTATTCTAATATTACTTGAGTTTAATATTTTATTTGTTTTTGGTAGATTCATATTTTTTATTTCTGCTAGCATTAGATTTTATTAATTAGTTAAATAAGATTACTAAAAGTGTTTTACTTTTTCAATGAATTATCGAAAAAAAATTATATGATGCATGTTTGACTAATGAAAGCAATTAAAGAAAGCATCTTCAAATAATATATGGTTTGACTTATATAAAACATTATTTATAAGGAAATTGTTTATTTTATAGTTATATTATATCATACTACAACATCACATGGGATTCATTAGTTTATAATAATAAACAAGGTATTGGTTTAAATAAGAAATCGATATCTTTAAATTTTAAGATAATACAATTTTTTCATATTATTTTAGTTTATGATAAACAAAATTTATTATAATATATTATTAGTTTTATTCATTGATAATTTAAAGAATATTAAAATTCAAGTTTAAATTAAAATGGTAAAATGAAGAACAATGGTCAAAGTCAAAAAGTTGTCAAATCAAAATTTTGTAGTCTATAGTAAAAATCTAATGTTAAAAGACTCAATAATTTACAGTATAAATATATGACTTGATTAAAAGGTAAGTAGAGTGTTTTTTTAAGAAAGATAACAACTTAATTAAAACAATTCTGACTTTATTATCAGAACACCTTATAAGTACACACTAGCTGTCCGACATAACCGAGAAGTTGTGAAAGAAAAAAATCACGAAAGACACATCAAAGAAAGGAAAGACGAAAAGTGTTGAAAAATAATTAAATTCATTTTGATAAAAGTCAAATAAGAACAATAATTAAAAATATTAAGAAATCAATATATAACATTAATTTAATTTAGTGGAATAGTCTCCATATTAAGAAATTTCAAAATAAAAAATAACTTTTCCCATATGATAATTACTACTTATATTCCAAACAATAACAATAAAAATGTACATTACACTTTAAAGATTATACTAATTGATAGAGTACTATATATCTCCAATATTACAGATCAAAATTCAAAAAGGTAATAAATATTTTAGAATAATAATGTAGTTATTTTAAATTTAATTTTAATGAGATAAAATTATTTTATACTTTATTTTTTTTAGTGTAGGATGTATAATTGAAAAATAAATGAAAAGAAAATAGTAGAGAATGAGAAAACATTTGAGAAAATAAGAAAAAAATATACCACTTTAACTATCTTTTTGTATTAAAGCGCGTCAAGGCGCGAAAAAGTTCAATAGAAAGATTGTAATGAAAGTTTAAAAAACGAGAAAAAATATTAAAAACATGAAAAATATGTTTTCTTTACCTAAAACTAAAATTTGTAGAGAAGGTAAAATTTGTGAAGAAAGTTTAATTATATGCTATTTTTTTATAAAAATTAATAAATTATATATGAAAATTATATTTTGATATATATACACATATTATTATAAGAAAATCATTAAATATAAATTAATTTTAGTAAAAAAATAGTTAGTTGCTATATTGACTAAATTAAATATTATTTTAGAAACCTAAACAATTATTGATATGTACCTAAATTAGTTTCTATTACTGATAAATAATTTATAAATTAATATTTAATGAGCTATTAAGATTTTAGCTACTAATTCTAAAATTTAAATAATTTAAGTAAAACCTTTTAGCTAATTAAATACCATTATAAATACTATTTATCAGTTATAGAAACTAATTTAGATACCAATAATTTTAATTACTTTTTATCTTTAAAATTGATCTCTATTTAATGATTTTCTATTAATGTATATTTAACATTATAGTTTCTTTATTAATATTAATATTTTTTATATTATAATAAAATAAATAATGGAAATAAAAAATAATTATTTTTTATGTATTTCTATTAATATTTAATATTAATTTTGTAATAATATTTTAAAATTTTCTTATATTCATCAATTCACTCTCAATTTTTTAAAACTTTCTTATATTTTTTTTTACTTTATCTATCTTAATCCAAACAATCTTAATATTTTTTCTAAATCATTCTAAATTTTTGTGTATCTTAATCCAAAAAATCTTAATTTCTTTACAATTTTTTTAAAATCATTTTAAATTCATCCTCTCAAATTTATTTCTTGATAAAAAAAAGTCATAAATGTTCTTTATTTGCTCAAGAATATCATAAATGTTACATTTATTTTCTCAAAAAAATCATAAATGTTAACTTTAATTTCTCAAAAAAATCATAAATGTTAACTTTAATTGCTCATTTATCTTTATTTGGATTCTTGTGACCACGAGGAGAATGTGATTCGAAAGCCACCCCTTCCCTCTTTCCCGGAAAATAAAAACATGCAATCATCACAACTCTCCACACGCGCCTTCATCTTTGTTGGCTCCTCACGCGCTACCACTCACGCTTTACGCGTTGACCGACAAACAAAACGCAGTCGTGTTAATTCCCAGGTTGCAGGATTTGACTTTCTTCAACAGAAAAAAAAAAAAAAAAACACACGATTGACACGAGTATTCATTTTTTACTTTTCTAATACAGTAACTATTTAACACTTGTATAAATATTTATTTAATGAATATATTTAAAACATTTAATGATACTTTTGTATTTTGTATGCTTCATTCATAAATCAATAATTAGAATAACACAGAGATACAATCATAGAAAAAAATTAAAACTATTATCCTCTGTAAAATTTAAAAAATCAATTTGTTGCCTTATTCATTTTTTTTCTTTCTAAATTCATTAATGTTTGAAAGTCATATAATTTAAGCAATTAAGAATTGAGTAAATACACATTGAGATCAGTAAATGCTTTTGTTTACAAAATTTGAATAGGAAACCTATTTAAAGGAAAATAAAGTTAATATTTTCATAAAGTATATGGAATTTAAACAAGGGAACAATTTTTACTATTATTATTAATATATCATAGATGTTTCGTAATTGATGAAATAATTGTCTTAATGATTGTGACAAATAAAATCAGGTTTATGTTTATTCATATATTTAATTAAGGAAACATGTGTGCTGATAAATTGATTATTGATATTTATGATTTATTTATAGAGAATTGTAGTTTACTTTTAGAATTTTTTATGAATATATATAGTTTATATATATATATATATATCATTTTTGTTAACATATAACTTTGATTTAGTTTTCCTTTTTTTATATTTTTTCCTTTGTTAATATATAGTTTATTTTTTTGACATAATAAAAAAGCATGAATTTTTTTCCTTTAATTTAGTTTTCCTTTGTAATAATATTTTTTTTTTGTAATGACATATTATTGTTATTATTTATAGTGATATCGAAGATGAAAATTTTATATAAAAAACAAAGGAACAATTTCAAAGATATAAACTTTTATATTACAGCCAATTTAGTGCTCACACCACCCCATTAGAAAATGTAGAAAAGTTGAATTCGAAAAAGGATAAAAAGAATAGAAGAAAACAAACAATATTGAATAGTATGATTAATTTGGCCCTTAATTATTTCTATATAAATAGTAGAACGTTTGCACGTCTCTGACACCTTTCATTTGTTTTTCTGTGGAAAAATTGAGGTTGGAGCGTAGTCAGCTCTCTTTTTTTCTGCCGAAAGCTGCAGAATTTCATGCTTTTTTCTTCTGGGGTTCAGCAATCGGTTCCCTTCAAGGTATATAATCTTCTCCTTCTTCTTCTTTCATGCATTAGATTCATTTACCATTTTTCTCTTATATGCATACTCATGTAGTTCACCAGATTTGAAGTTGAAGCCTTTTGTGTGTGTTTTCTGTTTTACTCATGATGTCTGATAAATTATTGGATGTTCTGTGTTCACAATTCCAGGTAATGTTTCATGTCACACATACATGGTTTTATTGACTTTGTTGGGTAAATTCAAAAGTTTTGACTACAATTAAGTGGAGATGAATCAAAATTATGAACATATGTGGTCACACTAAAAATTAATGACCAAGATAAAAAAAATTGTTTTTTTGGCTAATTTTAGGTTGTTACATTTGTCTGGCAGGTTTTTTAATTTTTTTAGAAAATGTTTTATCACTAATTTTAGTTTTTGTTTATCTGTTGTTATGCAATAATTCCTCCAGTGTGACACAGGTCTGTTCTTCTTTGATAATTTTTGTTTGAATAAATTTTCAATTTGAAAACTTTAAGGGGTTTGTTTTGTTATTATTCGTTTCCTCTTTTTTGTGGCATGCTGAATTTGGTTTGATCTGATTTGATTTTGGCGTTGCTGAGTTTCTGATTAGTGTGGTATGTGACAGATGCCGTTTGTTACACCTGACCCTTCAGACAAAGATTCTGAGCCCTTTGTTGAGACGGATCCAACTGGTCGCTATGGTAGGTACAGTGAGTTACTTGGGTGTGGTGCTGTGAAGAAAGTGTACCGTGCATTTGATCAGGAAGAAGGAATAGAGGTGGCTTGGAACCAAGTGAAGCTGAGGAACTTCTGTGATGATCCTGCCATGGTGGATAGGCTTTACTCTGAAGTGAGGTTGCTTAGAAGCTTGGCCAACAACAACATCATTGCACTTTACAATGTGTGGAGGGATGACCAGCGCAACACTTTGAATTTCATCACTGAGGTTTGCACCAGTGGTGATTTGAGGGAGTATAGGAAGAAGCACAGGCATGTCTCCATGAAGGCCCTCAAGAAGTGGTCTAAGCAGATTCTGAAAGGGCTGAATTATCTGCACTTGCATGATCCCTGCATCATTCACAGAGATCTCAATTGCAGCAATGTGTTTGTCAATGGGAATACTGGCCAGGTGAACCCTTTTACTCAATCATTGTTTTTCTTTCTGTAATGTGTTTGATAGATTGACAAGGTGAAAAAAACTTTGGAAAATGGTTTTAATCTTTTTGTTTTTTTATTAAATTTCCTTGCTCCGAAACGTTCTGTGTGACATCTAAGTAATTAACTCGAGCAAGTTATCATGTCTCCTGTTTGCTTGACAAAAAACAATCGAATTACATTGTTCATAGAATAACAATTTGATGACTGTTTTTTATTTCTTGTTCTTAAGTTTTGCTAAAAAAATTGATTTTATGAAGAAAAATGAGAGGTGAAATAAGTGATACATTATCACTGTGTATACTGGTTTCCACCTAACATTTGTGTTTCTAAGCTTTTGATCTTTATATCAAGTTGTTCAATAACTTCGTTAGGATGGCATAAGAATTATCTTTAGGAACTGTTCTTATTAATCTTTTTTTTCAAAATAGAAAATAGTTTTCAAGGACCAAGAAAACAAGCCTTTAGCCACCTATTAAAACCAAAGACAATCTTAATTATACTGTTATGTTATGGCAAAATGTGTTTTTAGTAAACTTTTTTCCGTTGTTATCAGGTTAAGATTGGTGACTTGGGTTTGGCTGCAATTGTGGGCAAGAACCATTGTGCCCACACGATTCTTGGCACACCAGAATTCATGGCTCCGGAGCTATATGATGAAGACTACACAGAGTTGGTGGACATTTACTCATTTGGCATGTGTGTGCTGGAAATGGTGACAGTGGAGATTCCTTACAGTGAATGTGACAATGTTGCAAAGATCTACAAGAAGGTGTGTTCTGGAGTTAGACCTGCAGCCCTGAACAAGGTGAAAGATCCAGAGGTGAAGGCCTTCATTGAGAAGTGCCTTGCTCAGCCAAGAGCTAGACCTTCTGCAGCTGACCTTCTCAAAGACTCCTTCTTTGATGAGATTGTTGATGATGACGACTAAACTTGTGCTTCTTCTTACCAGTAAAACTGTACTCAGTCCTTACATTGGTATAATATGTTGATTTGATGTAATGGTTCCTTAATTTCATTCACCTACCTATTTAGGGCAGGCTAGAAACTTTTTTTTTTCTCTTTTTTTCCATTTGACAAGCTGTGAAATTGGACAAGGGTTGGATTTGGGTGTAGCAGGGGAAGGTTTGATTGGTGATGGTGTCATTTTGTACATAGGAAAATTTACAGTTGTGCAGCATATACCGAATGATGATTTGATTTGATTTGACAATAAATGCTAAAAAAGATGTAATCAGCAGTCATTCAATAGATGCGTGATGAAACATAACTACAAAATCTTGAAAAATATAATAAAATCAGTGCTGACAAATTTATGAAAAGGTTTAGAAAGAAGATTGTATTTTGAAAAGGTGCGTCATCCCATTTTAAACAAAGGAACATGTGTTAAGGATTTCTTCCAAACATAAAATAACAATTTTAAAACTACTCTTACTATATATATATATATATATTGAAGTCTTCATCCATGAAAATAAAAATGAACAGTTTGTGTACTGTTCAAAAAAGTTTTACTTAATCATTTTATATAAGTTCATTTAAGTAAACTCTAAATTTACAAGCCTGAGGTTTGAAGTAATCAAGATAGAAGCACTTCAGTATCTGTGATATGAACAATGAACCCTTCCTTTCACTGTCACTTTGAAGAGAGAAATGAGATCTTGAAGCAATCAAAATGGGAGGGTGAAAAAGGGTTGTTTGAATTGTTTTGAGGGCAAAGAAAAAAGTGAAGTCAAGGGTTTGAAAGCAATTTGGGCAGCAAGATTTGTAGTTGGAGGCCAGGCTACATAGAATAACTACAACAAGCAAAATGAGTTGTTGATATTAAAAAATAGGAGTAAAGGTAAGCTTAATGATGAAGAGGAGTGGGTGTGAATAAAAGGGTTTAGAGAGAAAACATGTATCGTGCAACCCCACTATTTTTTGTTGGGGAATTATTGTAGTGACCCCTTAGGTGTACCACATCTTTTTTTTCCTTAAAGCAAATCCAGATTTTGACAGAGAACACTTGGCACAATTGTTACACATGTAAAGCCTTATATTCAATAGAAACAGACAAGTTGAAGATCATACCAGAAAAAAATATGAACTTAACACTATTGATGAAGATTTTCTTAGTATTTGTCTTCTCATATTATGAACAAGTGATATCAGAATGATACTCTTCTTGTTTACATCAGCAAATGTCCTCTTCTGACACAAAGAAAGTGATGAATTTGGAGAGAAAGAGTGTGTTTGCATCCTTTGAAGGAAGCTAATTTGAATGGAAAATATTTGTAGACCTTTACATAATTTGAACCTCTCATGCAAATTGTGCATGTAGCTTAAAAATAGTATATCAACATGCAAATTCTGCATTTCTCCTCCATTTTGAAATCGAATATGTTGTCTTTTGAAGCTTCATTTGCATAGAACCAGCTGCAATCATAGATCTTTGGTGGAGGGTTTTTCCTGTGTTCAGTGTTTAGATTTCTTATTTATTTAAACATAATGCTGTTTTACAAAACTAAAACTGTGGCAGGTATCAAATAATCCATAATTATCTTTTTAAAAGGTATCTGATTCTATAATGTTATTTTTCAGGCCTTTTTCTTTGCTTACAATTTTTTTTTTTAATTCAAATAACCTTACTTGAACAATGTTTCTGCAGAGTGGAAAGTCAAAGAATGTTTATACTGAATGATTGGCTGTTCATGTGCAGCATATTCATGGCATGCCAGTTGCTAGTTAATCTAACCATGTGTAAGACAGCTATTTGCCAAATTGTTAAGAAAAAACCAATTTATTTTCAATGTAAAAAACATTTTGGCTAATACATATGTAAAAAACAATAGATTATTTAACAGTTACATTGCATTTAAATGAACTTTTTTTAAGAAGATATAGTTTGTTTTATATAATAAATTTAAAATACTTTATAGCAAAATATATGGGTTGTGTATTTTTTTAAAAGAAATTAAAATTTTAAAAATATGTAACAAAATTGATTATGAAAATTTCAAATTTTACTCCAAAAAATTCTATCATATCTCTTTACTCTCATATTAAATATTTAAAATTCAAAGAAGTGGTTTAGTGTAATCTACCTCTTAAGTCTTTTAACATCAACTCATCTTATCTCTAACTTAGTCTTTTCTATTCATTTCCTTTTATTTTCTGTCTTCTTGTCTTGTTTCTCCCAAACAAGGCCTTCTTTTCTTTCCCTTTCTGTTTCTCATTCATTCCTTTTACCCATAGGACATCATCATAAGAATTGAGAAAATAAAGCAAAAAATAAATAATAAATATAGCCAAAAAATCTATGTATGATGAAGATCTAATCATGTCTTCAAACTTTTTTAATTTTATTTTTTAGTTTTGTGTTTTGCCTTTAAAAATCTTAGCCGGCACACCTAGATATTACACAAATAAATAAAAGTTATTCTTTCTTTCTTATATATATTGACCATTATGTGTGTCTTTAATATGTTTGGACATATTTCTTTTCATTAAAATGACTCATGTATTTTTTTACCTAATAAATGATGTTTTTGGATTATTTGAATTCTTACATTCTATTTTTAAAGGGTAAATCCAAGAACCATACATATATATAAAAGAAGAGATATGTCAAATTTAGTGAAGAGATGAATATTTATATCACATCTTTATTAGTGGTAAAATTTTGTATAAATAGTGTTTCTCTTTATGAGATCCGTTTATATAATTGCCAAAATTCATATAAAAACTGTTTCAATATATAGTAGTTTTAATGCAAAATTCAAATTGTTTTAGTTAAAATCTCAAACTAAACACACTGTAAAGTTTAAAAGTGTCTGTAAAATCACTTCCTAAGAAATTCTAAGGATAAATGCTTCATGAGAAGATTTATACTGACATGATATCTTGGAGTTTTGTATCAATTTTAACTTTTTAGCTTGCATGTAGTTATGAACATAGTTATTAACAAAACATCGATGATAAAAACAAGTAATACAAGTACCAAACGGAAGTTCCTATGAAGAGACATGTCTTTATCCAATGTACAAATAGAGAAGCATGCAGCACTAGCACGATTCATTTTGACAACAGAGGAAGAAGCAACAGGGACGACCACAAAAAATGCAGAACACAAGAGGTTTTTCTATGTTGATGCTATTTTTCTTTGCTACCCTTTTCTTTATCATAGAATGTACAAGAGGTGAGTTATCAGAATCTGAGTCTTTCTTCAATTTCCTAAGGGCACTTGATCCCCAAAACGTGCGTAATAACACTACCTTAGTTGGATCACCATCACATTTGTGCTTGACCAAGTTGAATGGTGTAAGATGTGACTCAAATGCTACCAATATTGTGCACATAAGGCTTGAGAACTTGAACCTTAGTGGCACAATTGATGCAGATTCCCTATGCATGCTCCAAAAGTTAAGAGTGTTGAGCTTGGCCAACAACAACATTAGAGGAACCATTCCACCTTCAATTTTGCATTGTACAAGGTTGACACATTTAAACTTAACCAACAACCAATTGAGTGGGAGGTTGCCAATGGCCTTAACAAAATTGAAACATCTAAGGAACTTAGACATCTCCAATAACATGTTTTCTGGTATGATTCCTAGTAAACAACAATATAAGAGACTATCTAGTTATTATGTGACACCAAGTGATAAGTTGGAAAACAATAGTACCACAGAGGGGCTAAAAGAAAGTGACACAAACACATTGCAACCACTGACACCAGATAATTTATCAGACACTGTTTCTGATAATGGCAATGGTTCAAGGAATTGGAAGTCTGGAACTTTGGTGGTGTTACTTTTGGGCACTGTGTTTCTTGTGTCATCCTTTTACTTTATGGTGAACAAGTCATCAAAGTTGAATGAAGGGAGAGAGGTAGTTAAAGAGAATCATGATGTGTTAAAGGCTCCACCTAAAGAAGTTCAAGAGGTGAACCTAAAGGAAGGAGATTCTGAGCTTGTTTTCTTTGTTGAAGATCGTGAAAGGTTCACACTGGAGGATCTGCTTCGAGCCACTGCTGACTTGAGGAGTGAAGGATTTTGCAGCAGCCTTTACAAGGTGAAACTGGAGAACAATGACCACTATGCAGTCAAAAGATTGAAGAATTTGCAGGTTTCCTTGGAAGAATTTGGTGAAACATTGAGGAAGATTAGTAACTTGAAGCATCAAAATATTCTCCCCCTTGTAGGTTATCGTTCCACCAGTGAAGAAAAATTCATCATTTACAAATATCAGAACAATGGAAGCCTACTTAATCTGCTAAACGGTATGTTTAGATTAAAAATTTTCATCAGTTCCAATACTCTATCCATCACTTTCTCTGTGTTCCTAAATATGTATTGCATGCATAAATATGTTTCTGCCTTGATCATTTTGCACAACACAACACTTGTTGAAACCTCACTTTACTACAATAGTACAAGGAACCCTGATGCTAAAAAGGAGAACATTAATTATTATATCATGGTATAAAAGTTATTCAGCACTTAAGCATAAATTTTGCTAATCATTGCTCTTTGAAATATCAGAAGTGAATAACATTTTATTTCTTACTTTCTTAAGCATTGCACTCCAGATAATAATTAATGAAGTCATTTTAAGTAAGAATTATGTAGAATATACCTATAATGTAATGAGCTTATCCATCAAGAATTATATTGTACAGTAAAAGTCATGTTATTGATAGTACAAATACACTAGGAGTAACTGATTTTGGTTTTATAGCAGATTATTTAGCAGGTAGAAAAGATTTCCCATGGAAACTGCGGCTGAATATAGCATGTGGAATTGCAAGGGGCTTAGCCTTCATATATAGGAAGTTAGATGACAAGGAGGAGGTGATTCCTCATGGAAATCTGAAGCCATCAAACATCCTTCTAGATGAGAACAATGAGCCACTGATAAGTGAGCATGGTTTATCAAAATTCATGGATCCAAATAGAGGTTTTCTCTTTTCCTCTCAGGGATACACAGCTCCTGAAAAGAGCCTCACAGAAAAGGGTGATGTGTACAGCTTTGGAGTGATTCTCCTTGTTCTGCTAACTGGAAAAAGCATAGAAGTTAGCAGAATAGACCTTGCTAGATGGGTGAGGTCCATGGTGAGGGAGGAATGGACAGGAGAAGTGTTTGACAAGGAAGTTAGGGAGAATGAGCATCAATGGGCGTTTCCTCTTCTGAACATAGCCCTCTCGTGTGTGTCACGTTTCCAAGAAAATAGGCCAACCACTGTGGATATTCTGCAGAAGATAGAGGAGGTCATGGATCAGCATGAACAATATCAGGAACGTTTTGCTTCCAAATGCTGTTCCAATGGATCCAACCGTGATGAGTGTTGTTCACTTCACAAGATCATACCTGAAACATGGGATTCTCCAGGATCAAATTATTGATTTAACTTCATGATCAATGCTCCCTATAACATGTATTCACCTACTTATATATCATAAGGGCATCATCATCATCATCGTCTAGAACATGAACATGTGATACTTTGTAGTCGTGTGTTTGTTATTTAGGAGTTAATCCTGTATTGTGAAACTATGCTTTTGAACTCACAGATACATGTTGTTGTAATCTTTTGTTAGTTATGAATTTGTTTAACTATATTTGCTATGTAAATGTACATAAGCATCAAGCTGTTTACACAGACAACAACAAGCAAAAACACAAAGGTGTTGGAGTAAGTGCACTTAAAATTGAATTTCAACAACTTTGTAGAGAAGAATTATGTTATCAAACTCTACATATACTAAAATATTGATTACTTTTTCTATATGAATGGACAAAGAGAAACCTAAATAATATTTAAAATTTGTTGTATAATCGTTGATGTATCGGTTGTTTTTTCGTTTCTTTCTTCAAATTTTTTTCTTTAATTGTTGGTGTTCGATCGAAGTTGACCTGAAAAATACTTCGATGCTTAAGTAAGTATTATGAATGAAGAATATTTATTGTAAAGCTCATAACTTATTTTACTTACACATCTCTAAAGAGTTAAAGCGTCTTTAATATATATTAATATGGTCGATCGGTCGTCAAGACCGAGTAACTTAGGTTTTTCGATACCAATTGTCCGATATTAACCAGTACATCTTTTATTAATCAGAAAAAAAAAGGTGTAGCATGGTGGAAGCCATACTCAAGCTAGCTACATGAATTCATGAACTTTTACACATATGAAGAAATGAATAATGATAAGCATGTCATGCGTTTGAAACTCGTTGGGTTGAATTTTTGAAAATCAATGAGCAAGTGCGAATGATAATCACTGCTACAAAAAAGATAAAGCAATCAAACAGTTGATTGAAGAATAATTATTATGTCCCCTCGAGTCAGTTCAAGTGAAATTGCAAAACATGAAATTAATACTTTTTATGAACATGTTTAGTTTGATGGAACAAAATAGAATGAAGTACATGGAAAGATAATACTATAATAGAGTGAAATGAATTGGAAAAAATAGATTTAAAATTGGCATTTTTTTATTTAAGTATTTTATAATAGAAAAAAGATGAATTGTAATTTTTTAATTCCCATGTCTATTTTATGAAAAAAAATTATATAATTCAGTGAAGATATAAAAAAAAGTAACTTAATAAAAAACCATGTTTTAATTTTGTAATTTTGAACATAATTTATACCATAAAATGTTAATTTTTTTAATCATTCAAAATTTATTATGATTTATAATAAATATTTGAGAAGGAAGAAAAAAAACAGAACATTTGTATTGAGATCATAATTTTAAGTCTAGAATGTTTTAAGATCTCATGATTAAAGTATGATGAGATAATATAAAATTTAAGACCCTAAGCAATAAATAAGATCTTAGATCATAATAATTAAACAATACTTTTTTTGGAAATATATATTTCTATCAACAAATAAATAAACCATTAGTTAAAGTGTGAGTTATAAGACTCTTAAATTAGAATAAAAGTTGTATAAAGGTCTAAAAAATTATGTAATAGAGTGGAATCCACAAAAAGTAAATTAAAGCATGTAATTTTTTTTATAAAGTTAATATATGATTTTCGTCTAATTCTTTCGTATTTTTTTATATATTTTTTTAAAAATATTTTTTTATGTGATGTTTGAGATGTCAGTCTAACTGAAATGTCAAATTGTATGAAAGCTTTTGTAAAAAAAGCCAAAAAAATGAAGTACATGTGAGTGATTTAATTTGTTGCTAAATCCACTCAGATAAATTAGTTTTCTCATTTCCAAAATAGTTCTTCGAAAGGATATTTATTGCAACAACAAAAATAAGCCTAGCTTAGAATAATTTCTATAATAGCTTTTATACATTATGTATCTATCTATTACTTAATTAATGAAGTTCAAAGTTGTCATTTTGATTTTAGGTTTTAAGGTTTGTTATTGGTAGTAAAGGTTTCATTACTAGGAAGTATTTTATGTTTAGAAGTTGTACTAAAAAATTATACTTTAAAATGTTCATTATTTAGGAATTTACTTACATAAATAAGATTCTAAGTAGAGATGACAATATACGATAGGTTATGCAGGTCAACACGTAACGAATTGGATCAGTTATAGAAAAAATATGAAGTGAGTTATAAATTTAACTAGGTCAACCGGTATAGGTTTATCACGTCTTGTTGTTATCAGCATTAATTTTTATTAATTTTATTTTTTAATATTTATTATTGTAAATAATTGATTGTGTGTTGAATATAAGTAAGTACTTTTATTTATTATTTTATTAATATAATTTATTTATAAGTAAAAATTATATTTAATTTCATGTTATATTTTAATATATTTTTTTCTTGTTTACTTGTAATAAATAATAAATCATTAACTTTCAAGTTTTTATTTAATTATTATAGTCAAAACTAAACAAGATGGAATGCATCTGATACCAAATTCGCCTACAAAAATGAACAAGAACTAGTTTTTAAGCAAGCAGTAAATTATAGAAAAAGACTTAATTCAAAAAAAAAATATTGTGTAATAAATACATGGATATACTGGTCAAATTAGTAGTTGTCATTGTTGACACATAGGTAAATTTAAAATTGAATATCCAAAAAATAATAATAAACAATTGATCTAAAATTTCGAAAATCAATCAAAACAGATTTTTTTAATCTATTTTTCTCTCTCTTAAATGATTGGTTTGATTCAATATTTAATTGAAAAACTAAGAACAAAATCAAACCATTTATTATACTTAAATGTAATATTATATATTTTATATTGTAGTTTTAAGTCATCTAGGACAACAAGTTGAAATTACAAATATAATAACAATTATAAAAATTCCAATACTAATTATTTATTTTAAAAAAATTATTAAATATTTTTAATAATTTATAAAATATTATAAAAGTTTATCCAAATGATACAAACAAATATTACTTTTATTTGATTTGAAATTTATATTAAAATTGAGAATAAAATCTTATTTAATTTTATATTTAATGAAATTTTTAATAAAAAATAAAACCAAACACATCTTTATTAGTATAAATAAATTATTTTCTTCTATAAACAAATTAATTTTTTTATTCTTTATCCATTTATTTCTCCTTCAACCTTTTTCCTTCACCAAACAAATAAAAAATAAAGAGGAGACAAAAAATAATAATTATAAATAATAAAGTAAAATATACTTCATTTCACTTTTTTCAATGAGCATCATTCTAATTTATAAAACCCAAATCAGTATTTGAAACTTTTCTTTGGGCTTGTTATTTATTCCCTTGGACAAACAAAAATAGTCTCATTTTTAAGAGAAAAATTCTTTTGCCTAATAACCTAGCAAAGATACTGAAAGAACATTGATAAGAATAGAAAGATACCTATAATTTCTATATTATATAAATTAATAATATAATTTCTATATTATATAATTATGAATTATATAAATTAATAACAAAAATTTATGTGCACAAATATCTTCAATTTTTTTTAACAGAAAATATTTTGATTCAAAAAACTTTATTTCTTATTTTTATAATTATAATAAAAATTTATACAATAAGTTTGAGTTTTAAAAAAATTAATGTGTTTTTTTTAAAAAATTGTATTAGAACCGTATAGAATTGTTAGAAATCACATAAATATTTTTTGAATGGTACATTTTACGGATACGTGTCCTACAAATATTTTACAAGTATCGGTGTCCGATACGTGTATCCGACACAAACATATTATTTAAGAGACGTGTTCGAGCATAGCTCATAACTACACTAATTAATGTGGAAAATTTGACTTTTAGTTTTATTATTACATGAAGATAACAACTTTAAGAAACCAAACTTCTGAAAAATAACTTGCTACCCAAAACATGAAATTTGAAGGTTGTGTGTAAAGGGTGTTTAGGACATAAAGCCCTAGGAAAAGAACATCTCACTGTGAGAAAATTCCAAAAAAAGAGCCTCTCAACTGCTGAGTAACATCAAATGCTTCCAAATCTCAAGTCAAACTTGGCTTTCCCTCTGATATTTATTGGCCTTCACAGCATTGATTCCCTTAAATGTGCTCATAATTTTAAGACATGTTTTTGATCCATACATGTAGGAACTGTGATGGCCAGTGGGCTCAAACTGCAGTTAAAAGAAGTCCAATGAGGAAGAGGGAACAATGATGATTCAGTCTTGAAATGTTTATTCCTTTTGTTTTTTATTTTTGAACTGCAGAAACAGTGAAAACATCATATTTTTTTCCAATATTTGTTACACAAAAGGTTTGAAAATAAGAAAGAGAAAAGATGAAGAATAATGTGAATGTGCAATGATTAGATTGTACGTTATGATGGGTTTGTTTTGGAAAAAATCCAAGGTAAGAGGTTAGTGTAGTTGAGCTGCAAATACTGTGACTCTGGCTAGGCCTTTTAGAGTAGCTTTCAAGGTGTCCATAGAAGGAACTAACTCATCAAATCACTGTGGAAAATATGTTACCAACCACTCTTCCTTTTCCTTCATTTCTCAACTTTCCTTAACTCTTTCTTCAGTCTTCACATCACATTTTAGATAATAATGGAACCATAGACTTTAAGTCAATCTAGTGTTCCTTCATGCTAATCTAGCTTCTATTTGTAATCTCTCTTATGTTTTTTATGGTTAAATAAGTTTTTTTTTTAAATATATTTTTCGTCTATGTATTATAACACAAAATTCATTTTTGTTTATGGTTCAAACTTTAGATTGTCTAGATATTTGTAGTATAAAAATGATTGAAAGAATCTTTTCATGTAAAATGATTCTCAAGAATAGATAGTTTTTTTTAAAAAATTCTTTATTATTTTGATTGTAGACTGATTTTCATTATCACATATAAAAATTTATTTTTGTTTTCTGTTCAAACTTTAGACCATCCCGATATTTGTAGTATAAAACTGATTGAAATAATTTTTTATGAGAAATGATTGCTAGATTTTTTTCAAGGATTGATAGTTTTTTTTTAAATTAGTTGTTAGACTGATGTCCGTTATCACAGACAGAAAGACTCATTCCAATCATTTTCACACTACAGATATAAATGGTATAAAATTTGAACCAGCGAAAATCAATTTCGTGTTACAATACAGAAATTTGAACCAGCAAAGTACGAACAACATATCAAACCCATTTTTTTTTGTCTTTAAAAATGATAACTTTGAAAATTTTCAATACTTATATTTTATCCCAATATTTAATAAATATATTGGAGGTGAGTTTTGGAGAGTTATCAAAAAAAAAGTTTTTGGGTGTTGTATTGTTATTGGTTGTTATTGTATAGACACAAACTTTGTGAATCATTTGTTGTTGGTTTTTGCTTTGTTTATAGGAATTGCCCGTCGGATTGCATTGCACTTTCAGTTGGTTCATCCATCAAAAACTCATTCAATTTTTAAATTAAATAAACACATAAGTTGATGCTCCATCTACTCCCACCATAACCTAACATTTTCATATTTTTTTTCACTTTATATCCTTAAAAAACTTATAAAAATCTTACACTTTTAAAGCATATTTTGTCATTATTTGTATTAACCTCAACCATGAGTAGTGATATCAAATTTAAAAACGTTTGTGCAAAAGCCAAAAAAAACCTACAATTTGAAGTGTAACGTACATATTCCTCTTATGGCTTTCCTATTTCCAATGCAATGATTTGCTTCCTAAGTAATGCATATATCCAAAACAAAAATAGTTAATAAGTTATAATTTTTTTTTCACTTCCACCAAACTAAGTTATCAAAATCTAAAACACCATTTTGTACCCAATTATGATGGAACCTCTTTCTTTTGTTTTTTTTTATATTATTTTTTCTTTGGTAACACATGTTAATAAATTCATTTGTTTTTACCACTATCAAATTCCTTCAATCCAACACTAATGAAGCTAATCTTATACCCTCTATTTTCCAACTCAAGACAACATGTTTTTGTTTTCTACATTCTATAATTTACATTCTGAAAATAAAATAAAAAATATTTTATTATTTGAACCAATCTACTCACCACATTTTTTAATATTTTATCAGAAATTTTAAAATCTTATACACGTTCCTTATACAACAATCCATTCAACAACTCCACTGCATTCACATGAATTTCTTTTGTGCAAATCAATGTTGGTATTATATTAAAGAGAAAAATAGGTGGTGATTCACAATTTTTTTTTCCTTTTATACATAGTTAAATCATTTGATTTATACAAAAAAAAAACATGATCTGTTGTCATTTGCTGGCTCCTCCAAATATTCTTGCACGATTTGCAGTGTGTGTCTGTCTCTCTCTTTCTTTGTGTTGTGTTCTTTGTATGTATAGGTATTTATATATAAATTGTGAAGTGTTTTTGTTTGGGGATGAAATTGCATTTGTTTTGAATTAATTAAGGGTGGGTAGTGGAAGCAAGCAAGGAAGGAACAAGATAAGAAAGCAGAAGAGGAGAGGAGAGAGGGTGCCATGCCATGCCACATCCTCTGTTTTCATTCCCATTCTTAGTTTTCTCTTCCATTCAATTTTTTCACATAACCTCTCATTATTATTATTAGTTTTACTTTCTTTTCTTTCCATCACCAACCATTCATCTTTGAATGGTGATTTTCCTTCCCATCTGGGTTCCTTTCATATTCCTTTCATCTCTTCACCTCTCAAAATCCCTTCTTCTCTGATCCCAGAAGAAAAAAAAACACTAAAAAACATACAAATTAAAAATTAAAAATTTATAAAAACTAGATACAGCTGCTGGGGTGGTTTCTCTCTCTGCTGGATTAGAAAGTTTCTGGATTGAGGCTGCGAAGATCCGATTAGATCGAATTTGAGATTGCCTACTTCGTGTCTGATTAAAGCACCAACTGGGTTCTGGCTGAGATTCAGGATAAGGTGACCCTTCTTCACAGATTTATCTAATCTGCATTTCTGATCGCTCTGCTTCGTTTCTCTCTTTGCTGGATTAGATATTTTGGTTCGGCTTTTGATTGATGCTCCGAAGATCCGATTCTCTTAGATCGAATTTGGCATAACCCACTTCATATCTGATTGAAGCACCAACTGGGTTCTGTCTGGGATTCAAGATAAGGTGACCCTTCTTCACAGATTTATCTAATCTGCATTTATGATCGTTTTGCTTTGTTTTTGCTCGTCAAAAATTGAATCTTTCCGGGGATTGAGCTCAATTATGCATTATTCATTGAGCTGTGTATTTAGATTGGTTCTGGGACTGGAACTTTGGCCATGACTCAGTAATCTACAATCTAGATTGTGTGCGTTGAGTTTTGTAATTTTTATGTCGTGTTGTTTTTTGGTTTGGCATGAGAATTTTGATTCCGTGAGAGTGGTTGGATTGGATTTGTTTGATGAAATGAGTAATTGATGGCTAACTGGGCATGGTTGGTGGCAGAACAGATGGAATCGGATCTTGGCAAGCTCTTCATTGGGGGGATTTCCTGGGACACTGACGAGGAACGTCTCAGAGAATATTTTGGGAAGTATGGAGAGGTAATAGAGGCTGTGATCATGAGAGATCGCACAACAGGTCGCGCTCGCGGTTTCGGTTTTGTTGTCTTTTCGGATCCTGTTGTTGCTGAAAGAGTCATCATGGATAAACACATAATTGATGGCCGCACAGTGAGTTTTTCATTATAGATTTACTAAGCATTATGTCAATATATGTTGTTTGGATGGGCAGTGATGGGACCTATCTGAATTTATGTTTGTCATGGAGATCATTGTGTCCCTACGTTTGTATTTTCTACTATGTTGGTGTGATATAAATCATGTTCATTTTGGGCTCCATTGAGCTGAATTTATGGCTGCATTGTATTAAGCTTGGACTTACTTTGCTTATAGGACAGGAAGCTGAAAATGACTTGTAGTTTTGATCCATCTGTGTTGTGCTCTCAATTTTCAGGTTGAAGCTAAGAAAGCTGTTCCTAGGGACGATCAGATCACTGTAAACAGACAGCAGACTGGTGGCATCCAAGGATCTCCAGGTCCTGGACGCACCAAAAAGATTTTTGTTGGAGGTTTACCATCAACAATCACAGAGAGTGATTTTAAAAAGTACTTTGATCAATTTGGTACAATTACTGATGTTGTTGTAATGTATGATCACAATACCCAGAGGCCGAGAGGTTTTGGCTTCATCACATATGATTCAGAAGAAGCTGTGGATAGAGTTCTTTATAAAACCTTTCATGAACTCAATGGAAAGATGGTTGAGGTCAAGAGGGCAGTTCCTAAAGAGCTTTCGCCAGGACCTAGCCGGAGCCCATTGGTAGGATATAACTATGGTTTGAATAGGACCAGTAGCTTCCTAAATAGTTATGCTCAGGGTTTCAACATGAGCCCAATTGGAAATTATGGAGTCAAGATGGAAGGAAGGTTTAGTCCACTTACTAGTGCTAGAAGTGGGTTTACCCCATTTGGCTCCAATGGTTATGGAATGGGAGTGAATTTGGATTCAGGATTGAACCCAAGCTATGGAGGGACTTCTGGTTATGGTGGCAGTCTTGGATATGGTCGGATAAGTCCCCTGTACAATGGCAACCCAAACAGATATACCACTCCTATTGGCAATAACGGTGGAAGTGGGAGAACCGATTCTCTAATGAACTCAGCTTCTAGGAGTGTTTGGGGAAATGGGGGCCTGAACAGTGCTGCCAATAATCCAGCCAGCCCTGGCACTTACTTGGGATCTGGAAGTGGGGCTTTTGGTGTTTCAATCGGAAATAGTGGAGCAAATTGGGGTTCTTCAGTTCCAACCCAGGGAGGAGGGGCTGCTTCTGGGTATAGTACTTGGGGTAACACTTATGAAGGTGGGGATAACAGCATTGGTTTAGGAGGTGGAGGGTATGGAAGGAACAGCAGTCCAAGTGTGCCTCAATCCTCAACATTTACAGCACCAACTGGTGGTTATGAAGGATCTTATGGGGACTTGTACCGCAGTGGTTCAGTTTACAGTGACTCAACTTGGCAGTCTGCTGCTTCTGAAATGGATGCTTCTGGTTCGTTTGGTTATGGTGGGCTTGGTGGTATGGCTTCAGATGATCCAGTAAAGAGTTCTGAAGGTTTTATTGGAAACTACAATGTAATAAGTAGACAAACTAATAGAGGTAAGATCTTTGGTACATTCTTGATTCCTAAAGAAAATTAGGTCATAGTTTATATACACCGTCTGTTGTTTATTTCCATTTGTGTTTTTGACTTCTATATTTCAGAATCGGAATTTCACCGAAGGAAGTTGATAACCAAATTTGTTTACTTTTATAGTGCTGTTACATACACGTCTTTAAGCTTATGATCATCATGCTTGTAATTGTGATATAGATCAAGATAACATGGAAGCATTGTTAATGTGGTTCTTCACTCTCTTGACATGGTTCCTTTATTCCTGAATTCTCAATACTGTTCTTGTAAATTCTTACTGCAGTCTAAAGGTATAAGTGGCCCGTTTGGTTTGTTTGAGAAAACATTTTATGTTCTCCTTTCTTATTTTCACAAGTGATTACTAAAATGTCACTTTATTTTATGTTTAAAATTATTTGTACAGGAAATAGTAAAAACAAAACAACTGAGAAGTGTAAATATATGGGAAAACGGGAATAAATAAAAACGTGATGATTTCTGTTATTGTTACTGAAAGAACAGAGAATGAAATATTCTCAAACCAAGCATGCCCTTAGCTTGCTGTATTAATGTTTCTTGATTGCTGCCATTTAAATATATTGGAATTTGATGTTTCATGTGAAGTTATACAAACTTGCAAGATGCTAGAGATGTAGGCATAGATTACTCACTCTTGTTAATTGTGTGTATGATTATTTTCTCAAGAACTAGTATTTGAGAGGTTCAAACTGTAGCAAAATATAGATGTAGATTGCACCCTTTGATTCATTATGGAAAATGAGTTCTGATTATAATACTTTATCGTGCTATACTATTGTGAAAGGGTTGGCATTTGAGCATTTCCATTACATTTTTCACCTGTTCTGGTTCAAGTTCATTTTGTACTAATTTTCTTTTGTTGATGCCTACTTGTTTCAGGAATTGCTGCGTAGGAGATATGTTAATTGGATATGTTATGTTATGGTAACAGTAGATGAAGGGGAAACTGGTTAAAGAAAACGAGGTATTGTGAAACCATACAGAAGCTAAATCAGTCACAAGGGATTTTGTGTAAGGTTTGGGATTTTTGTTTTGTCTTTATTTTTCAAGGCTAGGATTCCTTTCTTGGAATTTGATTGAGGTGTAACATCAGATTGCGGGATATACTCAGGAAGATTGGTTCCAGTAGTTTGATAGTGCAATGCTGGAGAGATGCACCATCTTTAGTATGCTTAATGATAGTTTTTTAATTTTTGAATTTTTTCTGCCACTGTAATGCTTGGCAAAGGTGTTTGTTCTTGTCACCATCTTTTTTATGGGACATGTTTCTGATCAAATTGTAAGTGAAGTTCAGTTTGATTTATCAGGTTTGATACATTAGAGGGGCACCCATCTTGGATCCCCCATCAAATAATTAGTTACTGGACAGATATTATTTTTTGTTAGACTTTTGTTATACAACTTCATACCTGCATTGTTGTTACATTCCAAATCTGCTTCCTACTGATATTACCACTTTTCACAGTAGTTACTTTCTCTTCTGTTTGGTTTTTGTATCTTTGTTGTGAAAACATTGAGCATGTTATAGCATCCACTTATGGATCAAAATTGATTGGTTGAAAAAGGGAGAGTCGTTCAAGATTCTTTGGTGGCTTGTGTCTGCCAATAGTAAATAGTAACTTTTAGTTTTTTGGTTGTTTCTTTCTTGCTGTTCCTTCCTAATAATAGCAATTTGGATTTGGATCTTGGATAGAATTTGTGTGTGGTCATGCTAACTCTTATCCTTATATGGATCAGGATTTGTCTTCTATCCCTTTCAGTTTTCCCCTATCCCTTTCAGTTTTCCCCTGAAAAAAATCTCATTACACTGTGGTCCTCTCTCTACACAGACATACATAATTGTCTGTATATACACATATATATATATATATATATATATATAGTTGTGGGATTTTTACTAGTCTGGTGCAATTTCACAATGTAATTACCAAAATGGATAAAATTTTAAAAAATTACCTAAATAGGTAAATCGTGTCAAGGTGGTACAACTTTCTGATCATACGTTGACACAACTTCAGTTCAAATACATCGAAGTCGTGCCACGTTGACACGACTTCTTCATACTGAAGTTGTGTTACATTACACGATCTACTCATTTTGGTAATTTTTTGAAATTTTACCTATTTTGGTAATTAATAAGTGAAATGAAA
Organism: Phaseolus vulgaris; assembly: GCF_051622355.1. Classification (NCBI taxonomy): domain Eukaryota; kingdom Viridiplantae; phylum Streptophyta; class Magnoliopsida; order Fabales; family Fabaceae; genus Phaseolus; species Phaseolus vulgaris. The sequence continues at coordinate 61,403,183 of NC_143505.1, read as the reverse complement.
CCAGAATGGTAACCATTCATATAATTGGAGCTGTTAAACAGCTTGCATTAAGTTGGATATGATCATATGAGCAATAATTAGTACAATATTTGTTTAAAGTATCATGATTAATCCAGGCCATGCAAGCCTGTCTTGGAGGTTTTAGAGTATTGTGTCACATGCTAATCCATACAAATGCACATGCCTCAATTATGTTGAAGGTTATGGTTGTAGAGATATGGTGGAATCTTTAATTTGAAGACAATAGCTTGTGTCAATGTTGGCTTTTAGACATCCTTGGACATTTAAATATGTGAGATACCATAATTCATTTCAAACCAAGTTTTGTTTTTGTCTTTTCATTTTATTGGACATTTTTTTAACTTTTATATCAAATAATATTAGTATAATTTAAATGCACATATTCTTTTAATTCTAATTTCATTGATCAACAATGAAAGATTCGCAATTTCCTATTCACACAATCCTACATCAACTAATACTTTGAGAAAGCTTAAAATGCATGTAATTTTTGAATGTGAATAATTCATGTATTAATAGTGTAAATGTCTTCTATATTACCATTTAATTTTAACATGCTGAGTGTAGTCATTTTTATTTTATTACAACAGTTTTTAAAGTACACTAAAAGTAATTTTTAATTAGTTTTGGCAATGTTAAAAATCTTCACTAAAAATATACGTTTGTTAAGAATCTGTTATGATAATAATGTGTTAACTTCTATAAGTTAAATGGTTTTTATTTTTCTATTTAATCTCCAAAGCATAATTATAATAAAAACTTAATATGAAATCTACAGTTTAACATTTGTTACTATTCTTAAACCTAAACTTGCACGTAAGATTTTTCAATTCAAACATGAAATTGTTGAAACTAGTTTCAAAGAAAACTAGAAGGTTGTTCAACACTTCAACTAATCCACTTTTACAGTTCAACATAAAACATTTTTAATTTTTATCACAGAAAATAACCTCCCAAAAACACTTTCCATTTTGCATTTAAAAACACTACAAGCAAAAAGATGTCACCAGCACCATTTGCAGAACAGTGAAACACCATTAAGGTTGTTTAAAAATCATATCAGTGACTAAAACATTGAATTATGCAGTGTTTTGGAAAAACAGTTTTATATTCCAAGTTGGGCTGTAGAATGAGAGTTTTCTGTGTGTGTGTCTGTCATTGACAGCAAATGGTTTCCCTATGGGATTGGGGGCCATGTGTTTGTTCCTTCCACATTTGTTGTCAAACCAATGCTCACATCACTTTGCAAGCAATCAAATTCCATAGTTGATGCCACAAATGAACTGTTACAACAAGTTCACAACTTTTTCCACCCTTTGCTTCCCCATTTGTCATCTTCACTCACATGGTCCCCATCCACTCCCCATAATTGTTCAACCACTATGCTCAAATCAAACCAATTCTACACTACAATTATAAGATTAACTAAAACCCAATTATGCAATCAAATAAAAGTTCAAGTTGAAACAGAACCTCATCAAACTTTAACTTGATATGCCACTTTCTGGATAAAGTTGTGACAGTAGCAATTTGACAATTTGTCTCTTAGCTTACACATAGAAATTATTTTAATGATGAAGAAATAGCACTATAAAAAAATTATTAAATAAAAATTAAGTTTAGAGATTAAAATAATTAATTATTATTTAATTAAATTAGAAATCACTTTATAAACTAAAAAAACTATTGATATTTAAAGTATTTTCTATTTAATAAAAATTTATAAAATTATTTTTAAATTAAGTATCTAACTATTAGTTACTAAGATTTTATTTACTCACTACTCTATATTCTAAATTAGTCTCAATTAGTCTTTTAAAAACTAATTTAGAATATAAAATATTAGTCGCTAAAACTTAGATAACTAATTTAGATACAAATTTAAAAACTATTTTATAAATTTTTATTAATAATAGAGATATTTTTTATATGAATAATTTTTTAATCTTTAAAATAGTATTTAATTTTTAATTTTTAAATTTAATTATTATTTAATGATTTTGTTTGCGTTTGAAAACTTTTTGTAAACTTATAGTAGAAGCTACTTTTCTTTTTTATTCTGAGGTATACAAGGGAAGGGAAGAGAAAGTTTTTCAATTTTTTTTCTCTTCATTTTTCAAAAGCTTAAAACTTGAAAAAATGGAGAAAATAAATAAATAAAGAGGATAAAAAACTTATCTTTCCTAGTGTCTTTTCATACATATTTTTATTGTTGGTTTTCGTAATTTGAAAATAAAAACTACTGTTTACAAATCAAATATTTGGTGGCCATGAAAATATTTTGGAACATGATGCACCCAGATTAATAAATTTACTAAAAATTAATTAGAAAAAAAAACTAACTACATTTTATTATATATTCTTTAATTAAGTATTCTGATTTAATTAATAATATACCTTTTTTCATTTTCTTTTTTATAATTTTAGCCATTGAATATTCTAATTTAATTAATAATATTTATTTCATTTATTTAAGATTATTTTGAATAGAGCTGAAATTGAAATATATTAAAAAACTACTATTTTAAAACGAAAGAAGAAAATTAAGGCTTAATTATCTATAATAAATTAATAAAAAAATTAAACAAAATGCACAATCAAACTGATAAGTAATCATACCCTTTTTCACTTCCTTTTTTATAATTTTAGCCATTAAAATACCTTTTTTAAGAGTTTACAAGTTATCAAAGAAGAGATAGTAATAAATTCTACATCCAAAAAGAGATGGTACTATATACTGTATATTATATTAAGAAATTATTATGTTAAAACTATTTGTTATAAATTAGAATTTCACATTGAATTGCTTTGGTGCTCCCAATTTCTGTAGGAGTATTGCATCAGTTTTTATCTTTGTCAGTTTCTTAATATTGGATTAGTGATAACATCTTTTATAGGTTTTTCTTTATCTAATAGTTACTTTTTCTTTATACATGTAAGTGGTATAAATACACACCTCTTGTGCACTACTGAGAATAGATTTTCTCATGTTAAATTTTCTTATGATCATATCAGTTGAAAACTATATTAACAAGGTCACACTGTATTAAAATTTATACTACTTTAAGGAAAACAGATAAAAACATAAAATCTTCACATAGTATCAGCCATGTGAAAAATCATGAAACAGCTAAATTCTTGGTACTCTAAAAGATTCAAATATCTTGAGACTCGGACACACCTCTTAAATGGTGTGTCTGTAGACAAATCGGGAATGAAGTGTCACTCTCGATCTTTATTATCAATTTATGTAATTCATAATTATATAATATATATATATGTGTTCCGTGTCCTACATTTTAAAGATTGTATGTATTTCCATATCCGTGTCATTGTCTAGGCTACATAACAAATACCAAAAAGATTCTGCATTAGATTATATTTTGCTCAACCTGAATTTCTACATAGTTGACATTATAGGAGTATTTACTTTTAGTTAACAAACAGCATCATTCCAAGAATCCAAAGTTGTTGAACTTGAATACAAAGTGCAGGTTTAAGGCCCAAAGAAGCATGTGTATTTATGAAAAAGAGAAACAGAAGGATGATGATTCTGTAGGACACTGTTGTTCGTGTGAAATAGAGGAAAGCAAAAGCATAGATGATTTGGTCCCCATCAACTTTAGTATTAGCCATGTGAAAAGTGGGACCATGTTATGTTACCACTCGTGATTATACACAGCATGAACCTTTTGGTACATGAATCAGCTTTCACAAATGTTGACATCCAAATCAAAAAGAAACACAAGAAAATAAAGACTAAGACAGAAAAAGTTCATGTAGCAGTTAAGATAGGACCAGGCCTGTGAGAGTACAAAGTTAAGATTCTCTGTTGCCTATAACAGATCAAGAACAAGTACACAAGCTGAGAATCTCACTGGACAGTGCATTATTTCATTTCACTACTCATATCAGTTTTTTTTGTTCATTCTAAAATCTAAGTCACCTGAAAGTATTCCCATGAACCCAAGCAATCCAAAAGTTCAGAAGAAAGCTCTGCTGCCATAAAACACACGGGAGTTAGAGCTCTTTGGTGTCTGTATCTTCTGCTGTTCGGAGCTTGAGTTTCCTGAACTAGTTGGTCCACTTTCAAAGTCCATAGGAAGCTTCATTTTCGCCAATGACTCTGTGAATTGCTGCATGCTTTTCATGTACATGTCTACTATGTCCTGCTGCACCATGTTTGACTCAGGCTCGATGTTAACTGTCACAACAGGCTTAGGGAATGGCTCATTCAGCACCCCATTTGAGGAATCAGTCTCACCATTTTTGACCTCCCCATTTTTCTCTTTGTTGGCAGAAGCTTGTTCCTGATTGGGAGACTTAGAAGCAGCAGCAGCATCTGATGAGTCTGAGCTTGCAGCCACTGAGGGAGATGAAACTCCATTTGTTGACACACTGGTAGGTGGAGAATCAACCTTAGGAGGTTCAGCAGACTCCACACTGCATGCTGAGAAGCTCTCCACAAGCTGAACGCCTGCTTCAGAAGTCAGATTTTCAGTATCAGTAGTGGTCAAGCTACCAGAACACTGACTCTCCTCACATGGAATACCAAAGTATTCTGAAACCATAAGGTGGTCTTCATTTGCAATTTTTGGATCCGGGAACTCAATTTTGTCTAAATCTCTGACCAGTGATTCGCAAGATTCGGAGTCCTTCTCAGTAGGCATTGCAGAAATGGCAAAAACATCAGGCGAAGTGCCCGTGTATGCAAGAGACAACTGCACAAAACCGGCTGGTGAATGGAACAGATCGGTTGAGGAAAGAGAGAACTCTTTCTCTAGTTTGCCTTCCTTCACCAATACTTCTGATAAAGGCACCAAAGCAAAGCCAAGCAACTGATCTTCAAGATAGTTCTTCACCCTGCTCAGCATCCAGATTTCACATTTGACAGCAGAATCAACTGTCCTAACGCTTAGACGAAGATTCTCATTGAAGACAGGGTTCCTTCCTCCTCCATTGATAGTCTTGGTAGAAACAGCATTCTCAGGATTACTAGTCAAGCTAATTTTAGCATAAACATCTTGCTTGTGGTATATGCAGATGTTATGAATGTCCCTGGCCTGATGAATGTAAACATCAACATCACCAATGAAGTCCTCAGAACTGGACCTGACAGCTTCCTTTCCATTGACTTCAATGTCCTTAGAGAAAGGAACCGTGTAAATATCAGACTTATACTTCTCAGCTTCACCCAAGACAGAGTTCTTGAATGGTGACACAACAGACTGTGGGGATTCCATGATATCAGTGATTTGGGAACCTGACAAAACACAAAAAACTCCTACAAAATCAAGTCACTTTATGTTAAGCAAAAACTTCAAACTCACACCACAAATTATTATTTGAACTCAAACAGGAATAGATAGAATTAGCAAAACCAGGAAGAACACAAAATTCACTATTCCATGACCAAAACAACTAAACTCTCCTCGAAAAATGTAACAGTGACAACCTAGGAGGCTCAAGAAGATCCAAAATAGACACAGATTTTCTAGTATGAGGAGCAGATACAAAAAGAAAGCAAAGAAAGGCAACAGTCAAATCCCAAATGTGAAAGAGAAGTAGGAAGCTTCAATTTGAATTACTCGAGGTTGTCGTGTGAGTTGAGTTCTTAACTCACGGGAAAGAGGTCAATTCAGAAACAGCAACCTCAGTTCAAACCTAACTTTTACACCTGAAAATCAACGTCCACACAACCCAAGTAGAGCAAAACGAATTCCACCACAACTCCAGCTTCAAAATTCAAACTTTCAACTTTCTAGGGAAATACCAAAATACCCAGAATCGGCCAAAAATTTAAAAACTATCAATAAGAATAAACAGTTCCAGATTTGACCAGAGCCTAATAAAGCTATGAGCTTTTCTCTGCTGCTCTCGGCATAAAAAACTCCCACAGGAATCCAAGGGAGAGAACCAGTGAAAGCAAAACCAAAATTCAGAGACAAACATGAAACAAAAGAAAACTAAAACACAGAGAAAGACTTTGATCAAAAACACCAAAGAAGGTGGCTTCACACACCTGCCTTAGATCCTCAGAGAGTTGGTTAGCCTCCAAAGTCAAAGCGGAATGTGCTATCTCTGTGGCTCTAATCCAGGATGAAGGACACAAACCGTGTTGGAGATGAGAAGGAATAAAGCTGGCTTGTTTAGAAAAAGGGAAGGATAATGTGAAAGGAAAAGGAGGAAATAGTGTGAACAGTGAAGAAAATAAAAATCTTGAGGTGATGTAGTGTTGTTGTGACTGGGGGAGCTTGTGTGTTGGTCTATGATCTTGTCGTGTGTATTTGGAGTGTGTATGTTATGAGTATATATGAGTTATAAATATGGTAGCATATACATACACACACAGAAACACATTTATTGTAATGGTTGGATTGGATATTTTGTGGGGATGAAGGGGGAAAGGATAAGGTATGATTATGGAAGGGATGGTAGCAGCCCCAATGAGAGAGGATTTGTATGCATTTCGCAGTTGGAAGTGGGGTATGCTGCTTATGACTTTTTTCTTCTCCACACTTCTCTTTCACACTCTCACTGTCCCCACCTACGACTTTCACTCACTGCAATTCTGTCCTCTTCTTCTATTTCTTCGTGTTATCATCCTCAAAACCCTTATACTTGAGGCTTTGGCTCATACACCCACAACTGCATAATAATCAACTGAATCTCTTTCTCTTCATGTATGATCACATAAAGCAACATGTTTCTCAATGTCATTCTTTTATCTGAAAAAAAATATAGTTAAAATGCATGAGATTCAGATATGTATGTCGTTGTATAATACACGCGTATTAGATATCGACATTCGTACAATTTTGAATGATATAAGTATATATTTCAATTTTTTTTAATTATACAATATATAAATCCGTATTTTTTATCTATATTTTAGAGATTATCAATAGATCTGGATAGTATAAGTGTCGGTATTAGTATCCATATGTCTCTTGTAAATTGGTCAAAATTTCATCATAGAAAGAAATGCATGATTATTCTGTGAGTCTAGAACATGAGAGGGTTTCTTGGCATGATACCAACGGTCGCCCACTCAAGAGAAGAGCTTTTGCACTTTAGTTCTAGAAATTTGCCCTTTTTCTTTGTTCATGGGTCCCCTGCCATATGCTTCACCAATGCATTTAGCACCAAGGTTTTACAAAAAATCAAAGATTAATCATGGTGGGGTCTTGTGCTTTCTTCATCAACTGAAAATGACTTTGGGGTATCAATTAAAAATACAAACTTGGAGGAGGTAGACAACAGGGGCGTCATTAATTCCCTATTCAACAACCCTAAATTCTGTCTTTGAAATTCAAAACACTAAAATGGTGTGAATTGGTTTCATCAAATCACCATAATTAATTGGTGTGACCCATTCTTATTCGTGCCCTTCACCAATTGGATCATTATCTCTTGTTTTTCTGAATATGGCAAGTGGCTTGAAATAAAAAAGAAAAACGAAATGAAAATCTCCATTGTCTTCTCCCTTTGTCTGTTTCTCTTTTGCTTTGATAAGGATGGGTGTGAGACCTGGTTAAACAGAAGGTTTTTCTACTTTTGCTTATCAAAACCCTCTTTTTCATCTATTTATGTCGTAATTTGCGCTCAAAGATTTCACACATTAGACACTTTAATCAAAATTATTGAACAATAAAGCTACTTATAAATACTAAATTAATATCAGATTTCAATCTCTTCTTTGATCACTACCATACATACAAGACTGTTGCAATCTATAATGAGGTTCAGATAAGTTTTTTAATTAGTGTGTATGTCGGATATAGGACAGAATATCTAATTCAAAAAATATTTATTACATTTTTAATGATTCTAACACAATTCTAACGTAATTTTAAAAATAACAATATATTAATTTATTAAAAAAATTCAAATTTATTATATAAAACTTTATTATAATTATAAAAATAAAAAACAATTTGTTTTCAACAGTCATAAAAAATATCTTTCAATTAAAAAATTGAAATATATTTCTACATATAAATCTTTATTTATTAATTTATATAATTCATAATTATATAATATATAAATTTGTGTCTCTATATATTATATTTTAAAAATTATAAATATTTTTTATTCGTATTCATGTAGTATAAGTATACATGATGTGTTAGATTGCAATTTGTTCTTAGATTGCACATAAAAACAAATATCCCCTCAGTGTCAATAGTGTGTTGAACCCTTTCTTGGTAATGAATTGGGTGGATTAATAGAAATTAAAAAGTTAATTTCGTTTTCTCATAATAGTTTTCAATCAAACCACATTCTTTGACTATAACATGTTCGTTCACCGGCCGGCACCGACCCAATCCTATTTTCTTTATATGCAAAAAACTATGAGTAAGTGTCACTTTTTATCTCTGTTTTTTTAATAAAATAAAATAAAGAATAGAGATGAAACTTTAATAAGATAAAATAAAAAATGAGATTGTGGAGTTAATTCAGTTTTCATACCATTCTATTCTTATTTTATTTAGTCATATTATTTTAAAATACACCCTAATTAACTGATATTCTATTTTTAATGGCTATTTTAACCCTTGATGACAAATTTTAACAAAAAGACATTTTAGAAAGAAATATAATTAGAAAAATTAAAGGATGCTAACTATTTTTTTTTTTAGCATAAAAATTAGGTAAATTTTATTCCATTTTATTTCGGAGAGAGAGTATATATTTTTTAGGATAACGGTACAAAACTGCGTACAGAAATATATATTTTTATTAAAATTAACTATGTATAAATTGCCAACTTTTTTTAGTGAAAAGTATGCTTAAAAATGTAAAATTTGGAGGGTATATTAATTTAATTTATTAAATAATTTACTGTAAACTATATTTTTAATATATATATATATATATATATATATACACCATTTGATCATAAGTCTTTGTTAATAATAAACCTTTCTTAGTAATGACTCTGAGAATATTTTCTTAAATTCTATTTTAAAAAACTTGTTAAATGCATATATCATCCATCTTTTGAAGATCATATATATGTGGAATTTTTTTTGGAAGCATATGTATTTCATTTTATCTTCTTTAATTTTTTTCATTTTTTAACTGAGTATTGCTTGGAACATTTTTATTTATAGTCGTTAATGATATTTTGCAAGAAGATAAACTACAACATTCTTCTTTAATTAAAGATTTCTTAATAAACTTCAAATTTATTATATATATATATATAGACTAAATGACACTTAAGGTAATACAATATCTTCTAGAATGTCAAGAACTATAGATAGTTAATAAATTTACATCAAACGTTATATCAAACCTAATATAATTAGTAAGATACATTAATATTTTTATAATACTAAGATAATGTACTTTAGGACCAATTTTATTTATTTATTTTTCTCTGGTGTTCTAAAAGATTTTTATCAAAGAAATTTTTTGTCATCACTATAATATATAATGAATATGTTTAAACCTTTTAAATCTCTATATAATTAGGGATGACAATGTGAGTTGACCCACCCCTGGTTTCACATAGAATATGTACATTGATCTTTTTAGTCTGTTCCGCATAAGGATTGATCTGCGGACTTGCGGGTCAGTTCGCATAAGAAATACCTTTTCTAAAAATTAATAAAAAAATATTTTTAATTCTTTTTTTTATTTAGATGCACTAAGTAAATGGTCTCATAATATTATTCTCACGAAACATACGTAGTAAAATGTTATTAAAAAAATTGAAATGTGAAATATGAGATTGCATGAAGGAAATATAGGGGGTGGAGAAAAAATTTCTACATTTTTTTATGTAGGTCATGCAGCCACCCCATCCTACCCCGCACTTGGCCTGCATGGACTGCAAGTTATACAAAGCGGGTCTAAGAGAGTTAGCAAGTTGGAATAGACAATTCGTCCAACATATTTCTCAGCAGGCTGCGAATCGATCTGCACAACCCGTCCCACTTTATCATCTCTATATATAATACAAGTCTCATGTTTTACAAAAATACCTTTATTTAATCAATTTATAATATGATTTGAGATTCTTCATCTCAACTTATTTCATTAAATAATCAATTGCCTTTGTAAGTTATTGAAAAATTCCATAAACAGAAATTATAACAAATTTATTTTCTAATATTTTTCACATAAAAACGTCCACATAAACTTATTTTATTTGGTTGAGTTATTTCTAAATTTTTTTTTATTCATGTAAAGACTCGTGATCATGTTTTTTATTCTGTTGAAGGAACATCTTTAAAACTTTAATAAGTTTATGATACTTTGTGAGAATACAATGTATTTTTAGTGTGCAACTTTTGTTCCTTCATGTAATGACACATTTGCTCTTTTGGAGCCTTCAATTATATTATAGGACCACATATATTCCTAATAATGACTACTTTAATTATTAAATAAGAGAAAAACTATTATTTTTAATAATTTTGTATAAGTTATTGCACTACCAACTAATATTCATTATTCATATTCTTGAAAACTAAGAGTTGTTGTGCTATTTTTGGTGACTAGTATTAAACATTATTCATTCTTATTATTCTTGAGAATTATAGGAGTTATTACACTATCATTAAGATACACATCTCTATTATTGTAGTCAATGTCAATATTAATTCTTCATACAAATAAATACTATAAACAATCAATATAAATAAATAATATTTATAAAAATATTAAAATACAATAATGTCATGAGTAAAATATTCATTATCCTTGAAACTTTTCATAAAATTTAATAGTATTAAATTATAAAATAATCTTTATGAAAAAAATAGCATGATAAAGTTATATTCTTAATATTATTAATAAGGTTAAAAGTTTTCCCAGGTCAAATAAAAAAAGTAACATCTATGTTACAATAATAAAAATCATCATGTTCTGTTTCAATATTTTTAAATGATTTTTAAACAAATTCAACAAAATATTTTGACGAACTTCAAACACAAAATCAATTACTTTAACCACCACAACGATAATGTATATTTTCATTTTGCCTACTATTCTTTTTATCTTTTTCCTTTTTTACTTTTATATTATTTTTCCATTTTTTGTGAAAAAATAAATAAATTTATGACATTTTTCAAAATCATAATAGAAGTATATCTCAATCTCAACCATATAATACTATCATAAAAACTGTATATGGTTGCATTTACTTATTAGAATCAAACAATAACAATTTATAATTTTTTCTAACAATACTTCGTAATAATAATTATAAAATCAACAATATAACATGGAATATATAAATAAACTTATGAATGTAGACAAATATACTAATAATAAAATATTAAAAATAAATTTTGAAATTAACCTCAAAACATGAGTTAACAAATATAGACTTTTCATGTAAAAAAAAAACACTTTATAAAATCAATAAAAGAACGAGATGATATATAAATTCTCTTTCTATCAAATAGATATTTTCTGTTTATAAACTCAGATATAACTTATAAGTTTATAAACAACTTAAAAAGCACTATATTTACTAAAAAAAATATTAAATAGTAAAGTATATAAAGTTATTTAATATCTCTATAACAATTATTCATGGCAAATATTATCGAAGTAGATAAATTACATATAGAACAAGAGAATAGTTGAATTGAGTCTTGTAATATTTTCACAAACGAGATAGCTTATTTATTTATTTATATATAGGTACAAAGTTATAACTATCTTTAAATGTTTTTGTGTATTAATGGAACTTAATTACCAATTACTATTTATTAAAAAGTATTAATGGAATATGAATTATAATATTATAAAATAAAAATATCAAATGTTCATAAGACTTCTATTTAAATTTAACGATGTTTAAGAGTATGTTTCGTTAAAACTTTACTATAATTAAAGAAAAAAAACATAAATAATACATTATCTTATAATCTCACTAAAAACTCTGTCAAAAAAAAAATTCCATATGTGTTTCTAAGTTTTCAAAAACTTTACTTAAGTACATATAATTAATTAATTAATTATCACTAACTGCATAAAGTAAAAAAAGTGTAAATCATTTTTAAATTATACCGATATAATTTTAAATTTAAATTTAATTATTTTTAAATGTTTTATGAACAGCAACAATAAAAAACAAGTATAATTAATTTCAAAACAATTCATAATAGTTTATTTAAAACAAGAATTGTTACTTAGAAAATTAGAAATAAATTATCACTCGTATTTATTAATTTACGTGTTAAATTAACATGTGCATTTTTTTTTCATTTTAAAATATGTGTATAAACTATACTTATTGTAATTATTAATTGTACTGGGCTGGGCGAGAGATGGGACCGAAAGCAATGCGAAGACTAAGCCGAGATCTTAACCCGAAAGTAAACTAAATAAGGAAAGAAATAAAATAGAATGGAAATTATTATTAAGCAAAAGCCCAGCCCATGAAACTGGGCCCAACTGGACCCAAATATGCGGGTGAATGTAGTAAATGTCTGATACAAAGAGAAAACGTCCAAATAACTTCTGGGCCCAATAAAAGAGTAGTATAAATACAGGGTCATCCTGAAAGGTAAAAGTAAGTGGAATTCACTCTGATATCTTGTAAAACTGAATCTAACTTTGGCATCGGAGCACCTTTCAGGTACGCACACCCGTTCGTGAGAGGAAACCGAGACGAAAAACCGAAAGATTAACTGGAGTGAGCTAGAAGTTGACTGGGAAGTCTCCATCAGGCAATCTAATAAAACGTGAAGGGTAAGGAGTGCCCGAAAGATCATACCGAGAAGGGAGTCCGGAAGCGAAGGCCGAGAGATCAACGTTTGGAAGGCGTAGGAGGTTTGTTTCTAGGTCCTTGTAAGAACATTAATATTGGTGATAAAAATCATGTTTATAATTGAGATGTTTTACCCTTATAATAATATCATAGGAGAAGAGAAAAAAGTCATAATCACAATAAAAAGCAAAATTTAAATTTAAATTCATATTTGTCTTTGGGGGTAGTTTAGTCATTTCACGTTGTTATCCTTTTGCAACGGTCATCTAAACATAACTGGATTCAAAAACTTGTTTCTCTTATCTATCTGTCTTTACTCTTGTGAACGTTTGAATCCAAAATTCTCATTCTTTCTCTGTTCTTCTCTCTTTCTATTTTCTCTCTGTTGTGTATACATCCATTACTAATTTATCTACCTCTTCTTCAAAGCCATGAGGCAATTCAGTAATAAACAAACTTCAGAGACTCGTTTTTCTGGCACCATTTCCTCCACATCTCTCAGAAACTTTCTTCCCAGATCATTCTCTTCCAAGCACAAACCCACTTCAAACTCTAAAATCCCAACTTCAGATGCAGAGAACACTCCCCCCACCGATCCCAACATCTTGATCAACCATGACCAATCGTTGCCTACCACAATCAAGCAACCACACTCAAAAACCTCAACTTCTCAGAACAACCTCCACCAATCGAACCCCCCCTCTGAATTAGACCCCCCAGTGAAGGTAAGTACAATTTTGTCTCTCTTTTGAGCTTAGTTTTTGAATTTTGAAGTTGTACTCTGTGAGTCTGAAGATGGGTAAGTGCAAAGTTTCTGCTTTTTTGTTTGCTTATAACTTAATTTTGACACAGGTTGTAGTTCGAATCAGACCTACCAACAACAATGGCATGGAGGGAGATCGAACTGTTAAGAAGGTTTCTTCTGACACCTTGTGTGTCGGGGATAGGCAATTTACCTTTGATTCAGTTTTTGATTCGAACACCAATCAGGTAAAAACTTCACTTCATCGTGTATATGTGATTTGCATTTTTTTTATCCTTCATTAATTTTGTATAACAGTATTGAGGTAATTTACTTACTATTTATATGACTAAAAATGAACACCAAACCAGATATATTTAATATTTCAATAATTTTCTCTAACCGGTTTAAGGTACATAGTTACCATTTATATGACTTGCTTTATGAGGAAAACAGCTATGAATTAATTTTCTTTAGTTCCATGCTGTTGATTCATAATCATAAGGGAAGATAAGTTGATTTATATTTGCTTTTGTTTGTTCAGGAAGATATTTTTCAGTCAGTGGGTGTCCCCTTGGTTAAAAATGCTTTGGATGGTTACAACACTTCAATTCTGTCATATGGCCAGGTACTCATGTTTGCTATATTATGGTAATCTTGATTGAAATATTAAGTTTGAACATTTTTTTTTTAATTTTCTTTTAATCCTTTGTTAGTCTGGAAGTGGAAAGACTTATACAATGTGGGGTCCCCCAAGTGCCATGTTCGAGGAGCCCTCGCCTCAAAGTCACAAGGGAATTGTTCCTCGGATCTTCCAAATGTTGTTTTCTGAGCTTGATAAAGTACGTTTTACTTCCCTCTTGAACCACTAAATCCATTTTCTACAATGTTTTCTGACTATTAACAATTTTTCATCCTCAATTACTATATTAGGAGCAGCAAGCGTCTGATGAGAAGCAATTCAACTATCAATGTCGATGTTCTTTTCTTGAGGTGATTTTTTTATAAAACTTCTTATTTTGGCTTCATCATTTTATGATACTGATCTAGTATTTCTTTGTTCTATTGTTTGAAACAGATATACAATGAACAAATTGGGGACTTGCTAGATCCAATCCAGCGTAACCTTGAGGCATGCATATGTCATCCTTTTGTATCACATACCATTAAACTATTTACTAAATACATTGGTTTTTCATTGCTGCATGCTTATTATATGGCTGGTCCAAATTATTGCAGATGAAAGACGATTCCAAAAATGCGTTGTATATAGAGAATCTGACTGAGGAATATGTTACTAGCTATGATGATGTGATGCAAATTCTGATTAAGGTAGGGACTAGGGAAGTCTAAAAGCAATTATATTGCTGAAAATTAGATGTCTACGTGCTATATGTACTAATTTGGTCTTTATATGCTTCAGGGACTTTCAAGCAGAAAAGTTGGAGCAACAAGCTTAAATTCAAAGAGCTCCAGATCACATATCATTTTAACTTTTGTGATTGAATCTTGGTGTAAGGTATTACCGCTATAGTTGTATTTAACATGACTAGCTGCAGAAGTTAAGCATTTTTTTCTTATTTAATATGGAGACAGATTCATATTGATACTTTCACTCTTATTTAATTGCTGCTTCTGGTTTTCTCTCTTTTACTGGTGATGCAGGGACTATCATCGAATGGTTTCAGCAGTTCAAAATCTAGCAGAATTAGCCTTATTGATCTTGCCGGCCAGGACAGAAACAAAGTTGAGGATGCAGGCAAACAATGTCAAAAAGAAAGCAAAAATGTGAAGAAGTCCTTATCTCAGCTTGGGTAAGATGCCATGCCATGACTATGTTACATTTGGTTCATATTTTCTGCAGTTTGGGTTACATTTGCTAGTTTAACACACATACATGGTTTCTCTTGGTTTCCATTTCTCATGATTTGTGAATTTAACTGTCTATTGCAATTTTAAGTCTCCTTATTTGTCCTCTTTGTAACCTCTAACTTTTTTTTTCACTGCTGTAGGCATTTAGTGGATGTCTTGACTAAAGAAACACTCTCAGAAAAAGCAGAAGTTTCAAACAGGAATTCCTGTTTAACCCGTTTACTACAAGAATCTCTTGGTGGAAATGCCAAACTCTCGTTAATATGTTCCATCTCACCAGATAACAAGTAATTTACCTTGACCAATGAGCATTACTATTACTTAATCATATTATATTTGTTTCTAGAGGTAACCATTGTATCTGTTGATTGTAGGAATAATGGCGAAACTTTGCGCACACTCAGGTTTGGACAGCGAGTAAGAACCATCAGAAATGAACCTGTTATCAATGAGATAAAGGAGGATGATGTTAATGATTTAAGTGATCAAATCCGGCAACTGAAGGTATTGTTTTCCCCCAAGACTTTATTTGAATATTTTTCGAAAGGGTTGTTGCAGATATAACATAACATCCAAGAACTACACATGTTTGATCACAGGAAGAACTTATTAGAGCAAAAGCTGAGGTTCGTTGCAATGATGGGATAAAAAATGGATACTTCCAAGGACGTAATGTAAGGGACAGTCTCAATCAGTTGCGCGTCAGCTTAAACCGCTCTATACTCCTGCCACGCATTGATAAAGACACTGATGAAGAAGATGTGAATGTGGATGAGGAAGACATAAGGCAGCTACGCCAGCAGTTTGATGAATTGTATCATTCATGTGAAGGGAATACTAAAAGCAGCATATCTGGCAGCGAAGATGGTGTGCAGTATTATTCTGTTGCTGAAAATGGTGATGCAGATATGACCAGTGGTGATGAAGTTGAAATGGAGGAGGAAGTATGCTTTGAAGAGACAGTGAGTAAGCTTTGTCCCGAGGAAAGTGAGGGATCTACAACAACCTTGTTTACCTCAGCTGATGACTTTGCCTCAAGGTCAATTAAATCTTCATTCAGAGACAGCATTTCAGTTAGCTCATGTGGTCGGTCTCCAATACTTGAGGAACCACCCTTGTCTGAGTCTCCAAAAATCAGAAATGTCCAGAGGAAAAGCATGGCTTATTCATCAAGTTGTCTGGGAAGTTGGAACAATGTGGCAGAGGAGAGTGAAGATATATTACGACAATCGTTCAAAGAGGGGGAGAAGATGCGTTTGTCCCTACGATCAAGCAAGGTTTTTCCAGGTCCTACCGAATCCTTGGCTGCAAGCCTTCAGAGGGGATTGCAGATAATTGATTATCATCAGAGAAACTCAACATTAAACAAATCTTCAGCTTCCTTCTCTTTTGATCACTTGACACCTTGTTCAGAAATAGACAAGGACGATTCTTGTGATGAAATAAGGCAGCAGAAGAAATATTCCATCGATGAAAGTACTGCTACCTTGCTTTGTGAACCTTGCCGTAAGAGAATAAGCAATCAGGATTCTACTGAGGTTCAAGGCAGCGTGAAATCAAGGACTGAAACTGAAGCAGAAAATCCAGATGGACTGACAGATAATGGTTCAAAAGTATGTGCTATAGAAAATTCTCAAAGTTTTGCGATTAGTTATCAAGTAAAGCTCCTTTATCTTATCTTATTATTATTCTTGCTTCAAGGATTCACAGAGTACAATGGAGAAAGCGATCGCAAGAGAAAAGGAGCTGGAGAATGTTTGCAAGGAGCAAGCTGCTAGAATTGAGGAACTAAACCAATTGGTATAAGGAGCCGTTTCATTCATGAATTATGTTTGCAGTGTGAATTTACATTACTGACAATTTCGTTTGGGTTTATCTAGGTGGAGAAGTTGAAAGGAGAAAAAGAACTACAATCTTCCATCATTGTGTATGATCCAGAGAGAATCAAACAGACTAGACATGAAGACGAGGTCAGTTGTTGATTTTGTTGTAATTTACTATATAGTTCTATCCAATTGAAGGTTCATATCTCACCCTTGTGATCTACCTTTTTTATGTTGTTTGCAGCTTCCAAGAGGCACTTCAATACCAGATACTGTAGAGGAAAAATGTGAAATTAAGGAAGTCAAGGAAGAAGTAAACAGAGACAGCTCTTTTGATGCAGCCGAGAAGGAAGAACTTCTCAAGGAGATTCAAAATCTGAGAAGCAAGCTGCTAATCTGTGGCGATGCACCAGTTAGAAAGTCCACCGACAAACTAAGATCGTCATTATCCTTAATGTCAAGATCCATTCAACAGAGAAAAAGTGTTGTATTTTCTCAGGAGAATAGTGGAGATGATGAGGTAGAGAAAGAGAGACAAAGATGGACAGAAATGGAAAGTGAGTGGATTTGTTTGACTGATGAACTAAGAGTTGATCTCGAGTCCAACCGTCTGCGGGCAGAGAGGGTGGAGATGGAACTGAGTCTAGAGAAAAAGTGCACTGAAGAGTTAGACGATGCACTGAAAAGAGCAGTTCTTGGACATGCTAGAATGGTGGAACACTATGCAGATCTCCAAGAAAAATACAACGATTTAGTTGCAAAGCACAATGCTATAATGGAAGGCATAGCAGAGGTGAAGAGAGCAGCAGCCAAGGCTGGAAAGAAGGGTCATGCTCGCTTTGCCAAGTCTCTTGCTGCTGAGCTTTCTGCATTGAGGGTGGAGAGAGAAAGGGAAGCAAAATTCTTAAGAAAGCAGAACATGAATCTCAAGATTCAACTTAAAGAAACTGCAGAAGCTGTTCATGCTGCTGGGGAACTACTTGTCAGACTAAGAGAAGTTGAGCATGCAGCATCTATTGCAGAGGTAAAAATCTCATCATCAATTCTCTTAAAATGCATATGGTAAAATGAAGGTTGCTAAAAACTTGGTGCACAAACTACCTTAAAAGGCAACTATATGTGCAGAATTATTACATGTGGGGTGTCACAAAAGAAAGAACTTCCATATTTTGGTTATTTCTATGTTTTTTTTCTTGATTTTGGTATTTCTTATGCAGGAGAGTTTCACAAAAGTGCAACAAGATAATGAAAAGCTGAAAAAGCAAATGGAGAAGATGAAAAGAAAACACAAGATGGAGATGATTACCATGAAGCAGTACCTTGCAGACAGCAAATTACCCGAGTCTGCACTGCAGCCACTATTCAGAGAGGATTCTGATGTGGTTCAAAACAATGCAACTTCCCATGATGATCAGGCATGGAGAGTAGAGTTTGGAGCAATCTATCAACAGCATTATTAGTTCCAAATTTCTGGGGTTAACAATTGATGACTTTACTTTGTCTGGCATCAGATCCTTCTTGGATCAATAAAATTCATTGTATTGTTTTATAATTCATTCTATTTTTTAAGCATGTGTGGAATTTCAGTTCTTTTGTCTCCTTGTACTGACAGTAGGTAGGTACCAACATTTGAATGGTTTAATGAAAATGTTTGAATTATTTGAGCAATGGAAATGATGTCTGCAATACAGACACAACTCACAAGCATGAAATGACATCTAACACCTGAAAATGTTAACGTCAATCAAGGCTTTTTGTTCAATTATAGTGATATTTTCATTTGTATAGATAAATATGTAAATTATAAATATAAATATGAAATTAAAAGATTTTCTATAAAATAATTCATTAAGTTTTAGTTATATATTTAAAAATCTGTCTAAAAAAAACTGACAGTTTGTATCTATAGTGCTTGGGCACTCTTCTTAAATGGCGTGTCATGTGTCAGATACACACACCGATACCAATAGCATATTGATGAAGTGTTAAATTCAAAAAATATTTTTATTGGATTTTTGACGATTCTAACACAGTTCTAACATAATTTTAAAAAGAATAAATATATTAATGAAATCTAACACGTGAAAATGTTAACCATTAAGTTTAGTTATAAATTTAAAATCTATCTAAAATAAATAAATAAAACCTTTTGATAGTTTGTATCTATGGTGTTCGGACACTCCTCTTAAATGGCGTGTCGTATTAGACACCGCACTCGTAGGACATATTTTTGAAGTGTCAAATTCAAAAATTATTTTTATTGGATTTGTGACGATTCTAACACAATTCTAACATACTTTTAAAAAGAAGAAAATATATTGATTTTCTAAAAACTCAAACTCATTATATAAATTTTATTATAATTATAAAAATAAAGAATAAATAATTTTAAATCAGTCATGAAAAACATATTTCTACTTAAAAAAAATCTAAAATATATTTATACACATAAATTTTTACTGCAATTTATATAATTTATAATTATATAATATATATTCGTATCATATCTATATTTTAAAGATTATTTGTTGTAGTGTCTATATTTTATCTTATCAATATCTATATTAATGTTTCTCCTCCACATAGGTTTGTATTTCACGTGAATGATATAATCTCGTTTAAACACATAAAGATCATAATTAGCAGGTGCTTACTAAGTCTCTTTCATTATACATATATACAATTTATTCACGTCTTCTATGATCAACGAAGAGATGTATATGATATAAATTAATAACTTAATATATAAATATTTTTAAATAATGGTTTGATGACCGTGATCATGTCACGCTTTCAATTCTAGTTTCAACGATTTGAATAATTTTCGGCGCATTTATTAATATTTTGAATAATCATTTTACAAATAGTTTGCATTAAGATCTAAATACAACAAAAATTGTATAATTATTTTAAAACCAGTTCGTCATTAATTTAAGATTGTGTGTAGATATTACTTGTAAGAAAAAAGAACTATTGAATAATTATTTTTTAATTAAATGACCCTTAATGCATTAACTGAAAGCAATTTTAAAATATCACGTGTTGTTTACATTTTTTCAAAAGAAATTTTTTACCGTGAAGTAAACAGTGGAAAAAGATGAAAACAAGGTCAAATATTTTATTATTTATTTCTAATTATAAAGTGATTTTTTTTTTGTTTACCTAAATCGCAGAGGGTTTATACTTAAAAGCAGTGGGAGGCGTCAAAACGACGTCGTGGTGAGCGTATGAAGGGATAACATCACACTCACACACAACAGAATTTAGAAGAGAAGAACCAAAGAGGAAAACGAAGGAGAAAGAGAGGTTCAACTTCTTCATCTATGGCGACGCCAGATTCTGACGCTAATTCTCAGCCTCAAGATTCTGATTCTCTGTCCATTCCTAATCCTCCCAACGCTCTCGTCCCCGCCGCTCCTTCCGTTTGCCTCCTCCGCTTCGCCACCGACTCTGCCGGTGGCGCTCTCATGGGCTCTGTCTTTGGATACGGTTATTCTCTTCTCATTTATTCGTATTATCGTATTACGCCGTCGTTTTATCAACTGATTATCGTTTATTAAGCCTGATTTCTTCGCTCACCTTTTAATCGAAGATTCGTTGTTTCTGTTGATAGTGTATGTGTTTGTTGCGGATATAGTGCCTTCGTTGTGTTGTGTGTTTTTGTTTGTATTGTCGATTGGTTCGTTTTAGCTATGATTTGCAGTGACTAGACGATTGACGCTTAGTTTAGTGGAACTCTGAAAGAGTGAATGTGTTTTTTACTCGGTTTACAGGAGCAAGTGTCTGGTGTTAGGTTAAATTCAAGTATGTTTAGGTTTTTTGAAATAATTAATTTAGTTTTCAAGTAATGTAGGTTAGTTGTGTTCAGTGTGTATTTGAGTGAAAAAGAAAAACACTAGCACGGGATTTTTTAAGGTGCGTTTATCCTGAAAAAAGTGCGTGTCTGTATTTGAGTGACAAAATCTTTGAGAAATATGAGTTAGTTGTGAATTGATTTTTTCTGATTTTGCTTAGAGATTCTTGTTATGGTCTGTTTCAGGTGCTGGATTGTTTAAGAAGAAAGGTTTTAAAGGATCCTTTGTAGAAGCGGGGTCTTATGCAAAGGTGCATTGGGATCTCGGTGGTCTTTTAGTTGCTTGTTTTACGTTGGCTACTTGATTATGTTTATTTTGTTAGTTTTAATTTAGCTTGTAATTAATAATTTTTTCTTTGTTTTTAGACATTTGCAGTTTTGTCCGGAGTTCATAGTTTGGTTGTTTGCATCTTGAAACGACTTAGAGGAAAGGATGATGGTAGGAAAATTTAACTACAAAATGTTACTTTCGCCTTTTATTGATCTTCCACTGGTAATGTGAATTCTTTTGTATCTGCAGTCATTAATGCGGGGGTAGCTGGTTGTTGCACTGGTCTTGCTCTAAGTTTTCCAGGTATCTCTTGTTTAGTCATATAAATAAATTGACGAATTTTGCTTTCTTTGAAACTTGTAAAAGGGATAAAGGCCTTGCCAATGTGGCTATTCTGAATAAGCTTTCTAGTCATTCTTGATATCATAAGCAAAGGTAATTTTGTCTATAATCAGTGAGTGTGGCAATTTTTTGAGATGAATTACTCTGGATTCCTGTCTCTGCATACCATCATTTTAAAAGGAGGAGTCGAAAAAGTTTGCTGACTTAGAATGCCTTCCAATCATTGCTAATTTTAAAAAATGTTTAGCTAAACATGCTTGTAATATCATTTTGTGTACTTTATTTGTATTTTGTTATTAGGACTTATCCACTACGGTTTTGCAGGTGCTCCACAAGCTCTTTTGCAGAGTTGTCTTACTTTTGGGGCATTTTCTTTTATTATGGAAGGGCTAAACAAACAGCAACCAGCACTTGCAGTTCCCATGTCATGGAAAAAACGATCTGTGCAATACAATGCACGTCCTCCCCTGGCACTCCCCCTGCAACTCCCTCTTCCAGAAGAACTAAAAGAAGCCTTCTCTTTTTTCTCCGAGTCTCTGAAGAAGCGCAGCAAGGGATCTTATCCGACATCTCAATAAGAAATCGGGTATCGTGGTTGTCTGGTATCATGTAGATAAGTTGTCATCCTTTGTCTTTTAGTTTTTAGGTTCCTTGTAGCTTTCATCAACATTTATTTTTATGAACTTAAGGATGACTGCAAATTGTCGAAGGACATGGATTGTTTACATGTTACTGACTTCCAATATGGTTTGTTTTAACTGGGATGGCCTATGTTTGATGATTGATCTAGTTTCCCAAACACTGATACTATAGTATAGCACTATTTGGAAGCGATTTTTATTGGAAAACAAAACTCTGCAATTTTGCAATTCTGCATAACTGACCAAACATTATTACGTAGTTATTAGATCCCAATTCCAATACCTACATCGCGCAAAGTTTGTTGTAACCTGTGAGATTCACGGATTTACCGTTTTGAATTAGAATATTATCTTTCTGAAGTTGGTTAGAATTTAAAGAGCATTCAAGCATTGGGTTTTCTTCTTGGGCATCCACCACTGTCTTCACTTGAATTCCATTTATATTGTCGACTTCCCATAATTATCAAACTTGGTACTAATTTAACCTGCTCACGTGCTTTAAATGTAGACAATTAAACTATATCAACTGTAAGCACTCGACGGAAATTACTGAATAAGCATTTGTGCTAATTTATCTGTAAATCTATGGGTTGCATTAGCATCGAGTTCGTACATTACGTGAGCTAATGGTAAAATGATATTAGAAAGGCGCCATCGTGTCCCACTTGTTTGAAGAAATTTCTTTCAAAACAACTTATTCTAGACACTTGAAAAAACTGTTTTGAATTAGAAGAGTCTGATAATATGGGTGCTCTTAAATACCGCACTCTCTCCACTGATACTAGAATGATTTATCCGAAATATTCTCTAATTTTAACATACATGACTACACACTAGCTGAGTATTTTCGGTATTTTAAACGTGAATACGATTGTGTGAATTGATCTTGCCCACCTTCTTAAAAGCAATACTAACGACCATTTTAAGGAACCTGATTAAAGATTCTTGTGGACTGCACTCCCCATGATTTATTTCCAGACTGTTTCTTCCTGCAACTCCATTCTTGTGCCATACCCATACAAAACTTAAAAATACTTTTTTATCCCTATTATGTCACCCCATAAATTTATAAAATCCAGAAACAATTTTAAAAAGTATATATTCTGGATTACATAATCCAAAAGTTAATATCAGATTTGGAAATAGCTTCTGAATTATGTAATTCAGATAAACAATAAAAAAATCTATTAGAAAAGATTTTTGAATTATGTAATTCATAAACTAATCATGTATCTGAATAGGAGCTTTCTGATTACATAATTCAGAAACTAATTACGAATTTGGAAAAAGATTTTCAGATTATCGTAATTCAAAATATTACAGAAAGATATTTTTGGAATACAAAACTTTATGGAGGTGAGAGAAGAACATATGGAGGTGCAGGAAAAAGTAATCTGATTTCGAATGAACTGTTGCCAGCCTTTTTCTTGTGAAGATTAAAATCGACCAATTTTGAAGTTGGGCCAAGAAATAGAAGTGGAGAGCTAATTGTGAGAATCGGACTTTGACACCATGGGTTTCGGCTTCCACGTCGAGGGGTGCAGGAAGAATTTTATCGGGGTGCAGGAAGAAACACCGAATAGTAATTAAACGATGCGTTTTAATGGAGAAAAGGAAAGATCCTTCACCGTGGATCTGCGTTAGGGCACTGCAAGCAGGAACAACACAGTGTGCAAGACCACTCAAAGAGAAGGTAAAGTTGAACATCATCGCTCCATTTTCTTCTTCCTTAATTCAATCCTAATTCTTCACTCACAATAATAATCTCGAGCGAATCTCTGCTGCTTTTTTTATGTTTTACTCTTCGATCATCTTTCATTTCTCTTTTGGATTCGGAATGTGGATTTACATTTTAAGGACGGGAATCGCCGTGATGAGATTACGTTACGAACTTTTTTTATTTTTTATTTGGAAGCAAAATTCGTCACACTTTTCTTTCTATGTACGTTT
Source organism: Phaseolus vulgaris (assembly GCF_051622355.1). Classification (NCBI taxonomy): domain Eukaryota; kingdom Viridiplantae; phylum Streptophyta; class Magnoliopsida; order Fabales; family Fabaceae; genus Phaseolus; species Phaseolus vulgaris. The sequence continues at coordinate 61,378,935 of NC_143505.1, read as the reverse complement.
TTTTTTGTTTATGTAGGAATTATTTGAATGGCTACTTTGAAGAGTCTGAAGATCAAGACAGGCACTTGCAAACGTATAGTGAAGGAGTTGCATTCTTATGAGAAGGAAGTTGAGAGAGAAGCTGCCAAAACTGCTGACATGAAGGAAAAGGGAGCTGACCCTTATGATCTCAAGCAGCAGGTATTATGCCCTAAACAATCTGCCTCTGCATTTCCATTCTTTGATTTTTGAAACTAATCATACGTGTGTGTTGTTTACTTTTCTCTGCTAAAAACAAGATTGTAGAATTGATTGTAACTTATGTTGAACTACTTTTTTGGATATGAACAGGAAAATGTGTTGGCTGAGTCTAGGATGATGATTCCTGACTGCCGCAAGCGCCTTGAGGCCTCTCTGGAAGACTTGAAAGGAATATTGGTACTTTTTGTTTCTTGTTTCTGTGCTTGCTGTGTCTTTCAGTTTCTGCTGTCATGGATATTTTTAGTAACTCTCACATTCTCAGCATTTGATGCCTTGGCTCTATCATGAAATCACCCTGCTAACTTAATTGTTTTCTCTCTTATTTGGTCTGTGATAAGATGGTGCCTGTTAGTGATGTATGTATATTGACCAAATCGATTGGGATAGGAATATATACCTGTCTTACTTATTATTCCTGACCTTTCTAGTTCAAGGTTCAATACAAAATTGTGTTTCCTAGTTCCTACTGTTTTATTCTCGTCTGGGTCCAATGTGTCTCTCTTCAACTAGTCCATGGTTTCTCAATGAATTCCTGCAACTTCCTCTTTAACTCATTTAATCCTAACATGGAAGTTCAAGAATTATTGACTGGTTGGGGATTGTTTGATCTTTATTTTGTATTTTTATAAATATTTCCTGCAAGTATTTTGTCATTTTTATCAATCCATTTCTGGGGCTTCAAAACAAAGCAATTTATTTTCATTTATGTACAAAAACTCTTTGCTTTTATCCCAGGTGGTTTCTCGATTCAAAATCAACTTGATATGTTTAATTTATGCGTTTGTTGAAATTGGATGGTAACTTTTATTACGGTGGAATTTTATTTTATTTTATTTCCTACTGTCAGTCTGAGTTGGAGGACTCTGATGAGAAGGCGGGTCCTGAAATTGCCGATGCTCGAAACACCATTGTAGAAGTTGAAAAAGTATTTGAAACAACAGAAGCATAAGGGTGGGTTTGATCAATGCTCTTGATGGAGGATATTGTGCCTGTGTTATCCATTATCCAGTTAGAAGCAGTCATACATTCTTCTGGCTGCATGAGCCCTCTTCTCCCCTGTCTATAGAACTTCTGAAACTGAATGAATATGAAAACACTGTATCAATTTGTCAAAGCTTTTACTTCTAAACTTCTCTAATTCTATATGGTATGCCACCTAAAATTCATTAAGTCCTTAATTTCGGCAGTATTGTGTTTGAAGATAAAGGAGTAGTAAATTTGGATGCAATCCTAACTTCTTTGTGGTAATAGCTTTAAGGCATATAATCTATGCAGCATATATCTAGCATAGACACTATTCATAATTTAAGAGGCATGTTCTAGCCTCATAGCATATAATAAATTAATATAAGGTTTCACGTTTTCCATAAATTGTCAGATAGAGTTGTAAACCTACTTTTTTTAGTCAATTCCATAGACTGCCCTATATAATTGACAACTTTTAATCAAATTTTCCCCAACTGCTTGATATTTTCTCCCATTAGAGTTAGTATTAAGTAGTTGAAGACCAATGGTAGGAAAATTTACAAAGTGGGGCAATTTTGCACTCATTCTACGAGAATGAGTAGATTTGTGAAATTCTACATAGATGAACAAGTCTTGCTCTTGGAAACAAGACTTCATTATTATAAAGTCATCTTGTACAAAGATGTTTTTGGTTAGAGGATAAAAAATATTAAAGTCGAGCATGACTATGGATATTTCAGGGTATAATTATTTTTTTATTTTTATAAAATTATAATGTTTTTAAAAAAGTAACAAATTTCTGTAAAATATTTGTAGGGTCATAAAATAAAAATATTTTATTATTTTATATATTTAAACATATCAATAATTAAAAAATACAATATAGATTCTAACATGAAAATATTCTAAAATAACATAAAATACAAACTCCAGAAACATTGATGTATTAAGTCCACAAGTCACTCTAGTAATGAATTACATATTAAGGAATATATTTTAATAAAAAATATAAAAATAAAAATTACTATGTGTTATTATAAATATATTTTTTTGAGTTAAAATTAGTGGTGTTAAAAGATTGGGTGTAAGATTATTTGATCGTTTTTTATAAATTAATATTTGTGTGTAAATTTTTAAATTCTTTAATATGAATGTCATGTCGCATTGTCACAATAAAGGTCATGTTTCAAAATGTTTATCTAATAATATTATTTCTAATTCTTTTATTATATCGTCTTATTTTAATGAGTTAAAATTATTATTATTATTTTTTTAAAAAAATACATGTATACTTATTTTTGTATTTTTATATAATCTATAATTTAATTGACATTTATATTAGAGAGTCTAAAAATTTATATATAAACACAAATATTAATTCATGAAAAAACAGCAAATAATTTTACACTCAATTGTTTAATATAATTAATTTTAATTTGGAAAATATAGTTATAATACATACATAAGTTTTACTTCTAATTTTTTGTTAAAATATATTTCATAAGTGATATATTATGAGAGTGACCTGTCCTAATTTGAGTGAATAATGTTTTTGGAGTCTAAATTTTATTTTACAGAACTTACATGTAATTCTAGAATATTTTTTAAAATCTGTTTTATTTTTAATTATTGACATAATTAAATATATAATGCAATAAAACATTTTTAATTTATGATTTTTTTACACAAATTTATTGTTTTTTTTAAAATTATAATTATATAAAATAAAATAAAAATTGAACTGAAATCATTACATGTGCGACGAATTAAGTGTAAAAAAAATTAACAGTAATTAAATTTTAATCATAATCGTGTTTAAGTAAACATAACTTTTTGATTCAATTTTTTAACTAAAATTGTGAGAGATCATACGATGGATGGCAACTTTAGAATAATGAGAACTTGCTTAAAAATTTCAAATTATTTTTCTCGTAAAATGAGTTTAAAATTGCATAATTTTTTTATAAAATTTTCATAATAAATTTTCATGATTATTTGATATTGATGACTAGTAATGCAAATTGTATTAAAATATAGTGAAGAAAATCTGTAACCCTTATTAAGAATATTATTTAAAGTCAACCAGAATAAAATAAATGAATCCCAAAATACACACACAAAAAGGCTGCTGGTGAATAACAATATTCAAATCATCCTTCATTGACTAAACCTAAGTCTTTGTTTATTTGGTATGCATGCTACAACAAACAAAACATGGATTTAGGATAATTGACCACATTTATTCAAAACTTACTACTACAACCTATTTTAATGCAATTTCCTTTTCACTTCCAAATGTTCACATACTAATCAACATGAGACATTTTAATATATTTTATTACTAAGCTTGTATTAGCTACTTAATGGATTAAATACATATTAATCAACCATCTCAAATCATTTTGCTAATTAAAGGGTAATGTACTTGAAAGTTGAAAAACCTTTTTATACCATTAATAGAGGTATTTGGGTAATTTGCAATTGCACCCATAGTTATGTAAATGAGGTTGATGGTTTCTTCACTTTGCTCTACCTATAATCAAATTGAGAAAAGCTTTTAATTTCCCTTTTTTTTATGTCAATTCACCTTTTTTTTTTTAAAAAGACCTCATTTCTAGCATTAATACACAATAAATGAAACAATACAAATATTATTTCTAACATTAATCCACAATAAATAAAACAGTATAAATATTTTAGAGTTAAATATGTTTTTCGTTCATCTAATATAAAATAAAATTTATTTTATTATCCGTAGTTCAAACTTTATATTATACTTATAATAAGAAAAATAATGAAATGAATTTTTATTAATGCTTTTTTTTGTAACAAACAAATTTTGACAATGAAGATATGTTTTGTCTCATAAGATCTAAAGTTTAATCTAAAAAAAATTAATTTTATATAAAAGTATATGGAGAAAAAAAAATATATGACTATTTTTTATAAATCTAAAATTCCTAGAGTTAATCAAAGAAGATTGACACTAATATATATATATATATATATATATATATATATATATTATTGTTATGAAAGAAGATTATAAAGAAAATCTAAAACCAAAAAAATTAAAAATAAGAAGGGTAATTAACTATAATTTTACTCTGCTTTTGGACCTACTACATGTGGATTTTAATTTACTCGTTCAAACACTATAGTATAAACATAATATAAAGTTAAAAAGGATAGAAACTCTTGGCCTAATTCATACATTCCAATTTACATCAGAACTTATTTTTCTTCCCAAATCAACCAACAAATGTGATCTAAAATAGAATCAATAATCAAGGCTGAGTGCACTTTCAGATCTCCAGTGTCTTGCTTTCTCAAATCCATTGGTATAATTCTCATAATCATCAATTGTTTGGTCAATCTCTTCTTGAGTGTTCATCACAAAGGGTCCATATTGCACCACAGGTTCTCCCAATGGTTCCCCTCCAACCAAAATGAACCTAAGAACCTTAGAAGATTTGTTCCATGCCTCAAGGCCATCCCCAGAACCAAGAAGAAGTATATGATGAGAATTCACAGGTTGATACTTTTGGTTCCCAAAAACACCTTCTCCTTCCAATATGTACACAAAAGCATTCCATGATTTTGGTATAGGTTGCTGCAAGTGAGCACCAGGTTTAAGGGAAAAATCCAAGTACATGGTTGGTGTCCTTGTGTAGATTGGAGACTTTATTCCAAGAGCTTCCCCTGCTATCACTCTAACTTTGATTCCATCTATCATAGTTTCTGCTATGTCCTTGCTCAGCATTTCTTGGTACCTTGGCTCAATCCTAAGATAACAGTACAAAGACATATTAAACCAAAGCATTGGCGTCTGAATTAAGAAACTACTTTACCACTTTAACTTAAACTTCAAGGTAGACAATGATTTTTTCTTAAAGGATCACAAATAGTACTTCCAAGAGGACACTAATGAAAAAGTTGAATTCTTTTCAAGTGGGTCATCCACAACCAGACAAATAAATTTGAAACTAGCATTCACAACATGCTATGGTTGCCCTTTTATCATTGAAACTTCCATCATCACCTTGGGAAATATGGGGTGAGAGGCACTTTTTTTATGCTGGCCATTTCAGGCCATTTTGCACACTTGCTTCCTGTAGAAAAGCACTTCTATGATGGCAAATCATGAGAAAAAAAGTCACTTGTGAAAGTGAGGAAGCCATATCTTGATTCAGAAAGTTTAAAAAGATTTTACTGTTTCCTTGTGAAGAGTGCAGTTCCTTTTTGTCTCACTGATATTTTGGTGATGAGCATTATCCAAAAAACTATACCCCAAATCAATGATGATGATCTTCAGTGACGCAAAGAGTGTGTCATCAAAAAAAGTCTAACATTGTGATTTCAGTATTTCATTAAAAAAATCATGTTGAGTGGTTACTCTTATTTGGAGGTTTTTAGATTAAACTTTTTGATTTTGTATTAACTTCAAGAAGGTGTATCACCTGAAATAACAAAGAGGAGTTTTTGCATTTTTAAATTCATTTGACATGATTTTGTTGATAAACATGTATAGTTGATGCTTATCCAAACCAACTATAAAAATGACTAATGAATTTTTGTAAGTTCAATTAGTACTTAATTAAGTTGCTTACTAATTTTGACCTTTTAAAAGGGCAATAAGTGATTAATTAAGATATATATTCAAAAGTGTTTATGTGATTGGTATAGAAATATTTTGCACCTACATTTTATGTTTTGAAGAGAGGTTGATCCACAGCTGGAGACCCTTTTGGGTTCCTTGAGCTGCAGGCATTTCTGAGTGAACTATCCCTCTCCCTGCAGTCATCCACTGCAAATCACCAGCTTCAATTGTTCCCTTTCTTCCTTCAAAATCTTCATGTGTTATAGCTCCCTGAATTGGGCAAAAAAGTTGCATTCAGGTGAGGTTAGCACATCAGCACATGCATATGCCACCAATACACAACTTTAGATACATTACATTACACTCAAGATGGTAGTTGGCATTCTAGAAAAATAAGCATGATAGCAACATGTGGGGTCACTTCTGGTTTTGTGCTCATAAGTCATAACCAACTACTATGGTAATCTGAACATAAACTTTAATGGTTTGGTTTTTGTGGCACTAATCAAAATGGCTCATTAATTTGTGACTTACATGTTGCCACACCACCAGCACACAGATTGACACCATATTGAGCTGATATTTTGCTCCACTAAAACTATGAGCTAATATAGAATAATACATTATAAGGCGAAATAGTACTATTTTGTTTGCTTCTAATTTTTGGTTTTTCAACTATGTTGATTTGCATAATGACATTTATGTTATGTGCCTTTGACTTTATAACACGGATTGCAAGAAAAAGATAAAATAACATAACACAAGGTTTCTGAAAGTTGGAAAACAGTTTTATAATCAATGAGCAAAGGTTGAAAAGGCAATGAACTGAAACAATGAAAATTAGCTCTACCTGCAACATGTATGTGACTGTCTCAAATCCTGTCAAAAGAAAAGTGAAAAAAACACCACAAGGAACAAGGAGTCAGAAGCTAAACTGAAGAACATAACATCAATGACACAAAAGCTGATAAAAAAACATCAATGACACAAAAATCTAATTGACAAACCTCTATGTGGATGATCAGGAAACCCAGCTGGAGCAGTGACTGCAATATTTCAGAATTTCACATTCTTAGAAAAAACAAAACAAGATTGACCCTGATGTATTTTTTGAGTATTGAAGTTAATAAACAGAGAAAATCAGAAAGATGCACACCTGAGAATTCATCCAAGACAAGGAAAGGATCAAAGTTCTTGAGCTCAAATCTGAACACACCCACATAACCAATCAATTCAAAAAGCTCAGTTTTCAAAAACTTGCAATGCAACATACATTTAAATTTAATCTACACCTCTCAACCTTATTAACAAAACCAGTTTCAGTTAAACAAAATCTCATCAATTCAGAATGGATAAAGAAAAACTGCTATATCGTTCTCTCTTACCTCCCTATGCTTCTTCTAACAACTGCCCCAACACCCTCATGCTGAGGTCTGGCCAAAAACTTTCTGGCTACAAGACGAGGTTCTTTAAGGTGACTGCAAATATCTTGGTTCGGCATTTTGTGGAAAAGAGAGGAAAAAGTTGTGGAATGATGGAAATGTGAGGAGCAAGACAAAGATTGTTTAAGGTATATATAGGAAAGTGGGGGCTGTGGCGTGAGAGGAAGAAACAGAGGCAGAGGTTCACTCCTGGAAAGTCAAACCTCAAAACGTATAGAGTTGCCTGCCAATTAAGATCCACATCGAATAGAATATCGCTTTGCTTCAGCTCAAGGCTCTTTTTATTTCCTTATTCCCATGTACGTCACCATAACGCACTCATGATGCATGTCGTAGGAATAGCCATACCAACTTTTTTTTTTTTTTTTTTTTTAATTTTTATAATTTTCATGTTAATAATAAAGTAATTACTAATTTTTAATTATTACTTTTTTAGATAATGGGCAACTAAATAAATGCCAGTGTAAGAAATATTTGAAAAAAGGAAAAATTGAATTTAATTATTAATTCTGAATAACAATACAGCTCTAATTTCAAGGACTATTTAGCGTTTAATTAAAATATTTTATCATTTTAAAGTATAATATTCAAGAGAAAAATTATATTTTTTACACATTTAACAACAAAGTCAAAAAATTTATTTATAAAAACTAAATTATCTGGTTCTTAAATTTTCACGGTCGTAATTAATCTTTTATTTTTATTTTTATTTTTTATAAGAGTTTAATAGTTTTTTTAATATTATTCTGATTAGTTCTTCGAATTTTTATTATTCTTGAAACTTCTTAATTTAGTTTATTTTTTAATTAAAATAAGTCAATATCATACATTATGTTATAACAATGACATGTAAGATAAATAATAAATTATACTCGTCATTAATTAAAAGTTAACTTTTTTATTAATACAACATAGAAAATCAATGTTACATTATAACTACAATATAGAATAGCATTTAATGAAAATGATTACACCGATTTGTTTCTAGAAAGTATAAATCAAATTAAAAACCTTCAAAATAATAAGATGAAACTAAACAAATCTTGATAAAAAATCATTAAACCTTTTTAAAAGGATTTTTTTTAACTTTTTCTTCATTTACAAATGTAAAAATTAAAAAAAATCATTAAATAATAATTAAAAACTAAAAATAATTAGTCATTATATTAATAAAATTAGATATTATTTTAGAGATTAAAAAATTAATTGTATCTAAAATAGTTTTATTATTAATGAAAATTTATAAAATACTTTTTAAATCAGAATCTAAATTAATTATAAGATTTTAACTACTAATATTTTAGATTCTAAATTAATTTTTTAAAAATTAATTGAGAATATAAATAGTAAATAACTAAAACTTGATTAGTTAATGGTTAGATACCAATTTAAAAAATATTTTATAAATTTTATAAATAATAAAAAATACTTTAGATACTAATAATTTTTTTAATTTATAAAATCATCTCTAATTTAATAAAATAGTGATTAATTATTTTAATATTTAAAAGTAGTTTCTATTTAATGATTTTTTTTTATAAAAAATCTAAATCTAGAATAAGTGTTAATATAAATAATTGTATAACAATTTTCTTAACCAACATAGGTATAAGAAATTGGACTTAGGAATTGTTTAAAATGAAATGTGTGGTTTTTATATTAAAAGGAAAGTTAAGGTTGAATAGGTGGAGTTGTGCATCACTTGACATCACCCACGTTTCAGAATCACTTATTTTTTAACAACCTTCCTTCTTCATCATTTCTTCTACTTTACCATTTTTAGCCTACCTTTTTACCTTTCACACTTTTTTTATTTTTTAAGCACATTTAAGTGCTTCTAAACTTCACTTCTTATTTTTACTTTTATTCATTCTCCTATACTTTATGCCATGTATTCAAAATACTCTTGGGAATTCCTTGGTCCCACTACAATAATAACACATAACCTTACGTTTGAACCTAACACAAATATGGTTTAATGCTCAACTTGAAAAATCATTAGTTGATTTAATAATTAAATTGCTCTTTATTTTTATCTATAATATATTTTATACTAAACAATATTTGGTGATATTTGAAATGATTGGATTAAATATTTAGAAATAGTGTTATTCCTTACAAAGAAATAGGTTAAGTTTTAATGTTAGTTTGTAAGGTATTTTTTTGTTCTATGTAAGTACAAAAAAAAATGGTATATTAAGAAGTGGAGTTTAAATGTAATTCAATTTTATAAAAATGGCTTGTAAGGTTATCGAACTTATATACTATAAACCGTGTATTTATGGATGATCAGATAGTGAGTGACCTGATAAACCCAACAAACCCTTGTTAGAATAAGTTATGAATGAATTGATATCATCTTAAAATGACATGATAGGTTCAACAAACTTTTGACAGACTTTAAAATGAATCTGATATCATTTTAAGAAGAAGACTTTAAGTATAACTAAACCTTACAAAATCAATTTATAAGTGAGGTTTAAGCCACAATAATATTTATCTCTGGTCGAAAATGAGATTATCAATAATTTTCAATAATAAAAAAGTTACACCTGATAAAATATAACTTTAATTATTATTGATGATATTATTTTCAGCTTGATCATCATGTTCAAAAAAAAGTTATCATATCACTCCAAAATTAAAAAAAAAAAAGGGTTGATCTATGACTCAACATGGAAAATGAAGCACAGTGAGATATGGATGAAGGAGTGGTGGTCCTAAGAATAAGGTAGTATGCAAAATTCTACTTGGTAAATATAAATATTAAAAATGATTTGTTTTTTGCATTGTTAACATCTTTCCAAAAATTAATTATGGACAAACAAGATAGTGTAAAAGTGTACTCTAACATATCTATTCAAGTTAATGCACTCTTTTTTGTCAGATGAACAAAATTTAGTTTTCTTCAAGAATGAAAAGATGAAGGTAGAAAATCAAAATATTTTGTATCTTGTTCAAAAGATTGTTAAATGAAATCATATCATGCAAAAAAAAGCATAATGAAATTTTCTGTGAATGGGTCTTGTTACTTTTGTTGAAACCATGGTGTTGGAAGATTTAATTTAACAAAACAAGTTTGAAATGGTAAAGGATTTGAGATTGAGTTGTTGTGAGTGAGATATTTGAAGATGGTGTTTGTGTGGTGATAATAGGAGAGAGAAAGATGATAGTATTTGAGAGAGATGTTTGATCATCATCATCACCTCATGTGGAAGGAATTAATCAAAAGTTTGAAAAATGGTTTTATGAAAATCTTGAATCATACTTCATTCATTCTTCTTGCATCAAACTAAGTAAGTACAACAAACAAAGGAAAAGACTCTAAGTTCCACAACTTTACACGTTGCACCACGCAACTACTTACCACACAAACAAGCCTTCTTCCAATTCTAACATTCTAAATTAAGGTATTTTTGCATTAAGGAATGATGGGTAAGAATTCGAGAGAAAAGTGTGGAAAAAAAATGTTAAATTGTTTTTATTGTTGTATGTTAAAGTGAATTTGTGAAAAGAATGTATTGAAATTTGTCTGTAATTATGAGAGATTTTTTAATTATTTTGAAAAATGTAAAATGTATGTTTGCAGATTTATCATTGTCTTTAAAAACATTTAAGTAATAAAATATGAAGTATTTTTGTGTATATATGAGTTGATTAAATTTTTTAAATTATTTTTAATACGTCAAAGTTTTTCATAAAAATAAATTTTTGAGTGATGCAATGAGTGTGAATAAAATTTTAATTTTTTTAATTAATAAAAAATAAATATTATAAATTTTTCTTTATATTTAAAATAATTAAATAATAATAATGAATTAATTTATATATTTATTTTTTATAATTAATAATAATTTAATTATTATATAACTTTTTTTATAAAAAGTGTTTTTATTTATTTTATTAATAATATTATAAAATATTTGATACAAATAAAATTATTATTATTATTATTTTGTTAGTCGAAATATATCATATAAGATATAAACCTTTAGTATATAGTGAATTTTGCAGAATTTGTTGGAGATCCCATATCGATTAGAGCTTAGAGCCTTTCATTGTATATAAGTGGGTGCAAATGTCAACTCTATGAGTCGGTTTTATAGGGTTGAGTTAGGCTTAAAGTTCACTTTCTAATATGGTATCTCTATAAAGAGAAACAACTTATAATTAGAATTGAGTTGAATTTTTAAATTTATTTTCTAGTAGAACAATATCATATTACCTATAATCGAATATATCTCTTTTCCATCTTAAAAAAAAAACTTAAACTAAATTTGAAATAAAATGGTGATAATTGTATCAAATTATTCTTCATTGCGAGTCTTAAACCCCTTATAAACGTTGGAAAAATGTAGCAAAAATGGCTTGTTGACCGAGTTGATTTTTAAAAATAGGTATGAATTGACCTAAACTCGATGTGGGTTACATCACCACTCATTTACTTTGTTTCTTCTTTTCAACACCAAAAGAAATCTATAATAATTTCCCAACTCAAATAATAACAATTAAATTTGTTGTTAACAAATGTTTTGCATGACATCATTAGAACAAAAGCATGACGCATCAAATCTTCAACTCTTTAATTCATAAAGGTAATACACAAACATACCTTTCTAATAAATATGCTTCTTCCTTCATTTTCATTATCAATATCTTAGAAACATTTCAATCTTTATTTTATTTTATTTTATTTTAATAGATTAAAATACCCAATAACATTTCATTTTTTTCTATAAAAAATATATTAATTATTAGTTTAATACTTTTTTTTCCCACTAGTTCTTGATTAGGTGCCATTTTTCTTAGAAATATGTCAAATTTATTTATTTTTATTAATTGATTGTGATGATGTTACTATATTTTAATTAATAAGTTAACTTTAGCTGGAAGAGTGTGTTTCACTGTTTTGCATAATATGTTTATGCAATAATATTTTTACCATCAATTTGATGGAAAATACTATAATAACTTTAAAAAGGTGTAATCAAATTAAAACTATTAGAAAAAATATCATAATAATAAAATAAGAAAACTAATGAACTTAATTTATAAGAGCTATTTGTTAATATATTTACGCACTTTTTAAAAATACATGTTACTAAATTATTTGGATTTTATAATATAATTATAAGGCTTGTGCCACCAAAATCATGGGCAACTAAAATTGAGAGTGCAATTATGTAGGAAAATTCCACATACTTTAGGTCTTGTTAGAAGCTGTGGTGAATTATTATTCCATTTGTTTAACACAATTCGCACCACAATTGGTCATTATTGCTCCCAATATTTTATGACTTTGTGTCTCATTTCTACATCATACAATCTCTTACAGAGACTTCTTTATAGTGTTCATAGAACCTCTGTGAAGTTGGTGCAGGATGGGAATATGGACTTCCCTGTATCAATTGCTGCTCTGCTATCTTTGGAGATTTTCAGTGTAATTTAGAGAAATCTCAACAGAAGTTGGCATGATTAACTCATTAATATGCTATTGATCCGAAAAGATGATGCCAAATATTTTTTGGTAGTATTAAGAAGTATTAACTTGAAAAGATAAAGTTTATATCACTTATATAATATGAAATGTATTTATCTTTAGTTAATGTGAGATCTCCAACACACTCTTTCATACCGAGACTTATCAACTCGAACGTAAACTTATATATTGTAGCTGGTTCGATGATGAGGTAATCTGATAAGTCCAACAAACTCTTATTAGAATAGACTCTCATATCATATTATCTACTTATATATTATGAATGTGATTATATCTAATTGCGATCTCCAAAGTGCATAGTGAAATCATGAATTCAAAACCCAGTGAAGATCCACCACCACCAGTTTGTTTGGGATTGTCAAATTCACCATCTTCTGCCACTCATTTTGTGAGTGAGGTCAAATGCATTCATTAGGTGCATGTATAACTTAAATAGTACATAATTGTAAATCTTCTGATATTTGTGCTTAATTCCTGTAAATAAAAAAATACACGCTTCATAAATTAAAAGTCTTCATGCTATTGTTTATTTTTCTCAATGGCAACAACAAAATTTGAATTTAAGATCCTGAGTTATACAAATCCTTTGTTAAGGTAACTCTAGTGGGTTTTTCCAGTTGCATTGGATCATAGTATATTATGATTAACTTATTCTTCTAAGAGTGCGTTTTACTCATTTTCCACTTTCTGCAGTTGCAACACCAATTGATGTGTCGAAAATCATTACCCATTAGCCTTCAATTAAACTGAACACCATTCAAACAATTACTATGTTTTGTATTCGAGAATGCAGTGATTTCTGTAAGTTGCATGTAGGATCAGGAGAGTAATACATAACAAATGCATAAAAGTATAAATATATCTTACAACAAGAGATACAAAATACAAATCGTATATACCACTAGAGCTTGTGGTCACAGTATAATCCCGAGAAGCAATTGGGGATTGAAAGAATTTGCTCCTTTTAAGTAGAACAAAAAATGTGGATTGTTCATGAAGTCAATCTGAAGCCAAAAGTTTCATGCCACTCAATCCAAGAAGAGATGTGCAAAAGCAGGGTTGAAACCAGCAAAACCAACCTTTTCTCCTTTTATTCTTTGTTTTTTCTTAGAAGTAAGCTTAAAGATGATTTTGCTCAGAGCAGAAGAAGGGAAGCTATGAACACAGCCAGAGAGGAAAAGAAGAAGCAGACAGCAACCTTAGACTGTGCATTTCCTGGTGGCGCTTTGGTTTCAGCAGTGGGGCTGGAAGCTGGGGCTATTTTAGCAACAGGAGGCAAAGCTGGCTCTGCAACTTCAGATTCTGTCAAGGGTGGGAGTGGTGCTTCAGCTGGAGGCAAGAAATCTGGGCTAATCAGTCCAAAAAGACCACCTGGTTGAACAGGGTCCATGTAAGTAGGTTTCTTGTCACCCAAGTTTAAGCATTTGTTCCCTGCAGTAAAATGGAGAAAAAACATTTCAGTAATGAATAGGTTCACAAAAAACGACCACATGGTACAGCCGAATTTGCCAGCTCTTACTTCTGTATCTGTCGGCAGTTTTAGGGAAATCAGTGATGATACCATCAATTTTTATGCCCTCAGCATTTAGATATGAGTTTATCTCAACAGTGGCATCTGATAAGAAATCCCATGCTTGAGAAACAAACTCATTGCTGAATGTCTCTACAAAAACTGAGAGTTTGGCAGCGTTTAGCTTTGGCACAGTTTTCGTAGTGCCTGTCAGGAATTTATCATTAATAGAAAATACAGACTCCTTGTTGACAATCACAGCACTAGCAAATTTCTTTATATCTTCAACAGCTTCTGATGCAGCATCACCCACAATCTCGTCAATCTTGTACACAAGCTCGTAACTGGTTTTCTCTTTGAACTTTAGCAGTACCGAGCTATTAGTGGATTGAATATAAACCTTTTGGGATCCGGGTTTATCATAACCTGCATTGCTCAAAGCATTGATGACTGCATCAATAACACTTAATCCTTGCTTTTCAGCAAGATAGGCTGCATTCTGATAACATGAAAAACAACAAAACATGCATGTTAGTAAATGGAAGATGAAACTCGAAAATACAACAATTATTTATGTTTATCATCACCATAAAAAAAACAACATTCTTTACTTGGTAGAAAAAAACCATGCTGAAGAAGAGTTAGTGGAGAAATATTTAATGTTAAATTCACATATATATACAAGTTTTGAGCAAGTGAGTCATTTGGGTTTTGGTTTCAAAGAGAAAATAGTCAGCAGCACAGAGTACAAGAAGAACTCTAGAGTTAAAAACTATATATTTCATAATCTTCTGGCATGGTTACAACACTTTAGAACGAATATATGGTCAACAAAAACAAGTGCAACAGGTCTTCTAACCATTTGATAGAAATAATGCATGATAGTAGTAATATTTCATAATTCAATTTGCCCTGTCATTTGACGGTGAAATCAATCATAAGAATTATTAAGTAACTAAGTGACCCTAAGCCATCTTCACAAAAAATTGTTTTATTCTTACAAAAAAGACTAAATGTTCAAATAACAGCAGATATAATAAATGAATTAACAGGTATGAAAGAACAAACCTCAACAATGATAGAGATACCAGATAGAGAAGTCTGATTTTTTGTCAAGGACAAGAAATCTGATAACGACACCAAATTCCCGGAATTCTTAGATTTTGGATTCCTGAACAATTTGTATTTTGCAAAAGGATTCAATATTGAGGCTGCAGGGCAGATAGAGAAGAGAAAAATATGTCAAATATTTGTTGTAACATTTTCTGGCAGCAGCCAAGTGAAAGGCACCAATATGAAGGGGAATATATAAGCTAATTTCCTCTTTGTTCCCAACACAGGACTTGTATCAATGTGCATATATCTCATTCTAAATTTTGGCTAATTCAAAGTATCAGTCAACTAAGCTTTGACTAGTCTGGATTAACTCCATGCAAATACAGAAATATAGAAGAACATTTTACCTAATTGAATAGCAAACGGCTACAGAACTTAAGATCACTTACGGGTCAAAGTTTTTATTTCATTCCAAGTGAGGTTGAATGCAAATATGCCACTGCCAGTTTTGATCTCAGGGATAGTCATGCCAAATTTGCTGAAGTTTGATTTGGCAACTGCCGTACCCTCTATAAGGTCAATGGAGTTTAAGCAAAATGGTGTTCCATCCTTTGACATTTGAACCGGACAGTCAAGAACATCCACACCATCAGCTATGGCCTTATCATATGCTAAGTTGGTACAAGCAGGATAATCCCCACTTGCTCCATATTTTGAAATAATCAAAGTTTTATCTGAACCATGATAAAAAAATTTAAAGAAACAAATCAATAATGGTGCAAGCTTTGGTTCCATCAAATCCTCAAACAATAAAAACACTAGAAATCGCTAAAGAACAAGATGAGAATACATATTCCAAAATTATAACTAAGTATACCTTGTTTCGTAGCATTGGTGCCTAAGTGAGAAAAGCAACCTGCATAACAAGAAGACAAGTGAATATCTACTTAAGAGAGGAAACAGGAATTGTGAACGCAAGCATAAAGACATGTTTTGAGGTTATAATTTATGAGTATGCAGAATGCAGAAGCAGCTAATATGGAGCACATGCTTATGTCTCATTTTAGGGAAATTTCATCAGTTAAAATTAACTTACACGTGAATTAATTTATAGAAGTTATTTCCTATTAACTTCAAAATCTGACTTTTTAACTCGTGAATAAGCTAAGCTTAGGTTATACAGAAGTTAATTTCATTTTTTATCTCCTAAAAGTACTTATGGAAAAGATTCATCCAAACAGACCCTATGTATCTGTGAAATATATTGAAGGGGAGGGGAGGACAGCAGATTTTTCATTTCTAAATTTAGAAACATATAAAAGTGTTAGAAAACAGAAGAAGTGATGATGATTGGTAATTTACATGATAATCTCTGATTTTATTCTTCAAGTTCTGTTATCTTTAGAAATTCTCAAATAGTTAGAATGTTTACATAAAACAAATACTTTTTGCTCTCCTCTAATATCTTCTATCCATAAAACAACCTACGTAAACAGGATTTTGATCAGATCAAATGTATTCTAATTGTAACAGGCTATTCTGACAATATGGGAGAAAAATAAAGAAACTTACCTATAGCTTCAAATGGAGTAACGGGGAAATCAGACAGCACACCATCAACAGAGAAGTCACCGTTGTCTATGAACTGGAGGTACTCAGTAAGTGGATCATAACTGTAATTGAAGCTAGATGGAACATCATTCACAAAATCTGATCCAAAAACTTCTAGCCCCACTTTATGTGCATCCGAGACCAAAGATGTATGTGGTTGTAGATAAAGACTTCCATCTACTGGCCATATGTATCCCTTTGGAACAAGAATTCCAGAAGCAAATGTCTTGATAAATGTAAGATTCTTTAAAAGCGATCCATAAGTCTGATTGATTGATGGTTCCAACTCATCCTTATCCATAAACCGGAAGACAAGTTTTGTTGTTTTTAGGTTCAAGCGTGAAGATATACCTCTCAGAAAATTAACCTCCGGTGAAGAGATATAACTGAAAATTATTCTTTTAGAAGCTGAAATCACAAAGCTTCTCATGCTCAAATTGTGCTGTGCGTAGAATGTATCATGCTTTAAAATATCAGAGAAAACAAGAGTTAGTTTTGAAAGAAACAAGAAGACTGAATCATGAGAATGGATTATGCGTTCATTCCATTTACCTGAATATTCAACCATATTCCTTTTGGTTTTTGATTAAGTGTAACCAAACCATCAACAGTAAGAATTTGAAAACCAACGCCATCAAACCGGTTGGTTCGAGAATATACTCCCTGAGTTACTGTCCAGAAACAGAAAACAGTGAGGAACTATGTAAAACAACAACATCAAAGCTCATTCGCAAACTGGGAGAGAGAAGTTAAAAAAGATCCTGCATTAGATGCTAGACCTCACATCAGCAACACACATTCACTGTAGAAAAGAATCACTTAGTCCATCAAATAAAACTACGTCTTTTAAATAAATTAAACTCACAGAAGACACTGTTTAGCTGCTTCATGGTGTAATCCAGAGAAAAATAGCCCCTGATGGGTACTCCATTAACCAAGTAACTTGTGGTTTCATTTGGGTATCTGGAGGCAATGTAAGTAGAATTTGCAAGGTTTATGTCTGGTAGGCAAATCCCAACTGCATCTTTTGTTAACTGCACATCACACGATACATACACATCCGGCCCAGTCGTTATTACTGCCAAACTATAGGCACTATCACTGGAATCAGGAAAAATCCCTGAAAATCCACCACGTGCCACAACCAACGGGGGACCTCCTGCGAAACAAGAACACAAGTTTCAAAACACCTTGCACAGTGAAAAAAAGTGGCAACAACCTTTGACGTTACATCGACAACCTCAAGTTTGCAAGCAAAAAAATCATTAATGCTGAAAATCCCACTTTCACAAGTGATGTGATATGGCTAGAAAAGAGTATTCTGCTGAGTTAAGCCTAAATCCAAATTCCAAAATAGTTTCAAAACTTATATGAACAATTTTTGGTAAGGTTATGAAGTCAGTCACCCTTGGACCATTATCCGCCACTGGAAGATGTCTTAATACTTGACATGTACGGTCGTTTAAGGAATTGTTAGAAATTTCACATGTGGTTAAACACGAGTATATAACATAAGCTGAGCCAAAACTTTGGGTAACAATTGTTAATAATCCGAACTCAGCTGAAAGAAAGCAATGAAAGTTGAGAGAAAAGAAACGCATGGTAGAAAGTTAGTTGATATAGGTTGAGAAAATAGAATGAGTGAGAAATTTTTGACCATTGAGTGTTTTCCAAGCAGATATCTGAGCAGATACGATAGCAATAAGAGAGTGAAGAAGAAGGACGGCGGAAAGAGCGCGTGGATTCCACATCCCGGCAAAGTTGGAACTGAAGAAGCCAACCACCTCAGAAAATCAAAGAGAAGAGAGTAAGTGTTTGTATGTGTGTGACACTGCGCTCTTAACTCAGAAGCTCAGCTGAACTTACATTTATATATTATGTAATTATATTTAATATTATTGTGTTGAAAAATCAAATAAAATAAAAGGAAATGACACGTGGCGTATCGTGGTTGGTCCAAGGGAGTGGATTGAGAAAACACACAAAACGGCGAGGGTGTGCGTGACTAAGTGGTGTCCATCGTGGAAGGACACGTGGGACCCTGAATTGCGACTGCGATTTGATTAGACATAGCTTGAATAAATGAAGGAATAATAAGTTTATATTTATACATATTATTGTAAGGTATGTATCCGTGAAGTGTTCAATTCAAAAAGTATTTTTTGTTGGATTTCTGACAATTCTAGTAAGATTCTAACATAATTTTAAAAGAGAACAATACATTAATTTTCTAAAAATTCAAATTTATTATATAATTTTTTATTATGATTATAAAAATAAGAAACAAATTATTTTGAACCAGTCATAAAAAACTTTTTTCTGCTCCAAAAAAATAATCTGAAATATACTTGTGCACATAAATCTTTATTATCGATTTATATAATTTATAATTATATAATATATATATTTGTGTCTCTGTGTCCTTCCGTGTCTTACATTTGAGATATTATATGTATTTTCGTGTCTGTGTCCATATTGTATCAGTGTTCGTGTTAGTATCTTTAAGTTGCACTTATACATTATTATATTATTAAAGTGTGTTGTGAAGTGGGTATATTTTTTTTAGAGAGGTGTCCAAATATTAATTTTCCAAGAAAAAAATTGGAAGAGAGAAGAAAAGTATGAATGAGAGGAACCTCAAGTAATAAAGTATATAAGGTGTTTTGAAATAGTCTTGGCCACAACAAATGTTTGGAAGCTCGAGATGTCACACCAAGACAGTGATCTCTTGTCTTCTTAATAAACTCTAAATTATTTATCATTAACCTGTTATCTAAACTGTTGATATTAGTCATTTTTATTTTTTTATTACAAAATTTTATAAGCAAATCATTGGGCTAAAAAGATATGAATGATAAAAGACCAAGACTTTACTTGTATACACTATGGAGAGAGATTTGACTGGTGTGTTCATTTCATAAAACAACAACTTTTGATTTTGTTTCTTTAATAACACTAGTTTCTCATAAATGTGCATGAATTTGAATTACGATGATGTTCTGGCCCCACTCCCATACATTAAATTCTCAGTTTGTCTTGTTAATATAACAGATCATTGTCTTGCAGTCACTTCATCTAAAGTTTCAAAACAGTTTCTGAGACCAAGACTATTTCAAAAAAACCTTATACTACTTAACTATTTGAGGTTTCTTTTTTCATTCTCTTTTTTTTATGACAGTTTTGCCTTGCTTCATTTGAAGAACTCCTTCACTCTAGGATCAGAGAATTCAAACTAATGTACAAGATTTTGTTCTTTACATTTAGGATTAAACTCTTAACAAACAATCAGGTCCTTCATATTTATTTTTCATTTATATATTTTGAATTGTAGAATTTGAAAGATATATCTAGATATAGAAATGGATTATACAATTTAAAATGTTTTTTTAATATACATTGAAAATATTTATCTGGTTTTATTTTTTGTAATTTACATATCTATCTGGTTTTCGAAAAAAATGAATTTAAAAATATTTTTGGATCTATAAATATCTTTCAAATTTTATTATATGAAGTTTTTCTAGATCACTCATTCCCAACTAAAAAAATATCAATGAAATAAAAAGTAAGAAATAGGGGATGTGAGAAGAAACTGTAAAAATGAAGGCAGGAACAACTTGGTTGCATGATATTGAGTTCATGTATTTGTTTTTGAACCTATTGACAAGACAAAACCAATGGATCAATTCTCATCAAGCAAATACAAACTTGGATTTCTTGGTCTTACCTTTAACTTATTCTCTTTTGGCATCTTTTCTTAGAAACCAATTTAGTAAAGTTCTCGTATTACATAAAAATAAGAAAATTAAATAATAACTCAATCTTAAAAAATCAGCTTATAAGATGAAGTTTGTACTCATTTATATATTATGAAATACTCTTATGTCTAGTTAATGTGACATCTCCAACCCATTCATTCTCAAAACTTACAGACTCGTGCATAAGACTATATATTATAGGTAGTCTAATAGAAGATGACTTAATAAGTCCAACAACTCTTGAATAGATTCTAAATGACTCTAATATTATATTAAGACATGAACTTTAAGTCTAACTTAACTTTATAAATCGACTTATAAGTGATGTTTGCATCCACTTATAATATGAAATATATTTATTTCTAGTTAGGATTTTGAACGGGAAGTGTCTAGTTGTTTGCTTGGGATTGTCAAGTTCACCATCTTCTGCCACTCATTGTGAGTTATGTCACTCATTGTGAGTCAAGTTAAATGCATTCATTAGGTGCATGTATAACTTAAATAGTGCATAATTGTAAATCTTCTGATATTTGTACTTAATTCCTGTAAATAAATAAAAAATACACGCTTTATAAATTAAAAGTATTCATGCTATTGTTTATTTTTCTCTTAGCAACAACAAAATTTGAATTTAAGATCTTATGTTATACAAATCCTTTGTTAAGGTAACTCTAGTGGGTTTTTCCTGTTGTATTGGAACATAGTATATTATGATTATTTTATTCTGCTAAGAGTGCGTTTTACTCATTTTCCACTTTCTGCAGTTGCAACACCTATTGATGTGCCTTCAATTAAACTGAACACCATTCAAACAATTACTATGTTTTGTATTCGAGAATGCTGTGATTTCTGTAAGTTGCATGTAGGATGAGGAGAGTAATAAATAACAAATGCATAAAAGTATAAATATATCTTACAACAAGAGATACAAAATACACATCTAAAAAGAATTCATAGATATATACCACGAGAGCTTGTGGTCACAGTATAATCCCGAGAAGCAATTGGGGAACTAAGAATGGACAATCATAACTACAACAAATAAGATTCAAAGAATTTGCTCCTTTTAAGAAGAACAAAAAAAATGTGGATTGTTCATGCAGTCAATCTGAAGCCAAAAGTTTCATGCCACTCAATCCTAGAAGAGATGTGCAAACACAGGGTTGAAACCGGCAAAAACAACCTTTTCTCTTTTCTTTTTTGTTTTTTCTTAGAAGGAAGCTTAAAGATGATTTTGCTCAGAGCAGAAGAAGGGAAGCTATGAACACAGCCAGAGAGGAAAAGAAGAAGCAGACAGCAACCTTAGGCTGTGCATTTCCTGGTGGCGCTTTGGTTCCAGCAGTGGGGCTGGAAGCTGGGGCTATTTTAACAACAGGAGGCAAAGCTGGCTCTGCAACTTCAGATTCTGTCAAGGGTGGGAGTGGAGCTTCAGTTGGAGGCAAGAAACCTGGGGTAATCAGTCCAAAAAGACCACCTGGTTGAACAGGGTCCATGTAAGTAGGTTTCTTGTCACCCAAATTTAAGCATTTGTTCCCTGCAGTAAAATGGAGAAAAAACATTTCAGTAATGAAGAGGTTCACAAAAAACGACCACATGGTACAGCCGAATTTGCCAGCACTTACTTCTGTATCTGTCGGCAGTTTTAGGGAAGTCAGTGATGATACCATCAATTTTTACGCCCTCAGCATTTAAATATGAGTTTATCTCAACAGTTGCATCTGAGAAGAAATCCCATGATTGAGAAACAAACTCATTGCTGAATGTCTCTACAAAAACTGAGAGGTTTACAGCGTTTAGCTTTGGCACGATTTTCGTAGTGCTTGTTAGGAATTTATCATTATTAGAAAATACAGAGTCCTTGCTGACAATCACAGCACTGGCAAATTTCTTGATATCCTCAACAGCTGCTGATGCAGCATCACCCACAATCTCGTCAATCTTGTACACAAGCTCGTAACTGGTTTTCTCTTTGAACTTTAGCAGTACAGAGCTATTAGTGGATTGAATATAAACCTTTTGGGATCCGGGTTTATCATAACCTGCACTGCTCAAAGCATTGATGACTGCATCAATCACACTTAATCCTTGCTTTTCAGCAAGATAGGCTGCATTCTGATAACATGAAAAACAACAAAACATGCATGTTAGTAAATGGAAGATGAAACTCGAAAATACAACAATTGTTTATGTTTATCATCACCATAAAAAAAACAATATTCTTTACTTGGTAGAAAAAAAATCATGCTGAAGAAGAGTGAGTGAAGAAGTATTTACTTTGACGGTGAAATCAATCATAAGAATTATTAAGTAACTAAGTGACCCTAAGCCATCTTCAAAAAAACTTGCTTTATTCTTACAAAAAAGACTAAATGTTCAAATAACAGCAGATATAATAAATCAATTAACAGGTATGAAAGAACGCACCTCAACACTGATAGAGATACCAGATAGAGAAGTCTGATTTTTTGTCAAGGACAAGAAATCTGATAACGACATCAAGCTCCCGGAATTCTTAGATTTTGGATTCCTGAACAGTCTGTATTTTGCAAAAGGATTCAATATTGAGGCTGCAGGGCAA
Source organism: Phaseolus vulgaris (assembly GCF_051622355.1). Classification (NCBI taxonomy): domain Eukaryota; kingdom Viridiplantae; phylum Streptophyta; class Magnoliopsida; order Fabales; family Fabaceae; genus Phaseolus; species Phaseolus vulgaris. The sequence goes on along the minus strand of NC_143505.1, from coordinate 61,355,674 downwards.
ATAGAGAAGAGAAAAATGTCAATATTTGTTGTAACATTTTCAATATGAAAGGGAAATTTTTGCCGTGATAGTTTATCAGTGAGACATGATTGCTCTTTATAAAGTGAATATGTAAGCTAATTTCCACTTTGTTCCCAACACAGGACTTGTATCAATGTGCATATATCTCATTCTAAATTTTGACTAATTCAAAGTATCAGTCAACTAAGCTTTGACAAGTCTGGATTAACTCCATGCAAATACAGAAATATAGAACATTTTACCTAATTGAATAGTAAATGGCTACAGAACTTAAGATCACTTACGGATCAAATCTTTTATATCATTCCACGTGAGGTTGAATGCAAATATGCCACTGCCAGTTTTGATCTCAGGGATAGTCATGGCAAATTTGCTGAATCTTGATTGGGCAACTGTAGTACTCTCTATAAGATCAATGGAGTTTAAGCAAAATGGTGTTCCATCCTTTGACATTTGAACCGGACAGTCAAGAACATCCACACCATCAGCTATGGCCTTCTCATAAGCTAAGTTGGTACAAGCAGGATAATCCCCACTTGCTCCATATTTTGAAATAACCAAAGTTTTATCTGAACCATAATAAAAAAATTTAAAGAAACAAATCAACAATGGTGCAAGCTTTGGTTCCATCAAATCCTCATACAATAAAAAAAAAAACTAGACAATATGAGAATACATATTCCAAAATTATACCTAGTTTTGTAGCATTGGCGCCTAACTGAGAAAAGCAACCTGCATAACAAGACAACCGAATATCTACTTAATAGAGGAAACAGGAAGTGTTAAAGCAAGCATAAAGACATGTTTTGAGGTTATAATTTATGAGTATGCAGAATGCAGAAGCAGTTAATATGGAGCACATGCTTATGTCTCATTTTAGGGAAATTTCTTCAGTTAAAATTAACATACACGTGAATTAATTTATAGAAGTTATTTCCTATTAACTTCAAAATCGGACTTTTTAACTCGGGAATAAGCTAAGCTAGGTTATACGGAAGTCAATTTCATTTTTTTTTCTCCTAAAAGTACTTATGGAAAAGATTCCTCCAAACAGACCCTATGTATCTGTGAAATATATTGAAGGGTATGTTCTAATGGAGAAGTTTGAAGGGGAGGGGAGGACAGCAGATTTTTCATTTCTAAATTTAGAAACATATAAAAGTGATAGAAAACAGAACAAGTGATGATGATTGGTAATTTACATGATAATCTCTGATTTTATTCTTCAAGTTCTGTTATCTTTAGAAATTCTCAAATAGTTAGAATGTTTACATAAAACAAATACTTTTTGCTCTCCTCTAATATCTTCTATCCAAAAACAACCTACGTAAACAGGATTTTGATCAGATCAAATGTATTCTAATTGTAACAGGCTATTCTGACAATATGTGAGAAAAATAAAGAAACTTACCTATAGCTTCAAATGGAGTAACGGGGAAATCAGACAGCACACCATCAACAGAGAAGTCACCGTTGTCTATGAACTGGAGGTACTCAGTAAGTGGATCATAACTGTAATTGAAGCTAGATGGAACATCATTCACAAAATCTGATCCAAAAACTTCTAGCCCCACTTTATGTGCATCCGAGACCAAAGATGTATGTGGTTGTAGATAAAGACTTCCATCTACTGGCCATATGTATCCCTTTGGAACAAGAATTCCAGAAGCAAATGTCTTGATAAATGTAAGATTCTTTAAAAGCGATCCATAAGTCTGATTGATTGATGGTTCCAACTCATCCTTATCCATAAACCGGAAGACAAGTTTTGTTGTTTTTAGGTTCAAGCGTGAAGATATACCTCTCAGAAAATTAACCTCCGGTGAAGAGATATAACTGAAAATTATTCTTTTAGAAGCTGAAATCACAAAGCTTCTCATGCTCAAATTGTGCTGTGCGTAGAATGTATCATGCTTTAAAATATCAGAGAAAACAAGAGTTAGTTTTGAAAGAAACAAGAAGACTGAATCATGAGAATGGATTATGCGTTCATTCCATTTACCTGAATATTCAACCATATTCCTTTTGGTTTTTGATTAAGTGTAACCAAACCATCAACAGTAAGAATTTGAAAACCAACGCCATCAAACCGGTTGGTTCGAGAATATACTCCCTGAGTTACTGTCCAGAAACAGAAAACAGTGAGGAACTATGTAAAACAACAACATCAAAGCTCATTCGCAAACTGGGAGAGAGAAGTTAAAAAAGATCCTGCATTAGATGCTAGACCTTACACCAGCAACACATATTCACTGTAGAAAAGAATGTCTTAGTCCATCAAATAAAACTACGTGCTTTAAATAAATCAAACTCACATAAGACATCGCTTAGCTGCTTCATGGTGTAATCCAGAGAAAAATAGCCCTTGATGGGTACTCCATTAACCAAGTAACTTTTGGTTTCATTTGGGTATGTGGAGGAAATGTAAGTAGAATTTTCAAGGTTTATGTCTGGTAAGCAAATCCCAACTCCATCTTTTGTTAACTGCACATCACACGATACATACACATCCGGCCCAGTCGTTATTACTGCCAAACTATAGGCACTATCACTGGAATCAGGAAAAATCCCTGAAAACCCACCACGCGCCACAACCAACGGCGGACCACCTGCGAAACAAAAACACAAGTAAGTTTCAAAACACCTTGCACATTGAAAAAAGTGACAACAACCTTTGACGTTACATCGACAACCTCAAGATTGCATGCAAAAAATTATTAATGCTGAAAATCCCACTTTCACAAGTGCTTGATACAGCTAGAAGAGATTATTCGGTTGAGTTAAGCCTAAATCCAAATTCTAAAACAGTTTCAATACTTATATCAACAATTTCTGGTAAGTTTATCAAGTCAACCTTAGACCATTATCCGCCACTGGCAGATGTCTTAAAACCGGACATGTTCGCTCGTTTAAGGAATTGCACAAATTCCGCATCAGCTACTCATGATGTGGCCAAAAACGAGTATATAACAGAACCATAATTCTACGGTGGTGAATCGACAAGAATTTCATTCAGCCAAAACCTTCGCTAACAATTGTTAACAAGCTCGAGAAACGCAAAACTAATGAGAAGCAGTGCATCAATTATCGACAAGCCAACACAGAGCATGGCTTGGCTATTTATCCAAATCCGAACTCAGCTGAAACAAAGCAATGAAAGTTGGGAGAAAAGAAACGCACAGATCCTACACTTGGTAGCAAGTTAGTCAATACAGGTTGAGAAAACAGAATGAGAAGCAGAGATCGAAGTAAGAGAAAATACATTAGAAGAATGAGTGAGAAATTTCTTACCGTTGAGTGTTTTCCAGGCAGATCTCTGAGCAGAGGCGATAGCAATAAGAGCGTGAAGAAGAAGAAGAAGCGCCGCGAGTGGAGCAGAGAGAGCGCGTGGATTCCACATCTCGGCAACGCTGGAACTGAAGAACCCAACCACCTCAAAAAAATGAAAGAGAAGAGAGTTAGTGTTTGTGTGTGTGTGTGACAGTGCGGTCTTAACTCAGAAGCTGAGCTTTTCCAAAATGGTAATGGCGTTTTGGTATTTTCTTGCGGTTATATATTGTGGATTCTTATTTATATGTTATTATTTAATTAAATTTAATATTGCTGTGTGAAATAAAATAAAAGGAAAAAGCTGGGGAAAGTGGTTTTGACTGATGTAGCAGGTGGTGCGGCGTGGGGTCCACAATGTGGTTGTCAAAACTCTGGCAGTGGACACGTGGCGCATGGTGGTTGGGCGAAGGGAGTGGATTGGAAAAACGCGCAAAACGGCGAGGTTGTGCGTGAGTAAGTGGTGTCCACCGTGGGAGGACAACGTGCGACCGTGAATTGTGACTGCGATTTGAGTAAACGGCTTTGATATTATGAAAGAAGGAATAACAAGTCTTGTCAAAGAAGTGTAACTCAATTTCAAAAATTATAATGTTAGATTTTTACTTATTTTTAGTTTATAAGGTTAAATTTTTATTATTTATACATTATAAAAAGTTTAATTGGATAATTTGATAAGTTTAATAAATTTGTACAAACTCTTACGTTTCTTAAATGATGTGTTTGTGTCGGATACACGTATTAAATATCAAACGTATTGGTTAAATATTCAATTTAAAAAATATTTATTGAAATTTTAACAATTGTAATCTATGAAGCTCGAACATTCCTCTTAAATAGCGTGTCGGTATCCGATACTCGTGTCGGTGTCCGGTACTCGTGTCGGACACCGACACTCGTATGACACCTATAAGACACGTATCCGTGAAGTATCCAATTCAAAAAATATTTGTTAGATTTCTGACAATTTTAGTACGGTTCTAACGCAATTTTAAAAAGAAAAAATGCATTAACTTTCTCAAATTTAAACTTTATTGTATAAATTGTTATTATGATTATAAACTTAAGAAACAAATCATTGTGAACCAGTCATGAAAAACATCTCTACGTTCCAAAAAAAATAATTTGAAACATACTTGTACATATAAATCTTTATTGTCAATTTATATAATTCATAATTATATAATATATAGATTCGTGTCCCCGTGTCCTACATTTTAGAGATTTTACGTATCTCGGTGTCGTATTAGTGTCCGTGTTACTACATTCTAACACGTTTGTAGCACAATTTAAAAAAAAATACATTAATTTTTTAAAAGTTTAAATTTATTATATAAATTTTTATTATGATTATATAAATAAGTAACAAATTTTTTTAAAACAGTCATGAAAAATATATTTACTTGTGGACATAAATTTTTATTATCAATTTATATAATTCATAATTATATAATATATAGATTAGTGTTCTGCATCTTATATTTTAAAATGTACATGTATCTTCAATGTATGTATGAGTGTATAGTCATATATATAGGATGTGAAAGTCTCCTTGTCTATGTTTTCTTTTTACTACTGCTACTTTAATAACTAATTATTAATTATAATACTAAATATGCATTAAAAATCTAAATCCGAAACATCCAATGATCTATAAAAGATTTTCATAATTAATCTAATCCATTGAGAGATGAATGACGAAGTCAATGGATGGAGGTTTTCTTTTTTTTCTTCTTCTTCAAAGTTATGGTTGCTCCACTTTTAATGCTATTATTAATTCATAAACATAAATTAATGACGTTTATAATTGGTAAAATAATTAACACTGACATTGAGTAGGTATGTTTTTTTAGAAGCTAGTTCGCCTCATTTAAAGAGAGTTGTACTCATACATTCTTATCTGTAATAAAACAAATAAAAGAAAAAAATAAGATTCTATATTTTCAGCTAATTTTGTTAGTATATATTTAAATTCTCATTTAATTTTATGTTTTATTGTATAGTTTGGTCTCTTCATTCCCATGATTTTACAAAGTTTTTTCACTCAACTTTTATATATATATATATATATATATATATATATATATATATATATATATATATATATATATATATAAAAGGTGTTTTTCCTAGAGAAAAATTTGGAATGAGAGAAAAGTATGAATGAGAGGAACCTCGAATAATAAAGTATATAAGGTGGTTTGAAATAGTCTTGGCCTCAACAACACTATGAAGCTCCAGATGTCACAGCAAGATAATGATATCTTCTCTTGCTAATAAAGTCTAAATTATTTATCATTAACCTATTATTTTAACTGTTTATATTACTCATTTATTTTTTATTACAAAAATTTATAAACAAATCACTAGTTTAAATAAATGTTCAAGTCTATTGAAATATTAGGCTAAATAGAAAGCGAATCACTATATTTGAAAATATTTTCTGTTGGAGATTCCACATCGATTAGAGATGACAACATTTCAGTGGGTGTAAACCTCACTTTATAAGTCGATTTTATGAGGTTGAGTTAGGTTTAAAACTTACTTCTTAACATGGTATTAGAGCCATTTTTGAATCCATCTTAACGAGAATTTGTTGGGTTTATCAGGTCACCCGCTATCGGGCCGTTATCGGACCATCCATAACATATATCTCCACGCACGAGTTGATAGCCTCGGCGTGAGGGGGGTGTTGGAGATCCCACATCGACTAGAGATGAGAACATTTCAGTGGGTGCAAACCTCATCTTATAAACCGGTTTTATGAGGTTGAGTTAGGCTTAAAGTCCACTTCTTAACATGTTTGAAATTTTGTCACGGTTCACTTAGTGAGTTAAGAAAAAAGATATTTAAATATTATTTTAAACTCAACTCATAAGTGAGGTAAGACTATGTTGAACATATAAAATAAATATTGTTTTGGATAAGAATTTTGGCGATCTCAGACCTATAACATTTAGAGTAGTCAATAATAAGTGTATTCTTAGCCTAGTGAGTCATATGTTTTCCTTCTTGCGTATTCTCTTATATGTACTAAACTCTATACCTATCTCCTTTGTATTTGACATTGTCATTGACCTAATTCAGCAATAATTGTTGTCTCATATTTAAGGTTGATTATTCAGATCCCTCGATTTGTATATATGATGTTAATATCTTTAAATACGAATATCAATAGATGACCATTTATGTACAAAATCAAATTCGACATATAACAAAATATATATATATATATTCAAATACGACGTTAATATCTTTAAATACGAGTATCGGTAGATGATTATTTATGGCACAAAATTGAATTCAACCTATAACAGTATGAATAATAAAAGAACAAGACTTTATTTTTATACTATGGAGAGATTTGACTGGTGTATTCATTTCATAAAACAACAATTTTGATTTTGATTCATTAATAGAGAAAAACAAAAGTGAATAGAAGTTTCTCATAAATGTGCATGACAGCGAGCTTTGTGTTCATGAATTTGAATTACGACGATGTTCTGGCCCCACTCTCATACATTAAATTCTCTCACTTTGTCTTCTTAATACAACAGATCATTGTCTTGCAGTGACAACATCTCAAGCTTCAAAACCGTTTCTCAGACCAAGACCATTTCAAAAAACCTTATACTAAACTATTTGAGGTTGTTCTCATTCATACTTTTCTCCAAATTTTCTTTGGAAAAATAATATTTGGACACCTCTCTAATAAAATATACCCACTTGACAACACACTTGAATAATAATGTAATGATGTGTTTTTTAAGAGTCGCATAATATTTTAATTTTAAGTTTTTTTTGCAATCTTTAATATTTATTCACTGTATTTACTATATAAACAAGTTTTTCATGTAAGGAAACATGACAAGATAATACTATATCCATTATTTTTTTTACAGAACTGCTACTACATTTTTTGTTCTGTTTTTAAATAATAAAATGCCTCATTATAGTATTTAAGATGATTATTTAATATTAATCATGCTTTTAATATTCTAACTAATAATGCAGTCATTATTATTAAAATTAATAAATAATACATATGTATATGTATATATAAAAATAATAATGCAAGAGTTGTGACTTACACATAGCATAGCTGGCAGGGTCCCTCTGTATTCTTATGGCAGTGGCTATGAAAAGATAAAGGTTATTTATTTATTCCTTAAAAAATAGAAAGTGTATGTTGCATCACTTTCTGAATTCTATTGTCATCCCATATATAAAGTACTGGAAATATTAACTTTTTATTTGAGAAAAGGGTTTAGTTAGGTTAAACCTTTTTGGTGCCTCAAAGTTGAGCCATGAAAAAGTGTAATTTGTGAAAATAAATGTATGCTTGTTCTTAATTTGAAATGGGTTGTGTTCATAAAATATTTTAATTTAAATCAATGACCTGTAACTTTTTTTTAATTTTATGTGACAATAGAATATGATGGGAATTTGCGTCCCAATAATTATTTTAATGCAAGAGCCAAATGGAAAATGAGATAGTGCATTATGAGTAAAAATATTATTTAACTTAATCTTAAAAAATGTGTGGTTGAAAAATCAAAGAAATGCAGAAAATGATTCCAAGTAAATATAAAACAACAATAGATTTTGATGTTGAAGTTGAGGGAATGTAAAACTAATGTTTGTGTTGAGTGAAATAACCACTTAGACTCGGTTTTGGGGTTTTTACACTGTAAGAAAATCATGAAATAGAAATCAATTTTAGAGAACGAAAATAATTAGTTGTTATAGTGACTAAATTAGAAACAATGGTAGACACTAAACAATTTTTTGTTTTTAAATTAGTTTCTGCTTTTGTTAAATGGTTTCTAAATTGTGGTCTAATTAGCAACTAAGGTTTTTGCTACCAAATTTAGAATCTAAATAATTGGTAGCAAAAACTTTGATTGCTAATTAGACACCAATTTTAAAATAATTTAACAATAATAGAATTAATTTAGAAACCAATTTTTTTTAGTCGCTAAAATGGTATCTAGTTTAGTCATTATAAAAACTAATTATTTTTTTATCTAAAAAGTGGTTTTTATTTCATGATTTTCTTGTAATGTTAGTACAATCTCATTATATTCTCTGGAATAAATACCTTTCATATTCTGTCTGAAATTAAATATTCTGAACTGTAAAATTTAAAAGTTATTTTTACATTATAGAGTTTTAATATATTTTTTAAAGATAAATATAAAATATATATTTTTGAATTGTGGAATCTAAAAAGATAAAATGGTTTTTTTTATTGATGTATGGGATGTCAAAAAAAAGTTATGGATGTGCAAGAAAAACAACCCATATTTGTTAGACAGACTATGTTTGGGCTTCATCAAGCTACACGGTCCAGAATAATTTTTAGGCTTGCAAACCTAACTCACTTATAACAATTACTTTCTATATGATAAAATTTGAACATGCACCTAAATTTCTATGTCAAATTCCCCTAAATAAATATATTATAAAATTCATTTTTTAGAATGAGTTTTCGAATTTATTTTTGAAACATAATAATCTTTTCCGAATTTGCTTTATCGAAATATATATCAAGAGGGAAGCAACATGGGTTTATTTTTTGGATAATAATTAGTTAACAAATAAAAAAATATTTGATAAAAATGAGATGTGGTATTGGAATATTTGTTCGTAGTTGGAAAACTAAACCCAACTAAATCCATTTTGGTGGAAAAGTATAATACATTTGAAGATGAAATTCAACCCATGTGCCCCGTCTTTGAAGGCAATCACTCCAAATCAATTTATTTGGAACAAATGAAAATATTAGAAGGTGAGTGATGCCGTGTTCATCTTGATATCCTATTTTATTTTGGCTATAAATCTTCATCTTTCTTTCATTTAAGTAAATCACACCAAACACTTTTACTTAAACACACTTTCAAATGGAGTCATGGGTGGGGTGGTTGCTTCTTCTATGTTGCTATTTGTTCCTCTCTCCCTTCTCATTCTCCCATTCCTTATGTCAGGACAAAATTGCCTTGCTCCAATTCAATAACTCTCTCACTTATTCTATCATTTATGCTCATAACTATTATGATTCTATTTGCGAGAATGTTGTTCCAAAGACCGCAACATGGATAAATGGGACAGATTGTTGCTCTTGGTCTGGGGTTACTTGTCACCCCATCTCTGGTCACGTCATAGGCCTTGATCTTGCCTGCAGTGGTCTTACAGGTGAACTCCATCCAAACACTTCTCTTTTCCGTCTTTCTCATCTTCAATCACTTAATCTTGCTTTCAATTACTTTTCCAACTATCGATTATCATTTCCTTTTGGTGGGTTTGTGAGCCTCACACACCTCAATCTGTCTCGTAATACGTTTCTTGAAGGTGAAATTCCTTCCCAAATCTCACAACTTTCCAAATTAGAATCACTTGATCTCTCTAATACTCGGTTAACGTGGACAGAAAACAGTTGGGAGAAGTTCCTCCAAAATGCAACCATTTTAAGGGAGCTTATTTTGGATTATGTAGATATGACTTTTATTTCGATGAGACCACTCAATCTATCTACCTCTTTAGTTAATCTTTCTCTTAAATACACCAGAGTTCGGAAAAACTTGAAAACTGACATCTTATGTTTACCAAAACTTAAACACTTATGCTTGTCAGCGAATAGTGTTGAGCAGTTTCCGAACTTGAGTTGCAGTGCTGCTTCTCTCACTATATTGGATCTTTCATGGAACATGTTGGAGGGGACAATCCCTGCCTCTTTCTACAACTTCACACTTCTTACTTCAGTTGATCTCTCACATAACTATCTCAATGATTCAATCACATCCTCACTCTTAACCCTTCCACATCTATGTTTTTTGGATCTTAGATTCAATCAATTTAGTGGCCAAATCCCGAATGTCTTTCCCCAGTCAAACAAATTTCAAGAATTACATTTGAGTGCTAACACTATAGGAGGTGAGTTACCATCAACACTTTCAAATCTTAGACATCTCCTATTCTTGGATCTCTCAATGAATTCCATCCTCACTTTCAAATCTTAGACATCTACTTCTCTTGGATCTTTCAAAGAATCAATTTAGTGGCCAAATTCCATCCTCACTTTCAAATCTTCAACATCTTATTCACTTGGATCTTTCACAAAATAAATTTAATGGCCAAATTACATCCTCACTTTCAAATCTTCAACATCTCGTTATCTTAGATCTTTCAGAGAATAGATTTGTGGGCCCCCTGCCCAACAAAATAGCAGGGCTTTCAAACCTAACTCGATTATCCTTCAATGACAACTTACTAAATGGGACAATTCCTGCTTGGTGTTTATCTTTGCTATTTTTGCAAGAACTGAATCTATCAGAGAATCAATTCACAGGCCATATACCTTCAATCTCATCTCAATCCTTGGAGTTTCTATATTTGTGCTACAACAAGTTACATGACAATATTCCACAATCAGTCTTCACCCTTGTAAACCTAACTCTCTTATGTCTATCATCAAACAACTTTAGTGGTCTTCAGAACTATACAATCTTCACCAATGCTCCTCTCTTAGAGATATTGTATTTATCTTCTGTGGGTTTAACTGAATTTCCAAATTTTTTAGGAAAAATCCCAATGTTGATAGAGCTTGATTATCTGACAACAAATTGAATGGAACAGTGCTCAAATGGTTACATGAAATGGGTTCATTACAAATTTTGAACCTATCCCACAACTTGTTGACAACTCCAATGAATCAATTCTCAAGGAACTACAACCTCAAGTTCCTTGACATTAGTTTCAATTTACTCACTAGCGACGTGTCTTCCTCAATTTGTAATGTAAGTAGGCTTCAAGCTCTCATCTTGTCTCACAATAAGTTGACAGGCGTCATTCCACCATGCATTTTTGCAAACTTGTGGGGCCTTTATATTTTGGATCTAGAAAGGAACAAGCTAAATGGCACCTTACCAAATAACTTCTCAGAGAAAACTGATCTCGTTTATTTTAATGTTAATGATAACCAATTGGAAGGTCCTTTGCCAAAATCTTTGTCCAATTGCACAATATTGAATATCTTGAATCTTGGCAACAATCAAATTGAGGATAAATTTCCTCATTGGCTTCAAACTCTACCAATGTTGATAGTATTGGTATTACGAGCCAACAAATTGTACGGTCCCATTGCAGATTTAAAGACAAAGCATGAGTTTTCAAGTTTAGTTATTTTTGATATCTCATCCAACTATTTCAATGGTCCAATACCAAAAAGCTATATACAAAATTTCGAAGCCATGAAGAATGTCTTTCCATATAAAGAGAGTGAGCTATATGAGGACATTGCATTTGTGTCACTTAATGGGTCCCAAAGTGCTACAGTTGGACATGTAACTGTAACTACAAAAGCGATAAGTATGACACTCAACAAAATTCTAAGAAACTTTGTAACCATTGATTTATCCCAAAACAAATTTGAAGGACAAATTCCATATGTAATTGGAGAGCTTCACTCTCTTAGAGGACTCAACTTTTCCCATAACAGATTAAGTGGTCTTATTCCCAAATCCATTGGATATTTGACAAACTTAGAATCATTGGATATCTCTTCAAATATGTTCACCGGTAGTATTCCAACAGAATTAACCAATTTGAACTTTCTTGAAGTCCTTAATCTTTCCAATAACCAGCTTGTGGGAGAAATACCTAAAGGAAAACAGTTTGACACTTTTTCAAACGACTCCTACCTAGGAAACTTGGGATTGTGTGGGTTCCCATTGTCAACGAATTGCAACAACACTAAACAAAATTCTCCATATTCTCTGAGTTTTTGGGGAGAAGAGAGGTTTGGATTTGGATGGGAACCAGTGGTTATAGGGTATGGATGTGGAATGATATTTGGCATTTGCCTCAAACTTTTGTATTATAGGAAAGCTTGAATGGCTTGTGAGGTGGTCTTAATACAAAGGGGAAAAAGAAGTCATGAGAATTGTAGCAGAATAAATGAGTGGAGAATGTTCCATGCACTTGTTTTTATTCAATTTCAATGTAAATCAAGAATCTTATCAGACCATATTGTATTTGAGATTTGATCAATGTTTAGTTGTGAAATAAATGTATTCTACTTTTGTTGTCACATTTCCTTTGTTTGCGTCTTCAAATTTTGTTTGTGAAAGGAATAAACTCACTTTATTGTGACACATCTAATCTTTCAATCAAGTCATATTGAGATGATAGTACATATCAAATTTAAAATAAATTACAATTTTTTTTCAGATTAAATTATCTAAAATCTGATAACTCTATATTGTTAAAAACATAACAAATGAAGAAACAATGTTACTCACAATTTCTATCTCCAGTTATTTATTGATTTTCCACTCTGAAATTTTTTTATCCAAAGAAACAAACATTTTATTAAACATATTACAAGTTTGGATGAAAATGAATGATAAACGTCTTGATATTCTGGTAGAGGTGAACTAAACCTTCGTTTGAAGGTCATCAAAATGTCTTAAAAGATTTAGTGGTGTTGAGAGGTGCTTATAATGGAGATAATAATTAATTCACGGTTTCACATAACCTCTTTTCATGGAAATAAAAATTTAACAAATACAATAATATGGACATGTTTTTTTAAATATACAATTCTCAAATTTATTTTTCAAATCTTGTCATAGATATTAAAAATTAGGGTGTTGATATATTAACATCGTGAACAATAAAAACATACACTTCACACCTTGATAAATTAATATTTTATTCATTTTTATTCTATTTTTTAATTAAAAATATTATTATATTATTATAAAAACATTAAATGTGTGTTTTTTTTATTGTTCAGGGTATAAAAAAAAAATTCTCTAAAAAATATTACATTCTCATTATAGAAACAAACTTTTAATACATGAAACACACTAAGACATTGAATTGGTACAATCAATCTGCACATCTATACATCCTACTGTCATTCCCATAATTTTTTGTATTCCAAAAATGCTCTTCTGTAATACTCTGTAATACTCTAGAGTACGTAATCTGAAAGTCATTTTTCAAATTCATAATTAGCTTCTGGATTATGTAATCCGGAAGTCTTTTTTCAAATGAGTTATTAGTTTCTGGATTACATAATCTGGAAGTCTTTTCTAATATGAAATTAGTTTTTGGATAATATAATCCGAAAGTTTTTTTTCAGAAGCGTGATTAGTTTTTTGATTTCATAATCTAGAAGTCTTTTCTAATATGAGATCGGCTTCCGGATTACATAATCTGAAAGCTATTTCCGAATCTAAAATTAACTTCCAAATTATGTAATCCAAAATATATATAATTTTTTTAAATTGTTACAAATCTATAAGGGTGACGCAAGAATGATAAAAGTGTATTTTCATAATTTGTATGGGGTGACACAAGAAGATATGGAGGTAGAGGAAGAAGCAGTCAACACTCTTATTTGAACTCGTTTGTGGAATCTCCTCTTTCGGCTTTTTTGGACTCATTTGTTCTCTCTAATTTGGGCCACTTATGTCAAGCTATGGCTGTTTAGCAAAGACTGTTTCTTCCTACACCTCCATATCTTCTTCTGGCACCTCCATACACAACATGAAAATACATTTTTATCCTTCTTGTGCCACCTCCATAGAATTACTTCCAAATTATGTAATCTGGAAATGCATTTGAAAAAAGACTTCCGGATTACATAATCCGGAAGTTAAAAAAGATTTCCAGATTATATAATCCAGAAAGTAATCATGCATTTGAAAAAAAACTTCCGGATTATATAATCCGGAAGCTAATTACAAATTTGAAAAATGACTTCCAGATTATGTAATCCAGAATATTATAGAGGGACAATTTTGAAAATACGAAAATCTATGGAGGTGAGAGAAGAAGGTATGGAAGTGCAAGAAGAATCAGCCTTTAGCAAATCATAACTGTTTTCTACAACATTGTTTTTTAAGATACTTTTGTGTATGTGTGATGTTGTAGTAAATCTGGTCCCACTCTTTAATTAATTATGAATTTAATATTTATTTTTTAAAAATAATTAAAATAAGAGATAAAGAATTAGAATGTGGTGTGGTGGGGCACATGTTATTGGGCCACATTTACGATTTGTTTTTGTATCCTTAAATCTTTTAAGTGTTTTTAGTTTCTATTCTAAATTTTAATTGATGTAAACTTTTTTTTTTTAAAATAATTAGTTTCTAATCGAAATTTTAATCCACGTTAAACTTTTTAAATTTCTATCCTTAATTAAGTAATAACACGAGGTGATAATTATAATTGATGTAACGACACTTTTTAAAGAAACAGAAAGAGCGTGGTGCCTCACATTCTTCTTCACACCACAGTACCATTTTTTTCTTCTCTCTCTCCAATTCTCTTCTCTCCCTCTCTCTTAATTTCTCTCCCAATCTTCATCTATTTTAGAATCTGATCATACCACGCTGTAGCAGAGGAGTTAAGGAACATTTCTACCTGATCAGATTTTCAAACAGAGTAAGTTCATTTTTACTCTAAATATCCTTTGTTCTCTGTTTTCCCTAGGATTTAATTATCAATCTTGGTGGGGTCAGTTGAGAAGTTTAATCCTCTCAACTTATTCTATTATATACTGAAATTTTGTTCTGTTTGGATAATTTGCATTAGGCCCGTAAATCTTGAAGTTTATCCAAACGGTGGGGAATAAAATTCTAAAAGTTGCTTGGAAAGCAAGCAATTGAGGTAAGGGAAGCTAAATTTAATTTTTAATAGCACCCTAGGATAGAAGATCTGAATGCGGAAGGGACGTGGTCCCAATATTCAATTTCTCTTGCAGGGATGTTGTGTGTTTATTTATATTGGGGTTGTTTGTTTATATATTATTTAAATTTGTGGAAATATTGGGTTTTGATGATTTAGTATTAAAGTGTTATTTTTTTATGTCAAATAAACTTTTGAATATTGTGAATAACTTTTTGAATGATATTGTATGATGGAATGGTATGGAATTGAATTCATACATTTGGGATAATGTATGGACTGATGTTTGCTGTGTATTAAGTATTGATGCCTATGTGGTAACAGAGATCTCCGAGCTTCACTGATGATCTAAGTCACATAGACTAAGATATCAGGTGGTGAGAAGCTGATGGGGGAGTTCATGCACACCGTGACATATGAGATGCACGGCTTGGGTTGTATTGAACTTACCCTGATCCTTTCTGTTGGATTCGCTGGTAATCTTTGGATCAGGTGTTAGTCTCTAGTAGGACTTACTTAATACGGGTCTTCCGGAAGACGTTGTTTGTTGAATATCTTGGATGTGTAGATCCATGTGAGATCTATGTGATTGTTTTAATGTTGGGATTTGAAGAAGATTGTATAATTTGAGAAATTGATCATGTAATTTGATTTTCTCTTTTGATTTAATTGCGTATATTATAAAATTTTATTTTCACTAGCTTACCATTGCTTTTCTTGCTGTGTTTGAACTGCGATGACTGCACTACGTACACGAGCACATGATCTTACAGGTGTCTGAGGATCAGAAGAGTTTTAAGACGTTGATTTTGAAACTTATGTTGTAAATATTTGTATTTCTATATGCCCTTATCACGTATTAGGAATGTTTTGAAAAACTCCAAGTTTGTATAGAAACTGGTAGAACTTTTATTATAATAGTTATATGTAAATTATGGGGTGTTATATTTGATTGTTCAATATATGATGTCATATGATAATTTAATAATTTAATGAGAAAATCAGGTATATTTTTTAAACTTTCTTTGAATTACCCATGATCTAATTTTGTTATTAATATATATATATATATATGTATATTTAATTTTAACAATATTATTTTAAAATATATTATATAATAAAGCCGATTAGTATCAACACTTAAAGACAACAATAATATAAATATATTATTAGGATATTTTGAAAACAAAATAATATATTTTTAAATTTTCAAAACAATCTAATTCTAAAACAATTCAAGAATCAGAAATTGCATTAAAAAGTATTTAGTATGTTTGCACTTACACTTTGTCTCAGTCTTATGGTTATCCAAACTCTTCATTTTCTTCAGTGATTGGAAAAATAAAAAAACTGATAGTATTTTTCTCATACTTTTTTCTTTAGTTTTACTAAGACCAAAACTGTTACACTTACTTTGGTCTTAATCTCACGAAAACATGTTACAATTGGATAGAAAGGTAAAAGATAGATCATAAGCACTTAAAAAAATATTTATAATAAAAAAAATAAAGATAAAGGTAAACAATTTTCAAACACTGAGTCAAGAAATAAAACAACTTATGAATAAAATAAAATAAAAACGTGTGTACAACGATTGAGAGAAGCCGAACAAATCCTAAACTTTTTACCTTTTGCTTCTATCTTATACAAACAAACATTATCCTCTTTTCTATGAACTTCTTCAATCAAAAGTTCAAATTATTTACATAAAAAAATTGTTGATCGTTCCCGTATGCCAATACAATCCCACATCGCTCAGGAATCGAGGTCAAGGGCAGTTTATATACTCCCTCCTCCCTTCACCCTTCGAGGCGCCTTTTAAGGACAAAACCGTGACGGAGCATCTACCTCCAAAGCGGACAATACCTCGGATGCGGTGATTGACCCTAGCGATGCTGTCCAACGACTTGAGGTCGGAACATTGATCATTGAAAAAAATGTACAATTCTCGATCACTAATTAAAACAACTTCTTCATAAAAACAAAACAAATTTGATTTAACCTTAATAAATCCTAAACTTTAAATTCTTATCCTTTGTTTGAGTCTTGAACAATCAAACACTCTTCTCAATAAAAATAAATAAAGGGTTATTGTTGAAAGATGAGACGTGGACTTTTTGAATCGTCTTGGTCTTCCACTGAGAAAATTTAGAAAGTGGGAAAAACCTACCATAGGAATATTAAATATATTTGCTCCTCCTTTTTCTATGCCTTTAATTTTCTATCTATATCTTACCATCAATTTCAACTCTCCAAGTAAAATTATCATCATTTTACAAATTTTATTATCCATGTTTTTTCATGCATTTTATCATCAAAAGTTTTATTTTATTGAGTTTATAAAAAGATAAAAGAAGTCATTTTGTAGCTAATTCTTGCAAAATGATGTCATATTAAACTTATTTTGTTTAGTTTAAATATTTCTCTGCCATGTCATCTCTATATTAGAAATTTAATAGATTGATTTATAAACAATAGAAAATTTTGATAGTAAAATATGTTTTCGATTATAAAATCTGTAAATTAACTATAGTTGAACAGTAAAAAAATATTATTAAATTTTTAGATACAGTATTAAAAATATAAAAAAAATTGTATATATCATATTAAAAAAAATTATAAATATTTTAGTATTGATGTATATCAAGAGGGAAACAACATGGGTTTATTTTTTGGATAATAATTAGTTAACAAATAAAAAAATATTTGATAAAAATGAGAGGTGGTGTTGGGATAATTGTTTGTAGTTGGAATAGTAAACCCAAGTCCCAATTTTTGGGGCATTGACTTAAAGTCAATTCCATTTTGGTGGAAAAGTATAATACATTATTTGAAGATGAAAATCAACCCATATGCCCCGTCTTTCAAGGCAATTTGGAAATTGAAACATTAATGAAAATATTATAAGCTGAGTGATGCCGTGTTCATCTTCATATCCTATTTTATTTTGGCTATAAATCTTCATCTTTCATTCCTTTAATTAAATCACACTTAACACTTTTCATTAAATACACTTTCAAATGGAGTCATGGGTGGGTTGGTTTCTTCTTTTATGTTTCCATTGGTTTCTCTTTCTCTTCTCATTCTCTCATTCCTTATGTCATCTTCACGACAAAATTGCGTTGCTCCAATTCAAGAAACCACTTAGACTTTTGCATATTTGACTCAATAATAAAGATAAACACTTCTTTTAAACCATTTACTTTATAAACATAAAATTAACAAAAATAATAATTAAAACCCAAATAAATCTAATTCTATGAAATCAATTAAAACAATAAATTAATTTATTGTTATAATTTGTTTATTATTATATTCCTTATGCAGTCACCTTAACTAATTCATTTTTTAATTTTGAAATAAATGAAACCATTAACACAAAAGGCTAAAGGTCTTATTACAAATTCATTGTGAAGTAAAGAAATCATATGAAATACTTGGAAGTTCTTAGATAAAAATAATTTAATAGATTCTATTCACTTTCTGCATAAATAACATTAAATTTTTGTATCAGAAGTCATGCTGATTGAACAAGACAAAAAACTATTCTATATTTCTCTCTACTCTAACCTAACATTGCCAAAATATGAATTAATTAATTGCCTTCTCTAAATTCTTGAAGCTTCATCTTTCATAAAAGTCATTAATTTACACACGAAAGTCAAAAGGGCCCAATGCATTAAAATTAAAGTCGTTGAGTCTACACACTCAACTAAAAAAACACGTTATAACCTAGAAACTATACTAAGAAAATAAAGAAAAGAAAAAAATTAATAGCAAGGCATTAATTAAAAAATATATTTATTACTGTATAGCAAACTTTTTATTGTTGACCTCGTACATAGTATTTATAATTAAGTTTATTCTCTTCAACAAGTTTAGTAAATACCTTTTAATTCTTAAACAATTTATTATCAAATCAATATCTTTATTTTTTTAAACACTATTATTTATATGGTTAACAGATGACAAATAAATAAATAAAAAATGCTACAAAAAGAAATAGAAAATGTGTCTAAAAATATATAGCATTTTATTAACGATAAAGAGTATAAGGAAGAATAAAATATTTACTTAATTGCACTTTTTGCCGTTAAATCATCATCATTTTACAAATTTTATTATCCATGTTTTTCCATGCATTTTATCATCAAAAAAATTTATTTTATTAATTTTAGTAAAAAAGTGATTTTGTAGGTAATTATTGCAAAATGATGTGATATTAAACTCATATTGTTTATTTAAAATATTTATATGGCATGTGATCTCTTTATTGTTTGTAGTTGGAATAGTAAACCCAAGTCCCATTGTTTGGGGCATTGACTCCAAAGTCAATTCCAAATGCCCCGTCTTTGCAGGCACTGACCAAGACAAATTGGAAATTGAAAACATTAATGAAGACAAACTATTTTATTTTGGCTATAAATCTTCATCTTTGATTGCTCTAAGTAAATCACAGTGAACCCTTTTCCTTAAACACAGCTTCAAATGGAGTCATGGGTGGGGTGGTTGCTTTTTCTGTGTTGTCATTTGTTGCTCTTTCACTTCTCATCCTCCCATTCCTTATGTCATCTTCATGAGAAAACTGCCTTGCTCCAATTCAAGACCTCTTTCAGTGATAACAATTATCATTTCCGTTGTGATAATCTTGTTCCAAAGACCAGAACATGGGAAAATGGAACAGATTGTTGCTCATGGTCTGGGGTTACTTGCCACCCCATCTCTGGTCACGTCATAGGCCTTGACCTCACCTGCAGTGGTCTTTCAGGTGAAATCATTCCAAACACTTCACTTTTTCGTCTTTCTCATCTTCAATCACTTAATCTTGCTTTCAATTATTTCTCCTCTCAATTATCATTTCCTTTTGGTGGGTTTGTGAGCCTCACACACCTCAATTTGTCTGGTGATTTTCTCTTTCGAGGTGAAATTCCTTCCCAGATCTCACAACTTTCCAAATTAGAATCACTTGATCTCTCTGATACTTTGTTAACGTGGGAAGAGAGCAATTGGAAGAAGTTCCTCCAAAATACAACAGTTTTAAGGGAGCTTATTTTGGATAAGGTAAATATGACTTCTAGTTCGATGAGTCCGCTCAATTTGTCTACCTCTTTGGTTAGTCTTAGTCTTAGAGGCACTGGAGTTCGACAAAATTTGAAAACTGACATCTTTTGTTTACCAAAACTTAAACACTTATGCTTGTCAGAGAATAGTGTTGAGTATTTTCCGAACTTGAGTTGCAGTGCTGCTTCTCTCACTATGTTGGATCTTTCATGGAACATGTTGGAGGGGACAATCCCTGCCTCTTTCTCCAACTTCACACATCTTACTTCCCTCAATCTCTCAAGTAACTATCTCAAAGATTCAATCTCATCCTCAATCTTAACCCTTCCATATTTAACTGTTTTGGATCTTCGATACAATCAATTCTATGGCCAAATTCCATCCTCACTTTCAAATCTTCAACATCTTCTTCACTTGGATCTTTCAGAGAATAGATTGGAGGGTCCTCTACCCAACAAAATAACAGGGCTTTCAAACCTAACTTTTTTATCCTTCAATGATAACTTACTAAATGGGACAATTCCTGCTTGGTGTTTATCTTTGCCATTTTTGAAAGAACTGGATCTATCAGATAATCAGTTCACTGGACATATACCTTCAATCTCATCTCAATCCTTGGAGTCTTTATATTTGTGCTACAACAAGCTACATGGATATATTCCACAATCAGTCTTCACCCTTGTAAACCTAACTCACTTATGTCTATCATCAAACAACTTCAGTAATTTTCATAACTCTTCATTCTTCACCAACACCCCTCGCTTAGAGAGATTGTATTTATCTTCTGTGGGTTTAACTAAATTTCCAAAATTATCAGGAAAAATCCCAATGTTGATAGATCTTGATCTATCCGATAACAAATTGAATGGAGCAGTGCCAGAGTGGTTACACAAAGTTGATTCATTACAAAGTTTGAACCTATCCCACAACTTGTTGAAAACTCCAATGAACGAATTCTCAAGGAACTACAACCTCAAGTTCCTTGATATTAGTTTCAATTTACTCATTGGCGACATGTCTTCCTCAATTTGTAATGTAAGTAATCTTCAAGTTCTTGTCTTGTCTCACAATAAGTTGACAGGCATCATTCCATCATGTCTTGTAAACTTGCAAACCCTTTTTATTTTGGATCTAAAAAATAACCAACTAAATGGCACTTTACCAACTACCTTTTCAATGAATAGTTATCTCACTATTTTGAATCTCAATAACAACCAATTGGAAGGTCTTTTGCCAGAATCTTTGTCTAATTGCATAAAACTGAAGATCTTGGATGTTGGCAACAATCAAATTGAGGATAAATTTCCCCATTGGGTTCAAACTCTACCAGAGTTGACAATATTGGTATTGCGAGCCAACAAATTCTATGGTCCCATTGCCAATTTAAAGACAAAGTATGGGTTTTCAAGTATTGTTATTTTTGATATCTCATCCAACTATTTCAATGGTCCAATACCAAAAACCTATATACAAAATTTTAAAGCCATGAAGAATGTCATTAAATATAAAGGGAGCGAGTTCTACATGAACACACCACTTACTCAAGTCAGTGCATCCCTAAATGTTATGATTCTATATATAACTGAATATATGTATGAATCTGTAACTGTAACAACAAAAGCGATAAGTATGACACTCCACAAAATTCCAAGAAACTTTTTTACCATTGATTTATCTCAAAACAAATTTGAAGGACAAATTCCATATGTAATTGGAGAGCTTCACGCTCTTAGAGGACTCAATTTTTCCCATAACAGATTAAGTGGTCTTATTCCCAAATCCATTGGATATTTGACAAACTTAGAATCATTGGATCTCTCTTCAAATATGTTCACTGGTAGGATTCCAACAGAATTAACCAATATGAACTTTCTAGCAGTCTTGAATCTTTCCAATAACCAGCTTGTGGGAGAAATACCTAAAGGAAAACAGTTTGCGACTTTTTCAAATGACTCCTACCTAGGAAACTCGGGATTATGTGGGTTTCCATTGTCAATGAATTGCAACAACACTGAACAAAACCCTCCATCTTCTCCGAGCTTATTGGGAGAAGAGAGATTTGGATTTGGATGGGAACCAGTGGTTATAGGATATGGATGTGGAATGATATTTGGAATTGGCCTCAGACTTTTGTATTATAGGAAAGCTTGAATGGCTTGTGAGGTGGTCTTAATATAATGGGGAAAAAGAAGTCATGAGAATTGTAGCAAAATAAATAAGTGGAGAATGTTCTATGCACTTGTTTTTGTTTAATTTCAATGTAAATCAAGAATCTTATCACATCATATTGTATGAGAGATTTGATCAATGTTTACTTGTGAAATAAATGTGTTCTACTTTTGTTGCCACATTTCCTTTGTCTGCATCTTCAAATTTTGTTTGTGAAAGAAATAAACTCACTTTCTTTTGACATATTTAACCTAACAATCAAAGCGTAATATTAAAATGATAGTACATATCAAATCTAAAAGAAATTACAAATTTTTAACATTAATTTATCTAAAATATATTATAACTCTTTTTATTGTTTAAAGCATAACAAATGAAAAAACAACGTTATTCACAATTTCTGTCTCAAGTTATTTATTGATTTTTCACTTTGAATTCTTATCCAAAGAAACAAACATTTTATTATACATATTACAAGTTTGAATGAAAATGAATGATAGATATTCTGGTATAGATGAACTAAACCTGAAGGTTATAAAAATATCTTAAAAGATTAAATGGTGTTATGAGGTGATTATAATGGAGTCACCATTATAATGTATAACTATATTATTAACATATCATGATAAAGTTAATATAAACATCACAATAAAAATCTAGATTTTTATGCTTTTGCTTAATTTTTATAAACATCCTAAACTCTTACATCTACTTCATCCTCCAAGTTATAAACGTATGTATTGTACAAGTTAAAAAAAAAAATACAAATTGGTAATATAATGTTGTAGTAAATATATTTATTTATTTATTTTTATTGTCAGCTCGTACATAAGTACTTATAATTAAGTTGATTCTCTTCAACAAGTTTGGTAAATACCTTTTAATTCTTAAACAATTTATAATCAAATCAATATCTATATTTGTTTTTAACTATAGTAGTATTTATTTGATTAACAGATGACAAATAAATAAATAATATTAAAAAATTAAAAATGCTAAAAAGAATAGAAAAAGTATTTGAAAAGATAAAAATAATAACATTTTGTTGACGATAAAGATTATAAGAAAGAATAACATATTTACTAAATTACACATTTTACCGTTAAATTATCATCATTTGACAAATTTTATCATCCATGTATTCATGCATTTTATCATGAAATTTTTTTATTTTTTTATTTATAAACAGATAAAATAAGTGATTTTGTAGCTAATTACTGCAAAATGATGTCATATTAAACTCATTTTGTTTATTTAAAATATTTATCTGGCATGTTTCTCATTTTTGTCGGCACCGACTCCAACTCAATTCCTATGTTGGACACAAAAGTCCTAAAATGACAAAAATAATATAAATACATTATTCAGATATTTTTAAAATAAAATAAATATATATTAAAAAATCAAGAATGATCCAAATTTGAAAGAACGGAAGAAACACATAAACAGTGTAACACCCCAGAAAATAATATCTAACTATTACAATACAAGTTCTACGTATTTCTATACAAATTTGAAGTTTTTCAAAACATTCCTAATACATTATTAGGATTTATAGAAATACAAATATTTACATATTCATAGCTCAAAATAAAACTCTGAAACCTCTAAGACTTTCCTGCACCTGTATGGTCATCTGCTCGTGTACATAGTACAGTCATCGCAGTTTAAACACAACACAAAAAGCAAGGGTAAGCTAGTGAAAATAAAATTTTATAATATATGAAATTAAATTAAAAGAGAAAATCAAATTACATGGTCAATTTCTCAATTATTCAATCTTCTTCAAATTCCAACATAAAACAATCACATAGATCTCACATGGATCTACACATCCAGAATATTCAACAAACAACGTCTTCCGGAAGATCCGTATTAAGTCAGTCCTACCAGAGACTAACACCTGATCCAAAGATTATCAGCGAATCCAACAGAAAAGATCAGGGTAAGTTCAATACAACCAAAGTCGTACATCTCATATGTCACGGTGTGCATGAACTCCCCCATCAGCTTCTCACCACCTGATGTCTTAATCTATGTGACTTAGATCATCAGTGAAGCTCGGAGATCTCTGTTACCACATAGGCATCAATACTTAATACACAACAAACATCAGTCCATACATTATCCCAAATGTATGAATTCAATTCCATACCATTCCGTCATACAATATCATTTCAAAAGTAATCCACAATATTCAAAAGTCTATTTGACATAAAAAAAATAACACTTTAATACTAAATCATCAAAACCTAATATTTCCACAAATTTAAATAATATATAAACAAACAACCCAATATATATAACACACAACATCCCTGCAAGAAAAATTGAATATTGGGACCACGTCCTTTTCGCATTCATATCTTCTATCCTAGGGTGCTATTAAAAATTAAATTTAGCTTCCCTTACCTCAAGCAACTTTTAGAATTTTATTTCCCACAGTCTGGATAAACTTCAAGATTTACGGGCCTAATGCAAGTTATCCAAACAGAACAAAAATTCAGTATATAGTAGAATAAGTTGAGAGGATTAAACTTCTCAACTGACCCCACCAAGATTGATGACTAAATCTTAAGGAAAAATAAAGAACAAAGGAACTTTAGAGCAAAAATGAACTTACTCTGTTTGAAAATCTGATAGGGTAGAAATGTTCCTTAACTCGCCAGCTACAACGTGGTCCGATTAGATTCTAAAATAGATGAATATTGGGAGAGAAAATTAAGAAAGAGGAAGAGAAAAGAATATGAAGAGAGAAAAAGAAAAAGAAAATAAAAGGCACTGTGTGGGGAGAGGGGTGTGGCTCTGCTTTTATCTTTTTACGCTGTTACAAACAGTATTAAAAAACAATTAGTTTGTTAGTTTTTTTTATCTTATGCTTCAGTTTTACTAAAACCCTAATTTCTTAACATTTGTTTTAGTCTCAAATTCATAAAGCTTGTTAACATAATCAATGATAACACAAAAATTCAAGTAAAGGCAAATATATTGTAAATAAAATAAATAAATCTATATTAAAAACTAAAAGAATCATGAATTTTAAAAAAATGCAAAAAATCACAAACAACTCATACATGTAGGTCAGTATAAACACTACCACAAAAGTCCAAATAGAGGCAACAAATATTTTATATTATGTTATAATGATATTAGCATGTATGTTTGAAGGTTTATATTGTCTACAATGTGAATGTATCAGTAGACTTTTTGAATGAGTTTAATGATTACTAATTATGTATACATTTACATAAATTTATACAAAATTTTATTTGTTTTGTATGAGTTTTAATCACAAACAATATTGAAAGATATTTATATATTCTTTAGTTTCAAACTCACAACAACAAACTAATATCATCCACAAAAGTCTTAATAAAGACAACAATAATGTATATACATTATTGAAATATTTTTAAAAACAAAATAAACATATATTAAAAAAAAAACCATCCAATTCCGAAATCATGAAAGAAATAAAAAATTGTTAGTACGTTTATTCATACTTTTTTAGTTGGTAAGAAGACCAAAACTCTTACATTTATTTTAGTCTTAAAGTAACAAAAACATGTTAATATAAATATCACCACAAAATTTTAATATAAATACATTACTTATATATTTAAAATAAAATAAACCTATATTAAAAAATTCATAATCATCAAATTTATAAAAAAAAATTATAAGAATCACAAGCTATTTTAAAAAATAGTTAGTACTTTAACTCTTAACATTTATTTCAGCCTTCCAAAGATACTAAACATTTACCTGCAATTCAGTCTGAAACTAGAGGACAAAACTTTGTCCTTATTTTGTTGAAATTTTTGAATAGAAAGATAAAAGATAGATCATAAGCACTAAAAAATATTGAATTAAATTGTCACTATTGGTTAAATTAAAAGTTGTTGTATATTTTTAAATATAAGTTTTCTAATGTAGTGTTTATTTTTCTATCTATCATACCATCAATTTCAACTCTCCAAGTAAAAGTTCTTTATTATGTAGTGTTATTTTTAACTAATTCATTTTTTAAATTTTCAGATAAATGAAACCATTAACACAAAAGGCTAACTAATTAAAGGTCTCATTAAAAATTCATTGTGATGTATGAATTAAAATTAAAGCGTTTGAGTCTACACACTCAACTAAAATACACATTATAACCTAGAAAACTATACTAAGAAAATAAAATAAAATCAATATCTTTAATTTTGTTTTAAAATGGTATTCTTTATATGGTTAGCAGATGAAAAAAAATATGAAAAAATTAAAAAATGCTACAAAAAGAAATAGAAAATGTATCTAAAAGATAAAAAAAAAATAGCATTTTTGTTCACGATAAAGATTATAAGGAAGAATACAATATTTACTTAATTGCACTTTTTACCGTAAAATTATCATCATTTTACAAATTTTATTATCCATGTTTTTTCATGCATTTTATCATGAAAAGTTTTTATTTGATTAATTTTATAAATAAATAAAAGTGATTTTGAAGCTAATTTTTACAAAATGATGTCATATTAAACTCATTTTGTTTATTTAAACTATTTATCTGTCATGTCATCTTTTTCCAAGTCCCATGTGTTTTCCATTTTGAAGATAAAATTTCCACCCACATGCCCCGTTTTTGCCGTGATGTCGTGTTCATGTTCATATCCTATTTTATTTTGGCTATAAATCTTCATCTTTCATTCCTTTATGCAAATCACACTCAAAACTTTTACTTAAACAAGTTTCAAATGGAGTCATGGATGGGGTGGTTGTTTCTTCTATGTTGCCATTCGTTCCTCTTTCACTTCTCATTCTCTCATTCATCATGTCATCCTCATGAAAAAACTGCCTTGCTCCAATTCAAGAACTCTCTCACTTATAACTTTGATTTCATTTGTGAGATTATTGATCCAAAGACGCCAACATGGAAAAATGGGACAGATTGTTGCTCATGGTTTGGGATTACTTGTCACCCCATCTCTCATCACGTCATAGGCATTGACCTCGCTTGCAGCGGTCTTGTAGGTGAACTCCATCCAAACATTACTATTTTTTATCTTTCTCATCTTATATCACTTAATCTTGCTTTTAATTACTTTTCCTCCTCTCGATTATCATTTCCTTTTGGTGGGTTTGTGAGCCTCACACACCTTAATCTGTCTAGTAATTTTTTACTTGGAGGTGAAATTTCTTCCCAAATGTCACAACTTTCCAAATTAGAATCACTTGATCTCTCTGATATTTTGTTAACGTGGGAAGAGAGCAATTGGAAGAAGTTCCTCCAAAATGCAACAATTTTAAGGGAGCTTATTTTGGATAAGGTAAATATGACTTCTAGTTCGATGAGTCCACTCAATTTGTCTACCTCTTTGGTTAGTCTTAGTCTTAGAGGCACTGGAGTTCGACAAAACTTGAAAACTGACATCTTTTGTTTACCAAAACTTAAACACTTATGCTTGTCAGAGAATAGTGTTGAGCATTTTCCGAACTTGAGTTGCAGTGCGGCTTCTCTCACTATGTTGGATCTTTCATGGAACATGTTGGAGGGGACAATCCCTGCCTCTTTCTCTAACTTCACACATCTTACTTATCTCAATCTCTCAAGTAACTATCTCAAAGATTCAATCTCATCCTCAATCTTAACCCTTCCATATTTAACTGTTTTGGATCTTCGATACAATCAATTCTATGGCCAAATTCCATCCCCACTTTCAAATCTTCAACATCTTCTTCACTTGGATCTTTCAGAGAATAGATTGGAGGGTCCTCTACCTAACAAAATAACAGGGCTTTCAAACCTAACTTTTTTATCCTTCAATGATAACTTACTAAATGGGACAATTCCTGCTTGGTGTTTATCTTTGCCATTTTTGAAAGAACTGAATCTATCAGATAATCAGTTCACAGGACATATACCTTCAATCTTGTCTCAATCCTTAGAGTCTTTATATTTGTGCTACAACAAGCTACATGGAAATATTCCACAATCAGTCTTCATCCTTGTAAACCTAACTCACTTATGTCTATCATCAAACAACTTCAGTAATTTTCATAACTCTTCATTCTTCACCAACACCCCTCTCTTAGAGAGATTGTATTTATCTTCTGTGGGTTTAACTGAATTTCCAAAATTATTAGGAAAATTCCCAATGTTGACAAAGCTCGATCTATCCGACAACAAATTGAATGGAGCAGTGCCAGAGTGGTTACATAAAATCGATTCATTAAAAGTTCTGAACTTATCCCACAACTTGTTGACAACTCCAATGAACCAATTCTCGAGAAACTACAATCTCATGTTCCTTGATATTAGTTTCAATTTACTCATTGACGACATGTCTTCCTTAATTTGTAAAATAAGTAATCTTATCATTCTCAGCTTGTCACACAATAAGTTGACAGGCGTCATTCCATCATGCCTTGTAAACTTGGAAATCCTTTTTATTTTGGATCTAAAAAATAACAAACTAAATGGCACTTTACCAACTACCTTTTCAATGAATAGTTATCTCACTATTTTGAATCTCAATAACAACCAATTGGAAGGTCCTTTGCCACAATCTTTGTCCAATTGCACACATTTGTTGATCTTGAATCTTGGCAACAATCAAATTGAGGATAAATTTCCCCATTGGCTTCAAACTCTACCAATGTTGACAACATTGATTTTGCGGGCAAACAAATTATACGGTCCCATTGACGATTTAAAGATGGAGCATGGATTTTCAAGTATAGTTATTTTTGATATCTCATCTAACTATTTTAATGGTCCAATACCAAAAGCCTATATACAAAGTTTTGAAGCCATGAAGAATGTCATTCAATATAAAGGGGATGAGATATACATGACATCACCTATGTTAGTTAGCACTTCCCAAATTTGTGAGATTGAAGTTATAGCTATGAATATATATGAATCTGTAACTGTAACAACAAAAGCGATAACTATGACACTCAACAAAATTCCAATAAACTTTGTAACCATTGATTTATCCCAAAACAGATTTGAAGGACGAATTCCATATGTATTTGGAGAGCTTCACGCTCTTAAAGGACTCAACTTTTCCCATAACAGATTAAGTGGTCTTATTCCCAAATCCATTGGATATTTGACAAACTTAGAATCATTGGATCTCTCCTCGAATATGTTCAATGGTAGGATTCCAACAGAATTAACCAATCTGAACTCTCTTGAAGTCATGAATATTTCCAATAACCAGCTTGTGGGAGAAATTCCTTAAGGAAAACAGTTTGCGACTTTTTCAAATGACTCCTACCTAGGAAACTCAGGATTATATGGATTTCCATTGTCAATGAATTGCAACAACACTGAACAAAAATCTCCATCTTCTCCGAGCTTCTGGGGAGAAGAGAGATTTGGATTTGGATGGGAACCAGTGGTTATAGGATATGGATGTGGAATGATATTTGGAATTGGCCTCAGACTTTTGTATTATAGGAAAACTTGAATGGCTTGTGAGGTGGTTTTAATATAAAGGGGAAAAGGACGTCATGAGAATTGTAGCAGAATAAATTAGTGGAGAATGTTCCATGCACTTGTTTTTGTTCAATTTCAATGTAAATCAAGAATCTTATCACATCATATTGTATGAGAGGTTTGATCAATGTTTAGTTGTGAAATAAATGTGTTCTACTTTTGTTACTACATTTCCTTTGTTTGCATCTTCAAATTTTGTTTGCAAAAGGAATAAACTCATTTTCTCGTGACACATCTAACCTTTCAATCAAGTCGTAATATTGAGATGATATATCAAATCTAAAATAAATTAATATTTTATTTATTTTTATTTTATTTTATTTTATTTTTTAATTTAAAATATTATTTATATTATTATAAGCAATATTAAATATATTTTTTTTACTATTTATTGTGTCAAAGAAATTTTTCTCTAAAAAATATTACATTCTCATTATAGAAATAAACGTTTTAGTATATAAAACACATTGAGACATTGAAATGATAAAAGACACTCTTATTTTAACTCGTAGACTTATAAACTCTTTAGCAAACCTTCATAATAAATCTTCTTATTAACCCTCACACACTTTTTTAAATAATTAACTACTCTCAAATATTACGGGTGAAAGAAAGATATAAAAACACATAATTATTTAAAAGTATAAAGTTATATTTTATTTAAAATTATTTAACACATATGAAAATGGAAGAAGAATTTTCTTATTAGAAATTAAAAATCCAAGTGATGGTCACATAATCTAACAGAAGAATAATATGTAGTTATTTTTATTAACTATGTTTCTTAATCTCTTGTATATTGATATATTGTGGTTAAGTCAAAAAATTGTTGCACTTTTATAGGTAAATTAAATTACCCATCTCGTTTTGCATCTTTAGTCAATAAATTTTAACATAAGATTGGTAAACTACCCTTTAATTTATTATTATAATCATTTTACTATAGTATACTTTGCATATATACTACAAAAATCTGTTTAAGATAAATTTTAATTGTATACATCATTTATAAACGTTTTTGTATACGATGGTTTCGTATATTGTTATAGATTTTATCGTTACAATATATAAAAACTGTTTATACTTGAATAATTATAACATTTGTAATTTAATACATTATATAAACTTTAAATTTAAATATAAAAAATGATAAATTGTTGTTAAATTTCTTATTATAACTTTTTTCAATATAATATACTTTGTATATACGTTACAAAAAAATTGTATTTAAAATGATGTATTTACATATTGTCATAGATTTTATTAATAGTAGAAACTAATTTAGAAACCAATAATTTTTTTAGTATCTAAAATGGTTTCTAATTTAGTCACTATAATAACTAATTATTTTTGTCTTTAAAATTGATTTCTATTCAATGATGTTCTAGTAGTGTGCACTCCCAAAAATTGTGTTTAAAATGATAATTTTTATTGTACATAATGAGTTACAAACGTATTTGTATATGACGGTTTCGCATATCGTCATAGATTTTGTTGTTACAAAGTATAAAATGGTCTTATTTGAATACATCACCAACTCCTATACTTTTTTTTATCGACAATAAAAAATAAATAAATGTGAACCACTTCAGGAGTGATTCAACCCTTATACAAACATAAAATACCTAAGACACTCCATCTCAACACGCATACCGCCAGACGCCTAGAATTACTAAACAATCCTAACTCAACCCATACAATCTGAGCTAAAAAATAATTCAAGAAATCATCGTCATACAAACCAAAGGTTCGACCAACTCCTATGCTTTAATATAGGGTTAAATATGTTTTTTCTCTATACTCTAATACGAAATTGGTTTCAATTATTTTATATACAAAATGATTCATTCCAATCATTTTCATACTATAAATACATAATCCCATTGTTTTGTTAATGTAGGATGTTTCTAATTGCCATTTTTCTAATAAATTGTAAAATATAATATATGACTTTTAAGTGACGTATAAATATTTTGTAGTTATCCACTAATTTGTACAATCTCGTAATTTAATAAAATTTGTTCTTAATAATTATCAATAAAAAGAATGATAAATAAAACCTGTTTTAATAACTTTCAGTAAAAAATGATAAAAAGACATTTAAATTAAGCAACTAACATTTGTAATTTCATATATCATATATAAAAACAATTTGAATATGAAGTGTAACACAATATGAATTTGAATGCATGTATGTTTGAAGGTTTATATTATGTACAATGTGTAACACAATATGAATATGAATGCATGAGTAGACTTTTTGAATGAGTTTGATGCTTATTAATTATGTATACATTGAAACACATATATGTACAAAATATTCTTTATTCTGTATATGAGTTTTAATCACAAACAATATTAAAAAATATTTAGTATGTTACATTTTATTTTTTTCTTCAATCTCATAAAGATCCTAAATTTTATATATTCTTTAGTTTCAAACTCACAAAAGTAAGTTCATATCAACACTACTAATACGATCAGAAAAATTTCAAGTAAAGACGATAATAATATAAATACATTATTAAGATATTTTTAAAACAAAATAAACTTATTTTAAAAATTTCAAAACAATCTAATTCCAAAACAAATCAAGTATCACAAATTTTATTACAAATTATTTAATATATCTGTTCTTATCTTTTATCTCAGTCTTGTAGTTATTCGAAGTTCTTCAAAAAAATTTCAGTCAAGTCACAAAAATCAACTTAATAAAAATATCACCCACAAAAGTCTTAAAAAAAGATAAAAGATAGATCATAAGCACTAAAAAATATTGAATTAAATTGTCACTATTGGTTAAATTAAAAGTTGTTGTATATTTTGACATATATTTGCTCCTCCTTCTTCTAATGTAGTGTTTAATTTTCTATCTATCTTACCATCAGTTTCAACTCTCCAAGTAAAAGTTCCTTATGTACTCAACTTAACTAATTCATTTTTTAATTTGAAATAAATGAAACCATTAACACAAAATGCTAACTAATTAAAAGTTATTAATTTCCTTCTCTTAATTCTTGAAGCTTCATCTTTCATAAAAGTTATTAATCACAAAAGGGGTCATTGGCTTTTGGTTCAGAAAAGTGAAAAGGGCCCAATGTATTAAAATTCAAGTGTTTGAGTCCACACACTCAACTAAAACACACGACATATCCTATAAAACTATACTAAGAAGATAAAATAAAATCAATATCTTTAATTTTTTTTTTTTTAAATGGTATTCTTTATATGGTTAACAGATGAAAAATAAATAATATGCAAAAATTAAAAATGGTAAAAAAAGAAATAGAAAATGTATCTAAAAAGATAAAAATAATAGCATTTTGTTCACGATAAAGATTACAAGGAAGAATACAATATTTACTTAATTACACTTTTCACCGTTCAATTATCATCATTTTAAAAATTTTATTATCCATGTTTTTTCATGCATTTTATGATGAAAAGTTTTTATTTTATTAATTTTATAAAAAAATAAAATAAGTGATTTTGTAGCTAATTCTTACAAAATGATGTGATATTAAACTCATTTTGTTTATTTAAAATATTTATCTGTTATGTGATCTCTTTAATGCTTGCAGTTGGAATAGTAAACCCAAGTCCAATGTGTTTTCCATTTTGAAGATGAAATATCAATTCATATGGCCCCGTTTTTGCCGGAACATTAATGAAAGGATTAGAATGTGAGTGTTCATGTTCATATCCTATTTTATTTTGGCTATAAATCTTCATCTTTCATTGCTTTAAGTAAATCAAAGTGAACACTTTTCCTTAAACACAACTTCAAATGGAGTCATGGGTGGGGTGGTTGCTTTTTCTGTGTTGCCATTCGTTGCTCTTTCACTTCTCATCCTCCCATTCCTTATGTCATCTTCATGAGAGAACTGCCTTGCTCCAATTCAAGACCTCTTTCAGTGATAATGATTCTGATTTTCTTTGTGAGAATGTTGTTCCAAAGACCGTAACATGGGAAAATGCGACAGATTGTTGCTCATGGTCTGGGGTTACTTGCCACCCCATTTCTGGAAACATCATAGGTCTTGATCTCGCCTGCAGTGGTCTTTCAGGTGAACTCCATCCAAACACTACTCTTTTTCGTCTTTCTCATCTTCAATCACTTAATCTTGCTTTAAATGACTTTTCCTCCTCTCGATTGTCGTCTCTCTTTGGTGGGTTTGTGAGCCTCACACACCTTAATCTGTCTAGAAATTTTTTCCTTGAAGGTGAAATTCCTTCCCAAATCTCACAACTTTCCAAATTAGAATCACTTGATCTATCTTTTACTATGTTAACGTGGAAAGAAAACAGTTGGAAGAAGTTCCTCCAAAATGCAACAATTTTAGAGGAGCTTATTTTGGATTATGTAAATATGACTTTTAGTTCGATGAGGCCACTCAATCTATCTACCTCTTTGGTTAATCTTAGTCTTAAATACACCGGAGTTCAGGAAAACTTGAAAACTGACATCTTATGTTTACCAAAACTTAAACACTTATGGTTGTCACGTAATACTCTCGAGCAGTTTCCGAACTTGAGTTGCAGTACTACTACTCTCACTATATTGGATCTTTCATGGAACATGTTGGAGGGGACAATCCCTGCCTCTTTATCCAACTTCACACATCTTACTTTCCTCGATCTCTCAATTAACTATCTCAACGATTCAATCCCATCCTCAATCTTAACCCTTCCACATCTAACATTTTTGGATCTTCGAAACAATCGATTCAGTGGCCAAATTCCATCATCACTTTCAAATCTTCAACATCTTCTTCACTTGGATCTTTCAGAGAATAGATTGGAGGGCCCTCTACCTAGCAAAGTAACCGGGCTTTCAAATCTAACTTTTTTATCCCTCAAAGACAACCTATTGAATGGGACAATTCCTGCTTGGTGTTTATCTTTGCCATTTTTGCAAGAACTGGATCTATCAAAGAATCAATTCACAGGCCATACACCTTCAATCTTAGCTCAATCCTTGGAGTCTTTGTATTTGTGCTACAACAAGTTACAGGGAAATATTCCACAACCAGTCTTCATCCTTGCAAACCTTACTCAATTATGTCTATCGTCAAATAACTTTAGTGGTCTTCATAACTCTCCAATCTTCACCAACGCCCCTAACTTAGAGCTTTTGTATTTATCTTCTGTAGGTTTAACTAAATTTCCAAAATTATCAGGAAAAATCCCAATGTTGATAGATCTTGATCTATCCGATAACAAATTGAATGGAGCAGTGCCAGAGTGGTTACACAAAGTTGATTCATTACAAAGTTTGAACCTATCCCACAACTTGTTGAAAACTCCAATGAACGAATTCTCAAGGAACTACAACCTCAAGTTCCTTGATATTAGTTTCAATTTACTCATTGGCGACATGTCTTCCTCAATTTGTAATGTAAGTAATCTTCAAGTTCTTGTCTTGTCTCACAATAAGTTGACAGGCATCATTCCATCATGTCTTGTAAACTTGCAAACCCTTTTTATTTTGGATCTAAAAAATAACCAACTAAATGGCACTTTACCAACTACCTTTTCAATGAATACTGATCTCACTTTTTTGAATCTCAATAACAACCAATTGGAAGGTCCTTTGCCAAAATCTTTGTCCAATTGCACAGAGTTGGAGATCTTGAATCTTGGCAACAATCAAATTGAGGATAAATTTCCCCATTGGCTTCAAACTCTACCAATGTTGACAGTATTGGTTTTGCGAGCCAACAAATTGTACGGTCCCATTGACGATTTAAAGACGGAGCATGGATTTTCAAGTATAATTATTTTTGATATCTCATCCAACTATTTCAATGGTCCAATACCCAAAACCTATATACAAAATTTTAAAGCCATGAAGAATGTCATTCAATATGAAGGGGACGAGATATACATGGACACATCACCTACGTTAGTTAAAGCATCCCCGATTCTTGTGATTGAATTTATAGCTATGCATATATATGAATCTGTAACTGTAACAACAAAAGCAATAAGTATGACACTCAATAAAATTCCAATAAACTTTGTAACCATTGATTTATCTCAAAACAAATTTGAAGGACAAATTCCAGATGTGATTGGAGAGCTTCATGCTCTTAGAGGACTCAACTTTTCCCATAACAGATTAAGTGGTCTTATTCCCAAATCCATTGGATATTTGACAAACTTAGAATCATTGGATCTCTCTTCGAATATGTTCATCGGTAGGATTCCAACAGAATTAACCAATTTGAACTCTCTTGAAGTCCTGAATCTTTCCAATAACCTGCTTGTGGGAGAAATACCTCAAGGAAAACAGTTTGCGACTTTTTCAAATGACTCATACCTTGGAAACTCGGGATTATATGGATTCCCATTGTCAATGAATTGCAACAACACTATACAAAAATCTCCATTTTCTCCGAGCTTATTGGGAGAAGAGAGATTTGGATTTGGATGGGAATCAGTGGTTATAGGATATGGATGTGGAATGATATTTGGAATTGGCCTCGGACTTTTGTATTATAGGAAAGCTTGAATGGCTTCTGAGGTGGTCTTAATATAAAGGGAAAAAATAAGTCATGAGAATTGTAGCAGAACAAATGAGTGGAGAATGTCCCATGCCCTTGTTTTTGTTCAATTTCAATGTAAATCAAGAATCTTATCACACCATATTGTATGAAAGATTTGATCAATGTTTAGTTGTGAAATAATTGTCTTCTTTGTTGCCATATTTCCTTTGTTTGCATCTTCAAAAAAGGAATAAACTCATTTTCTCGTGACACATCTAACATTTCAATCAAGTTATAATATTGAGATGATAATACATATCAAATGTAAAATAAATTATAAACTTTTTAAGGTTAATTTATCTAAAACATGTGATAACTCATTATATTGGTAAAAACATAAAAAATGAAAAAACGACATTATTCACATTTCTATCTCAAGTTATTTATTGATTTTCCACTTCAATTTTTATCAAAAGAAACAAACATTTTATTAAACATATTACTAGTTTGGGTGGAAAGGAATAATAAAAGTTCTAATATTCTGGTAAAGGTGAACTAAACCTTCATTTGATTCTTACAAAATTTAGTGGTGTTAAGAGGTGTTTATAACAATGGAGGTCATAATTAATTCATTGTTTCACATAACTTCTTTTTATGAAAATAAAAATTTAACAAATACAATAATGTGGATTTTTTTTTTCTTCAGAGATACAATTCTCAAATTTATTTTTCAAATTTTGTCATAGACATTAAAAATTAGGATGGTGATATATTAATATTGTAAACCGTAAAAACATAGCACTTCACACCTTACCTTGATAAATTAATATTTTATTCATTATTATTTTATTTTTTAAGTTAAAATATTATTATATTATTACAAATAATATTAAATGTATGTTTTTTACTGTTCAGGGTGTCAAATAAACTTTTCTCTAAAAAAATATTACATTGTTATTATAGAAATAAGGGAAATGTTCCCTGCACCCAACACTTTTGAACCTACACCCAACATAATTTCAAAAATTGCAAAAATACCCCTTATTCCAAAAATAAAAATCTAGAATTGAAAATAATACATTTCAGACAAAAATATTCGGAAGAGGTTTTTGTGTTTCGGATATAAAAATCCGGAAAAAAAATCAAAATTTCATTCTGGATAAAAAAATCCGGAACTGAAAATAATACATTCCAGAAAAAATTATCTGGAAGAGATTATTGTGTTCCAGAAAAAGGGGTCCGGAATGTAATTTTATATGTACCCCATTTTTTTAAGGGTATTTTCGATATTTCCCCTGTGATTGGGTGCAATGATATGGTGCAGGAAGCAATTGCCTAGAAATAAACTTTTAGTATATGAAACACGACACATTGAAATGTCCTCTTTGGACTTATTTGGGCTCATTTGTTCACTCTCTTATTTGGGCCACTTTTGTTAAGCTACGACTGTTTAGCAAACTTTCATAACTGGATAGCTTCTTCCTGCACCTCCACGGCTTCTTCCGGCACTCCATACTAAAAGCACACTTACTATTATACCCTTCAGTAAAAAATATTAAAAAATTAAAATATAATTTTAACCTACTTTCACTTTCTCTTTCTCACGTTGTCTTTCACTCCCAGCACCGTGCAACTCCCCCCTCCCACCTCCTTCAAAGTTTTATCCTTCTCTCAAACTCTCATTCTCTCAAAGTTCTCCTTCTCTCAAAGCTCACATCCCTTCTAAACCTCTCATTCTCCATCATTTACCATTGTCCTCTTCATTCACCAGTTAGTAATTTCACTCGTTTTAATTTTTAAGTATAATATGGCATAAGTATTTGAAAAGGCATAGAGTAGTCTAGTATGTTCTTTGCACAAATATGTATCGGATTACGTAATTCGTGGGTTTTAAAATTAGGTTATGGATTACATAATTCAGTAGGATTTAGGGTTTCAAATAGTTTTGAATTACGTAATCTGATAGGATTTAGGGTTGCAATAAGTTTCAAATTATGTAATTCGGTATTGGCAGTATTTTAGTGAGGGTTTCAAATTATGTAATTCGGTAGGTTTGTCCAATTAGTTTTCGGATTATGTAATCAAAAAGTCATATTTTAAGTTCTAAAATTACTTTTGGAATCCACAGTTCATTTAGTACTGGATGAGTTTGGTACGTTCCGGATCCGGTATACATTCAGATTATCTAATTCAAAACACTTTAGTTGTGTACTTAGGGCAGATTGTCTGATCCGTTGATCCAACAGATTAACTTTTAAGGCACGACACGAGAACTTACTAAAGAATGAGAGAATAACGAGTCAACCAACCGTGATATTATCAACATCAACACGATCGTTACCACCACCACAACATACTACCTCAGGGAAGACTGCACTCCCACCACCACCACCACATCAAGCACCTTCTTTTTTACTCGTGGACATAATATAAAACAAAATTTTCATTTTTTATTTTATTTTATTGAAGGACAGTTTTAATATTTTAAAACTATATGGAGGTGCCCAAGAAGTTATTGGAGGTACAGGAAGATATTTCTACAACTTCTTTGTTTTTTAAGATACTTTTTGTGTGTGTGATGTTGTAGTAAATCTGGTCCCACTCTTTAACTAATTATGAATTTTATATTTATTGTTAGAAAATAACTAAGATAAGAGACAAAGAATTAGAATGTGGTGTCGTGGGGGCACATATTATTGGGCCATATTTACGATTTGTTTTTGTATCCTTAAACCTTTTAAGTGTTTTTACTTTCTATTCTAAATTTTAATTGACGTGAACTTTTTAATTTTTTTTAAAATAAATAGTTTCTAATCGAAATTTTAATTGACGTTAAACTTTTT
Organism: Phaseolus vulgaris; assembly: GCF_051622355.1. Classification (NCBI taxonomy): domain Eukaryota; kingdom Viridiplantae; phylum Streptophyta; class Magnoliopsida; order Fabales; family Fabaceae; genus Phaseolus; species Phaseolus vulgaris. The sequence continues at coordinate 61,316,579 of NC_143505.1, read as the reverse complement.
AATCTTTTAAAATTTCTATCCCTAAGTAATAACACGAAGTGATAATTATAATTGATTGTTCAATAGTTTATGACGTCATATGATAATTTAATGAAAAAGCAGGTAATTTTTTAAACTTTGTTTTATTTACTCGTGATCTAATTTGCATATTAATATATATATATATATATATATATATATATTTAATTTCAATAATATTATTTTGAAGTGAAGGTTGTTATAATGATAATTTGATTAATCAATTATTTTTTCTTCTCTGTTTTGAGTTTTTTTTTTCAAAATTTTTTTTTTCTTTCACTAATAGTTTTGAGATTCGACAATGTGATGATGTTCACGTTAAAATTATGATTTACTTAATGATAAATACAAAAGAATGATAATTTGATCAAAGAATAGAGTTACTTGAATGAAGATAAAAATAAAAATTATTTTATTTGATGTGTGATATTTGTGTGAAAACCAAATAAAAAAAGTGTGTTCTATCTTTTTTTGTTATTGTCCTAGAATAAGGAATTAAGAGAAAAGTAAAGGAATTACTTTGCATATAAAAAATGTCTATTAATATTAATTTAAAAAATAAATAAAAAATATTTATAATTAATATAACTGATAAAATACTTTATTTTACTGATGAAATGGAATATATTAAATAAAAATAAAACAGTAAATATTTGTAGAAAAGAAATGTTTATTTAAAGAAATCCGATAGATATAAATGTTTCTTAATCTGTGTGATTAAGTCTAACTTCTAAATGACGTGATAAATAATCATTCTTAATGGCAACACAATAATCCAAAAAAATATTAAAAACATATTTAAATTATATACAGTAATTTAAAAATAATTTTATCCAACTTTACAGCAAACATCATTCGCCTTCTTAATTATATTATTGTTTTCAGCAAAAAGTTAAGAAAAGATGATTTCTGATTGAAACATAAGAGTTCACACATTCTTACACAGTTAAATATTCATTCAAGAACTGATAGTGATCAAATTTTTTATCCTATCATAAACGTTGCAAAAAACCGTGACAAAAAATATAAAAAATTTGACACGAGATCTGATGGAATATAAATACAGAAAGAACCGTGACTAAATATATTATATATTAAAAATATAATAGTAATAATAATAATATTATTATTATAACTATTATTATATAATAAATGTTGCGTAATGCAGTGTTGTATTGGGCCCATACCGAATCACGCACAGCTGTGCGATGAACATGTGAGCCATAATGATCCGACGGCTGGATTTTGTTGAGATGAAAACAAAAACCACATCAAAGTCGGTTCCACAAAACACCAAAATTACTATACACCAAGACTGCGACGTGTTGGAACGGTAGAGCGAGTACGAAACGTGGACGTACTCGCGAAGTTACCCCACGCGCCCAATTGAGGAACAAACCAAAAACACAAACAAAAACAGTAATATAGGACTTGGGAGTCTCACGGTGTGTTTTCTTCTCTGTCACTTTGCCTACCCACTAAGAAAAATCGATCCTTTCTTCTCTTTCCTACGCTTCTCTTCATTGAATGTGTTGTTAGTGAAACAGTGAAGGGTAGTTGAACATTTAAACAACCTATGCCTCATTTTTATGCGTGGGTATTTCTTATTATTAATTTCACTCATTAACCTGAACAAATTGCCATCACTGCAATGCATGTACCACCATCTGCGTGCTTCTTACTCAACTTCTTCTCTTTCATGTCTTCTTTCTCCACCTCAACATTCCCAATTCAATTTTGCTGTCTGGGGGGAGGGGTAAATAACCGAATACCAATATTAGTCGCTTTGCTTTCATTGGAAAAAAGAGAGGAACATTGAACAGATGTGAAATGCGTTGTACCCTTTTGATATTTTTGATGGAATTGAGGTTCTGTTCGGTTTTTAAGTGATGGGGTTTTCTCAATAACTAATCTAACGAACTTTTTTTTTTTGTTTTAGCATTTGTGTTCTGTTTTTTTTTTTCTTTTTTAAGCTTATCGTTTGTTTTTGTTATCTGTCAGGATAACGTTGGACAGGTCGGTGAGTCCGGGGGATAAACCGCTTCTTGTGTTGGTTTCGTTGTAGATTTGGTCGTTATATTTGAATTCGACCGTGTAGCATTGCATCTGGTAATCGGTTGTTGAGTTACCAGGCATAAACGTCTTGTTTGTGCTGCAAATATTTTCAAGCTTTTCCGGGGTAACATTTGTACCTTTGGTTAGTGATTCTTCAAGATGTCTAAATTCGAAGGTGTTATTGTCTCCGATCAATCGCTTCAAAGCCAATTCACGCAGGTTGAGCTTCGCAGCATGAAATCAAAAGTAGGTTCTTTTCATTGCTTCCCTGTAATGGGCCTTTTGGTCCTGTTTCATTATTCTTTCAAATTTGATGGCTTTCGTGCTTGGTGTTTTGTTT